>NC_057391.1:33612884-34212884 GCF_019320065.1 Cervus canadensis
GAGTCTTCTCCAACACCACAGTTCAAAAACATCAATTCTTCAGCGCTCAGCTTTCTTCACCATCCAACTCTCACATCCATACATGACCACTGGAAAAACCATAGCCTTGATGAGACGGACCTTTGTTGGAAAAGTAATGTCTCTGCTTTTAAATATGCTATCCAGGTTGGTCATAACTTTCCTTCCAAGGAGTAAGTGTCTTTTGATTTCATGGCTGCAATCACCATCTGCAGTGATTTTGGATCCCCCAAAAATAAAGTCTGACACTGTTTCCACTGTTTACCCATCTATTTCCTATATCGGTTCTTACTACATAGTAACTGACAGAAACTTCATGGTGCTCCCTATAAAAATCACTACATTTCCCTAAAGTCATACAAATGAGGTTTGAATATTCTGTGTTGGACTATTTCATACTTCAAAGAGGAGTGTTCACTGTTCACAGAGACAGCAGGAAATAAAATTCCCTTCCTATAACATTACAATTGGATAGATGTGAACAGTCACTCAGTCACTGACTTTTCAAATTTTTATTTTTCTCATCTGTAAAATGCTAGTTATTAATTTATGCAACAAATATTATTTTGGGTCCTATTACATGACATTTATTATTCAGACTGTTAAAGAGTTGTAAAGTGACAATTGTAACCAGGACAGATAAAATTTCTGATCTCCTAAAATCTCATTCTTATCATAGGTGAGATACAATAAACATACATAAGAAAATATCACCTACTAAGAACTCCTAAAGGAAAAACAACTTTAGATGCAGTGGTGATTAATGGTTCATTTAAAGGCACATGAATGAAGAAAAGACATGGAGATTTATGATAAAAAATATTACTCAAAGGGATAGCAATTTTAAAAAGAGGAATGTTTGGCATAAGTGAAAGGTGGTAGAAGATGAAGAAAGGGATGTAGGAAGCAGAGAGTGTAGGAAGTTGAAAAAAAGGGAAGAGTTTGGATTATTCTAAAGCGGTTAAAAGCCATCAGTAACTCTTAAAAAATAATAATATATTTTTAGGTAAGTTTTAAGTGTATAGAAAAATTTAGTGGAAAGGACAGAGTTCCTACATATTCCATCAACTCCCTAGTCACTCACATAGTTTTCCCTATTATTAACATCTTGTATTAGTGTGGTATATTTGTTACTCTTAAGGAACCAAAATTATTTCTTTATTACTTACAGTATATACAGTATTTACATTGTTTCACACTTTGTGTTGTACATTCTATGAGTTTTGATAAATGCATAATATGTATCCACAATTACAATATCTCATAGGTTAGTTTCACTTGTCTAAACATTCATGCTCCCCATCTTTTCTCATTTCCTCCCTCTGAGATTCCTCTAATCACCAATCATTTTACTGTCTCCATAGTTTTGTCTTTTCCAGAATATAGTTAGGCTCATACATTATGTAGTCTTTTTAGGTTGACTTCTCTCACATAGCAGTATGCATTTAAGGTCCCTCCATGTCTTTTCTTGGCATGATAATTTATTTCTTTTATCACTAAATAATATTTTATTGTATGGATGTACTATACTTTCTAATCCATTTCTTTATGGAAGACCATCTTGGTAGCAAGGCAGAATGACAAGAGGGTGACAGAGGATGAGATGGCTGGATGGCATCACCAATTCAATGGACATAAAATTGAGAAAATTCGGGGAAATGGTGAGGGACAGAGAGTCCCGGTATGTTGCAGTCCATGGGTCACAAAGAGTCGGACATGACTTGGCAACTGAACAACTAATAGCAAGGCACACAATTACTAAATTGCATGCTAAGAGTGTATTCAGTTTCTTAAGAATCTGTCAAACTGCGTTTCAAAGTGACTGTTTCATTTTGCATTCTTAACAACAACAAGATAATTCCTGTTGGTCCACATCCTTGCTAGCATTTGTTTTGGTCAGTGTTTTGGATTTTAGCCATTCTCATAGATGTGTAATGGTATCTCATTTTCATTTTAATTTGTAATTTTTATGACATATGATTTTGAGCATCTTTTCAGATGCTTTAATGCCTATGTATTTCCTTTTTGGTGAATTATCTGTTCAGGTATGGTGTCTTCTTTTAACTGGGTTGTTTGATTTCTTATTGTTCAGCTGTAAGAATTATTTCCATATTTGGTAAACTAGTCTTTTATCAGATATACACCTTGAAAAAATTTTATCTCAGACACTGGTTTGCTTTTCAATTCCTCACTTCTTTGTCATTTTTTAGAAGTTTTTAATTTTAATGGGGTCTAACATATTAACTTGTTCTTTCATGAATCATGCTTTTGGAATTATATCTAAAGATTCATCACCAAACCCAAAGCCATTTAGACATTCTCCTATATTCTCTTCTAGGAATTTTGGCATTTAGCATTTTACATTTAGGCCTATGAGCCATTTTGAGTCAATTTTTCTAGAAAGTGTAAGTTCTGTACCAATATTATTTTTGCACGTGGATGTTTTAACATCAATTGTTGAAAAGATTATCCTTTTCCACTGAATTGCCTATACTTCTTTGTCATAGATTGGATCAACATCAGGAAGTTATAAAAAGGGGTAACTGAGTTGTATGAGCTATTTACACATGTGGGATATTTATTAATGCTTTATTAGTCGTGTCACTTGCAAATATTTTCTCTCATTTTGTAGGTTGTCTTTTCATTTTGTTTATGGATTTTTTTTTGCTGTGCAAAAGCTTTCAAGTTTAATTAGAGCTCAATAAACTTTTGAACTTAAATTGATTTGTTTTTGCTTTTATTTTCTTCATTTGGGAGATGGATCCAAAAATATTACATTGATTAATGTCAAAGAGTGCTTTCCTCTAATATTTTGTGGTATCTGTTCTTAAATTTAAATCTTTAATTCATTTGAGCTTACTTTTATATATAGTATTAAGAACGTTTTAATTTAATTCTTTTACATGGAGTTGTCCAGTTTTTCCAGAACCACTTATGGAAGAGACTGCCTTTTCTCCATTGTATATTCTTATCTGCTTTGTTTTAGATTAATTGACTCTAAGTGCGTGGGTTTAATTCTGGGCTCTCTACCTTGTTTCATTGATCTATATGTCTGTTTTGTGACATCACCATGTTAGTTTGATTATTGTAGCTTTTGTTGTAGTCTAAAGTCAGTGATTCTTGCAGCCACTATGAAAATCAGACAGGGGTTTCTCAAAAAACTAAAAATGGAACTACCATCAGTTCAGTTAAGTTCAGTTCAATCACTCAGTCTTGTACAACTCTTTATGACTCTAAGGACTGCAGCATGCCAGGCTTCCCTGTCCATCACTAACTCCTGGAGCTTGCTCAAACTCATGTCCTTTGAGTCGGTAATGCCATCCAACCGTCTCATCTTCTGTTGTCCCCTTCTCCTCCTGCCTTCAATCTTTCCCAGCATCAGGGCCTTTTCAAAGAGTCAGTTCTTCATGTCAGGTGGCCAAAGCATTGGAGTTTCAGCTTCAGCATCAGTCCTTCCAATGAATATTCAGGACTGATTTCCTTTAGGATGGACTTGTTGGATCTCCTTGCAGTCCAAGAGACTCTCAAGAGTCTTCTCCAACACCACAGTTCAAAAGCATCAATTCTTCGGTGCTCAGCTTTCTTTATGGTCCAAATCTCACATCCATGCATGACTACTGGAAAAACCATAGCTTTGACTAGACGGACCTTTGTTGGCAAAGTAATGTCTCTGGTTTTTAATATGCTGTCTAGGTTGGTCATAACTTTTCTTCCAAGGAGTAAGTGTCTTTTAATTTCATGGCTGCAGTCACCATCTGCAGTGATTTTGGAGCCCCCCAAAATAAAATCTTTCACTGTTTCCACAGTTTCCCTATCTATTTCCCATGAAGTGATGGGACCAGATGCCATGATCTTAGTTTTTTGAATGTTGAGTTTTAAGCCACCTTTTTCACTCTCCTCTTTCCCTTTCATCAAGAGGCTCTTTAGTTCCTCTTCTCTTTCTGCCATAATGATGGTGTCATCTGCATGTCTGATGTTATTGATATTTCTCCAGGCAATCTTGATTCCAGCTTGTGCTTCATGCAGCCCAGCATTCCACATGATGAGTACTCTGCATAGAAGTTAAATAAGCAGGGTGACAATACACAGCCTTGACTTACTCCTTTCCCAATTTGGAACCAGTCCATTGTCCCATGTCTAGTTCTAACTGTTGCTCTTCACCTGCATACAAGTTTTTGAGGAGGCAGGTAAGGTGGTCTGGTATTCCCATGTCTTTAAGAATTTTCCACAGTTTGTTGTGATCCACACAGTCCAAGGCTTTGAAGTAGTCAATAAGTAGAAGTAGATGTTTACCTGGAATTCTCTCACTTTTTTGATGATCCAATGGATGTTGTCAATTTGATCTCTGGTCCTCTGCCTTTTATATATCCAGCTTGAACATCAGGAAATTCTTGTTTCATGTACTGCTGAAGCCTTGTTTGGAGAATTTTGAGCATTACTTTGCTAGCATGTGAAATGAGTGCAACTGTGTGGTAGTTTGTGCATTCTTTTACATCGCCTTTCTTTGGGATTAGAATGAAAACTGACCTTTTCCAGTCCTGTGGCCATTGCTGAGTTTTCCTAATTTGCTGGCATATTGATTGCAGCACTTCCACAGTATCATCTTTTAGGATTTGAAATAGCTCAACTGGAATTCCATCACCTCCACTAGCTTTGTTCGTCAGGATGCTTCCTAAGGCCAACTTGACTTCACTTTTCAGGATGTCTGGCTCTAGGTGAGTGATCACACCATCATAGTTATCTGGGTCATTAACATCTTTTTTTGTATAGTTCTTCTGTGTATTCTTGCCAGCTCTTCTTAATATCTCATACTTCTGCTGGTCCATATTGTTTCTGTCCTTTATTGTGCCCATCTTTGCATGAAATGTTCCCTTGTATCTCTAATTTTCTTGAAGAGATTTCTAGTCTTTCCCCTTTTATTATTTCCCTCCACCTCTTAGCACTGACCACTGAGGAAGACTTTCCTATCTCTCCTTACTATTCTTTGGAACTCTGCATTCAGATGGGTATATATTTCCTTTTCTCCTTTGCCTTTAGTTTCTCTTCTTAGAACTACCATATGACCCAGCAATTCAAACCCTGGGTATGTATTTGAATAAAAGAACAACACCAGTTCAAAAACGTAATGCATCCTAATGCTCATAGCAGCATTATTTACAATTGCCAAGATATGGAAGCAACCTACATGTCCATCAACAGATGGATGGCTAAAAAAGATGTAGAGTGTGTGTGTGTATCTGCTACTCAGCATATGCTCTCCGAGTCCATCCATGTGGGACATGACTGAAGTGACTTGGCATGCTTGAAATGGACTATATCCTTAGGCTGTGACTCATTCTTTTATAGTGTTAGTTGCTCAGTCACATCTGATGCTTTGCAACCACATGGACTGTAGCCCACCAGACTCCTCTGTCCATGGAATTCTCTAGGCAAGAATACTGGAGTGGGAAGTAATTCCCTTCTCAGGGTATCTTCCCAAGCCAGGACTTGAACCGAGGTCTCCTGCATTACAAATGGATTTTTTACCACTGAGCCATGGAAAAGCCACTTCTATTGTATACTTAATATTATACATCAGCTATATGGGAAGCCTGGTGTGCTGTGGTCCTTGGGGTTGCAATGAGTCAGACACTACTGAAAAACTGAAAAAAAACAACAAATACTTCAATAACAATCAGAAGAGAAAACAAGGAACACTTGATTGTATAAATTCTTATTTTTCAAATGTTAGTCTGCATATCAAGTTTGAATGTAATTGTAGTGGGAAGAAGATAGGTTAGGAGAGATTCTAGAGAGTTAGTCAAAAGAACTAGCTGGTATTTGGTGAAATGAGGGTGAAAGAGAGAAAGTGATCAGTACACAATAATGCTCTAGCAATATGAATACAGAAAATGAAGACAGCCTCTTAAAGTTACATTTAGCTTAAGAGTCTTTGTGACCCTGTGGATTATAGCCTGCCAGTCTCCTCTGTCCATGAGATTTTCCAGACAAGAATACTGGAGTGGGTTGCCATGAATTGTGAATTTATGGGTTGTTAAAACCATAAATGAGGCTTGTTTATTTCTGTTACTATTTTCATTTTTACTTTAATACCACTGACCTTATAATTTAAATTTTTATTCTGTTCAAGCGTTATATTATTGTAAAGATTATGAATTTATTCTACTAACATACCATGACCAAGGATAGTTAGAGAACAGAATAAGGACCTGGTAAAGGTGTGTCCACAAGATATCAGCAGAACTACCTCAACCTTCTTTACAGAATGACAGTGGCAAGAATGGTGAGTAATATTTTGCCTTTGACATTGGATTCAATTATTCCTTACAATGTAAATCAAAATATGTTGATTTCTTGTTAAAACTGAATTAAATTACTTCTGGTAATTTAAAGAAAATAGTAATCCATGTAACTGGAGAACCAACCAAGAACACCCACAATGGACTATACTGTTGCAATTAATGTCCAGTGTACTTATTTCACAGCTCAAATATGTGCAATGTGAATTTATGGCAGGCAGAAGCAAAAACTATAATCCCACAGCCTCCAGAATGAAAACCACAATCCCAGATAGCTAACCAAAATGATCACATGGATCACAGCCTTGTGTAACTCAGTGAAGCTATGAGCCACGCTATGCAGGGCCACCCAAGACCAATGGGTCCTGGTGGAGAGTTCTGACAAAACTTGGTACACTAGAGAAGGGAAAGGCAAATGACTCCAGTATGGCAAATGATTCTTTCCTTGAGAACCCCATGAATAGTATGAAAAGGCAAAAAGATATGACACCAGAAGATGAGCACCCCAGGTCCCTAGGTGTCCAATATACCACTGGGGAGGAGTGGAGAAATAGTTCCAGAAAGAATGAAGAGGCTGGGCCAAAGTGGAAACAACCCTCAGTTATGATTGTGTCTGCTGGTGAAAGTAAAGTGTGATGCTATAAAGAACAATATTGCATAACCTGGAATGTTAGGTCTTTGAATCACGGTAAATTGGACATGGTTAAACAGGAGATGGCAAGAGAAAACTACATTCTAGGAATCAGTGAACTAAAATGGACAGGAATGAGAGAATTTAATTCAGATGATCATTTTATCTATTATTGTGGGCAAGAAAAAATGTTGGCAAAATGAGTCTCTGCTTTTTAACATGCAGTCTAGGTTTGTCATAGCTTTACTTCCAAAGATCAAGTGTCTTTTAACTGGATGACAGAAGTGAAAAATGGGTTGTGTGTCTGTGTCTGTGTCTGTGTGTGTGTATGCATGTGAGTGTCTATAGAAGTTATTGGCCTAATGATGTAAAACTTATTTTTCTTACTTTTAAAATTCTCTTTTAAGATACCATACCTCCATTGCTGCAGAGGCATAAGAGCATCTGCCTTTGAAGTCAGATAGGATGTGAATAATATATAAAGTTCATATACAGTGTGACATTGGACTTGTTGTTTTACTCATTTTTTTCACTTTAAAATGGGTTAATGAGAAAATAAACTCTCAAACTGCTGTGAGTTTTCAATAAAATAATGCATATTAACAGCTAATTAAATTTCTGAAACATAAAAAAGTGGTTAATAGGTAGCTCTTCTTGACTGTTGATTGTATTTCTATTAATGAAAATAGGAAAATGAAAGTGATAAGGCTAAGTAGCAGATAAATAAGATATTTAGTAGGAAAGGCAGAGAGGGATTGGTGAGGAAAAGCATCCTGAAAAAATACACAAAAAATGCTCAATGAATGTCTGAAAGATGCAAGCTTGAAAAAAGTGAATGATTGGTTGAAGATACATTATTTAGTGTCTGTGATTCCTGAATATTCATTGGAAGGACTGATGCTGAAGCTGAAACTCCAATACTTTGTCCACCTGATGCAAAGAACTGACTCATTTGAAAAGACCCTGATACTGGGAAAGATTGAAGGCAGGAGGAGAAGGGGATGACAGAGGATGAGACAGTTGGATGGCATCACTGACTCAATGGACATGAGTTGAACAAGCTTCGAGAGTTGGTGATGGACAGGGAAGCCTGGCATGCTGCAGTCCATGGGGTCACAAAGAGTTGAACATGACTGAGTGACTGAACTGACTGATGATGATAAAAAATATTTCAAAGATATAACTGTGTTTATTATTTCTCTTTTCCATATCCCAGTTCTTTCCCATGTAAACATCTTTTATTCTCTGGCAATACTAATGCTCTTTACAATTTAATAAATGATTAATGTAGCTAAAGTATGCTTTACAATGTACAATTAGAAGAGATATCTGAATATAATAGGTCATGGAAGCTTTATCTTAGCTCTGTTGCCAACTGAATATATTAATTATATTAATTTTCCCTAAAATATCTTTCAGTAGGTTTGATGTGTATCATTTATTATAAAATTATATAACTCATTAAAACATGTGGTCTACACACTACCTTGCTATGTTTGGTTTCATGTACAACAATTTAAAATTAAATAGTTAAATATTCTTCATATAGATGACTATTTATGGCTTCATACATAACCACAGGTTCGATCCCTGGTTTGGAAAGATCCCTTGGATATGGAAATGGCAACCCACTCCAGTATTCTTGCCTGGGAAATCTGATGGGCAGAGGATCCTGGTGGGCTACAGTCCATGAGATCAGAAAAGAGTCAGACACAACTTGAGGGACTGAACAACAGCAGTTAGACTGAGGCTAAATGAATACTCTATGCCCACTGTTTCTAAAGAGCAGCCATTTAATTTGAGAGAATAAAGATACAATATAGAATGAAAAGGGCCATTTCAAAATCTACACTTGAAGTCCCAACTCTCCAGAGGATGATTATTCATCCACGCTTTGTTTAACTCATGTGTGGGAAAAATAACATGCTTTAACTAATGAAATATGAACAGAAGTGATATGTTACTCCTTGTCTGAAGTTTTAAGAACCAAAATGTAACTTGCTATTAATCTCTTTCTCTTGGCTTAGAAAACTGTGTATTCTCCAGCTCTGTGCTGTTCTATCACCCTGGATGATGTGCTGCAGACAAATGGCAAGGGAAAATGACATACTCTTGGATTTGAAGGTCGCTGAGATTTTAGGACATTTTGTTTCTACAGAATATCCAGAGCATAAAGACTAATACAATTAATGTGAAATGCATTAATAGTCATGAAAAGTTCTCTCTAGCTTTCAAACTGAACTTTTTTTGGCATCAGTGGCTCAGCTGGTAAAGAATCTGCCTGCAATGTGGGAGACCTGGGTTGGGAAGATCCCCTGGAGAAGAAAACAGCTACCCACTCCAGTATTCTGGCCTGGAGAATTCCATGGTGTCACAAACAGTCAAACACGACTAAGTGACTTTCACTTCACTTTCACTTTTGTTGATTTAAAGTATATCTTCATTTTTCTTAAATTTCAGAAGAAACATGTTTATGACAATAGATTTAAACAACACTGGTGGGCCTATGGTAAGGTAAATATGATTGATTTCTATTTGTTAGCCCAAGTTTATTCAAAAGGATTCAGAATTTAACTTTCCAAATACATGCTATATTTATACAAATATATATGTAGGTATTTATTTACCCAATATTGTATTACATTCTTTACAATGGCCTGCAACTTCCCCTTCTCATGTGGTTTTTTTTTTTTTTTTTTTTGGAAAATGTGTGCGTTTCTGCATGAGGTATTCACTGTTACAGGTCTTAGCATTGGGTTTTCTTATCAATTAAATATATAGAAGTATTGGCAAACTTCCCACTAAAATTGCACATATTTTACAATCTCCAAGGATCAGAATATCATTATATATTTAATAAAATGACAGGGTGATTTTCTTTCAATCCTTAAGGGGCATTTTTTCCTCAGATTTTAACTTGATCTTTTCAGTAAAATTATGAGCAAAACTATGAAGAAAATATGAAGCATGAATGCTTCTTCCTTACCATTGTGTAGCAAAAGATGTACCAAAGTATTGAAATTTAAACTAGGTTGGATTTTGAGAGCAGAGGGTGGAGGAGTGCAAAACAAAAAGTAATTTTTACACTGACCATAAATTATACCCTTATTATAGCAAACATTTCAACTGAGACCTTCATGCAGAAAAAAAAAAATTGCCAGCAAGGCAAAGAAAAGTAGAAAGATTTGGATTAAAAATAGTTTCTATTTGTTTATCTTAGAGAAAGTAAGAGTATCAAAAGAATGGCCTGAGTTATTGATAGCATTGATGAAGAAACTTGGGTCACAGTGCAGAAACTGTATTGCATACGGAGCTGGGATGAAAGGCCTTTAAATATGTACAAGAACCATGAAAGTAAAAATGAATTTCTAAAATTACATGAGTCAAGCACTTTAAAACATGATATAATCAGGAATCAATGGATTGTGTACACTTATATGTATAAATGCCCAGAATTAATACAATGAAACCTATTTACAAGTCAGTATTTGAGTTATTTTAGGGAAAAGTCAATGAACATGAACTTGGGCAAACTCCAGGAGACAGTGAGGGACAGACAGGCCTGGCATGCTGCAGTCCATTGGGTCAAAAAGAGTCAGACACGACTGGGCGGCTGAGCAACAACAAAGGAAAAACTCAACTGAAAGAGGAAGGTGAATATTCACACATATTTACTTAATTACTGTTAATTTTGTTTGAAGCAAAATCATTCATTTATTTTAACAGTGGGAATGATAACTGCAAGGATAGAGGTGTACTTACTCTTATAACTGAGAGATGCCTTTGTTCCTTTGTAAAAGTTCAAAATTAATGTCCATAGGGGAGATAATAAGTCAACTGTACTTTTATTTTCCTCTGAGCAAATATTGAGGTTCATTTTGTGAAATCTTCAAGAATTACTCTGAATAGTAAAAATTCTGGTTTAGAGATAATATCAAATGACATGAGCAAACGTACGTAAATTACTTAATAAACAATGTATCACATAATAGATACAAAATAAGTGATTTTTTTATAACTACTTAAATTACTAAATATTTAAGAGTCATGCACAGGTATAAATAAGAAAGAACATTAGAAAAGCAAGAGCAAATAACTTTTCATGGCTTTACAAACTAAAAGTTTGCTTTTCATTACCACTGTAATAGACTCATTAGCTCAAAACCCTACCCTAACAACCATCCTAAATGTGTTGGACTGGAAATGGTATAGCCTCAAGTACACTCAAGAAACTAATGCACTGTAGATGCTAGCATCTTGGAATGCCAACACGGCCAAGATACCATGATAGCATGATAAAAAACTGGCAGACATTCTAGAATCTAATTAGTTCATTCTACAGAAATGAAAAAGATATGTTGTTTCTAGTTTTATATTTTCAATGTGAAAGCCTCAATTATCTTTAACCTGTGCTGCTTGATGTTAGAATTTGTCCAGGACACAGTCCTCTGGATCTTCACTGAGGAGTTCAAGTTCACCCTTCTTAGCTAGTGGTGTGACTTCCACAGGAACATGATGTTGTCATCTCAAATATTCCTCTTCTAAATCCAATACAAGTTCTGAGGTTGAAGTGACTTTAAAACAGTTTGACTCCAAATGGACTGTATGTAGAAAGAAACAAAACCTCTAAAAAAAAATTTGTCTCACTTGAAATTGTTGGCAGAGTTTTTCAACTTTTGCCAAGCACGCCCTATAGCTTTTCTCTGATGTACTTTTTCATTCCTTTTCTTGGATAGTGCTTTTCCAAAATAATCATTATTAGATGTCTATATATCCTTCAAGACTGTAATTATCCTGATTTTATTATTTTATTTCATACTTTTGTCTAATTCTAACATTTTTCATTCCATCAAGATTCATTTTGACTAATTATTAATATTTTGGGTCCTGCACATATCAATTAACTCTGAAATTTTTAATGCAAAGGCTATCTCATGATTTTTATATTTTCCCATATAATTATTTATGCTAGAAAATCACATTGCCACTGAGTAGCTACTCAGTAAACATTTTCCTGAAAGGGAAGGAAAAAATTGCTTTATTTCTTATAGAATAAATATTTATTAATTTAGAGTACTTTTTCTCTTATTTAGCTCTTTAATTCTGTGCCAGGCTTGAATACTTTGTTGGCTGTCTTGAAACCTGACTTTTCGTCTTTGTGGCATGGTACAAGCCACCATCCCAGACTCCAACCTGACCTTGACTAACACCTAAAGCAGTGGTCCACATGGCTTGTATCTGGCCTGCCTTTGATCAACTCCCAGTTGCTTACATATCATGCCTCACAATAGCTTCTTCCTACACCTGTCATCCTCCCTGGCTGTGCCAAGAATTTGTGACAAGATTCATCAACCAGTTTTCAAAATCTGTGATAAATTATGACCTCAGATATTAGTCTACTTGCCTTTGATTAAATTGCCTCACTTACTTTAGCATTCTGCTGTTCTCCAAAATTCACAATTTCTAATTATGAACAAAATTTCCAATCATTTCCCTATATTTGTTTCTAAAAGATCTGATATATTGACGGTTATGTATGCACTAACTAGTCAGCTTGAGTGAGATCTGGGATCATATGATGTTCAGCAACTAGAATGCTTTACTTAACATTCTTATAGTTTCCAAATCATTAATCTGGTCTAAAATTAGGTGCTTTATTCTTCCCACCTGCCTCACATAGCTTAAGTATCCAATCTAATCACACTCTGCCAAGTATGTATATATACATATATAACAGTTCCTCCATTAGAGTATATTGATTTGACTGAACTATTTATCTTTTTGTAGAACTATTCACAGTAATGATTAAGAGTTCATGCTCTGCATGTAAATTACTTCAGCCACTTATTTGCTTTTAAATTCTGTTTTAGTTTATCACATGTTAACTAGGAAATCCCTAGTAATACCATATACCAGATAGTGTTGTTATGCATATTAGAATGAATTTTATATGTACATCCACTGGGAATAGAGGAGGTCAAAATGATAAACTGAGAGGCTAGTTACAGTAGATTACCATAATCTAGACAAGGTGTCAATTATAAGTGGGAATACTAATGATAGGTATGATGAAAAGCAGTTGAAAACATGTTATATATTGAATTTAGAACCAAGAGGATTTTCTAAGGGATTAGATAAGAAGATATGATAAAAATATAAAACTAAAGGATGATAGTTTTGACTATCATCAGGTTTTGACCTGAGTTTGACCAGGTTTTGACTTGAGTATTTAGAGAATAGAATTTTTATGTACACAATTTTACTAATTGTGAATAATTTAAAAAATGGATTTAGTATCTTGACCAGAAACAAAAATTGCATTATATAGATAGAAATGATGGGAAGATGTTATCTTTATTTAGGTTTCATAGATCTTAAATCTAACTGGTAGAGAAAAATTTGAAAAGAGAAAATGATAGAGAAAGTCATAATTTAAGTAATGAGAAAGCATAAATATCAAGTTTATAGTGACAATTTTCATCAAAATATTTTGTGTTGCCTCTGACTTAATTTAGAAGCTCACTCTGCTAGAAATCATCAAGCATATGTAGAATTCTGCAGCCAAGAGAATTTAAAGAGACAGTTATGTACTCATAAAGATAGATAACAAAAAAAGAGAAAACAAATAAACAGACTGAGTGTGATCTGGCCAAATGTGAGAAGAAGGGAATAAATAGAATCACTGAATTCTAGAACCAGAGGAATTCCATCTCTCTTATTCAGTTCCACCATTTGACAGGGAGATATTCTCACCATAGGTAAGTGACCTGCCCAAAGTCAGTTAGCTGCTGAATAGTACAAGAAGATACTTAAATATTATATCAATATCCATACTAGGCATTTTATGCAATGAACTGCATTAATATGCATAACTAAAATTAAGGATGAGGAGGCAGGGTACTGTGGAATATGTTTTTTGGAAATATATCAATGGATTAAATTTCATCTGATTAATAGGCCCAAATTTCTAAAAAAAATAAGTCCTATTAGATTAAAAAATTTAAACCACACGACTAGGGGGCAGAGGAGAAGCTTGTTATATGTAAACCTAACAATTCTATAGTTTTTTATGGAAACAATAAAATAATAAGCTAAATAAATATTTGTAAGATTCATGTTTCCAGACCTTAACTGTATAATTTACATATCTTATACTCAGATAAACTGAAAACTTTGAGGTAGAACTTATAGTTTGTACTAAACCATATATATTTTATTCATGGTTACTGTAGTTATTAATCTGCTACCTATATGTGCATGTGTGTAATATTATTTATAAATAGCCAGGATTATCAAGTAACTTCCAAGTCAGACTGTACTAGGTGTTTATTATCTCTTTGAATCCTGGTGATAACTCAATTCTCAATTAACATTCCACCAACTTTTACAGATAAAGAAGCTAAAATAATTTAAGAAGGTAAATTACATGATTTGCCTAAGGGTACATAATTTACCTAATTTATATAATTAGAAAGGCCACATAATTCTCTCCCCCCCACCATGTGTAAACATATATGAAAGTAAAAGTTAAAGTCGTTTTAGTTGTGTCCAACTCTTTGTGACCCCATGGACCCTGCCAGGCTCCTCTGTCCATGGAATTCTCCAGGCCAGAATACTGGGGTGGGTAGCTGGTATTCTCCAGGGTATCTTCCCAACCTAGGGATCGAAAACAGGTGTCCCACATTGCAGGCAGATTCTTTACCGACTGAGCCACTAGGGAAGTCTGTATACATATATGCATGCACACATAGACACTGGAAAATGAAATGGCAACCCACTCCAGTATTCTTGCCTGGAAAATCCCATGGACGGAGGAACCTGGAGGGTTACAGTCCATGGGGTCGCAAAGAATCAAACATGACTGAGTGACCGACACTTTCACATAGACATATATATTGTTCATCTAGATAGGTAGATAGATAATTTTCCATCTAAAAAATCTGATTTAATTTTTATTAATTAAAAAAAAGACCAAACTGTATGCCTTTGTCTTATAGTTCACATTAGTTAAGTGATTCTCAATTTCAGCTGTATATTAGCATCACTTTTCCTTAGCTCATTCTGGATACTATAGCATGGTACTGTAGACTGCTTGACTTATAAATAGCAGAAATTTATTTCTCACATTTTTGGAGACTGGGAAGTCCCAGATCAAGGAGCCAGTAGATTCAGTGTCTGGTGATGGCCTGTCTTCTGATTCACAGGTGGCTGTCTTCTCGCTGTGTTCTTAAATGGTGGAAAGTGCAAGGGAATTTTCTGAGAATCTCTTTATAAGGGCACAATGTCCATTCACAAAGCTCTATCTTCATGATCTGAGTATCTTTCAAAGTCTGCACCTCTGAATACTATCACATTAGGGATTAGATTTCAACACATCAATTTTGTGGGGGGTAGGTCACAAATATACTGTCTGCAGCACATCAGATTAATTTTTGAAAACTGGATGCCTGGAGAATACCTTAGACTAATTAAAATCTTTTTATAGAGTAGGACTTGAACATAATTAATTTTTAAATCTCTCCAGTTAATTTTAATATTTACCCAATGCTGAGAACCACTCTTACAGATTAAGTGCATAGATTAGTTTACCAATTCACAAAATAACTTTTAAAATACAGCTTTAGAAGTTCTTTAAGGGGAAAGGGGGAAAAAGAAGATCCTGTAAGTGTAAATAGTAAGTGTATTGATGAAAATCAAACAAGCAAGTTTTTTGTGTGGTTTCTTCATTTTGGCAAAAACAATGTTGAAGGACCTGGGTACTGAGGGAGAAACACGGGAGCTTGATTCAACAGTTGTTATTTTTAAGAGATATGAAAGGAGTAAAAGAAGGAAAGACCATAAAACAGAGGCTTGGTAAAGGAGGCAAGATGCAAATAGATGTATGAGGTGTCAACCAGAAATTGAGTTTGGGTTAATTGTGGGTGTAGTGGTGGACATATATTCATATGAAACAGTATACTTCCTTATTGGTGGTGACTTTATAAAAATTAAAAGACTACTACTTACTAGTTATGTGATAGGATAGCAAATCTAATAATATATCACCTACATGGGCTTCCCTGATGGCTCAGTGGTAAAGAATCTGCCCACAGTGCAAGAGACACAGGAGAGATGGGTTTGATCCCTAGGTCAGGAAGATGCCCTGGAGAAGGAAATGGCAGCTCATTCCAGTATTCTTGCCTGGAAAATCCCGTGGACAGAGGCTACAGTCCATGGGGTCACAAAGAGCTGGACATGACTAAGCACACATGGATACATTCTTCATTCATCATCTATACAGACACACTTTCCAGCTTACTGCTGGATTATAAGTGAATTTAAATCATCTGTGAAATAAAAATATAAGCAGCATCTGAAAAGGGGACATTGTTTATACCGATGACAGTGAGATCATTGTTACACTGCTGGTGTCATTCCAATACAAGAGCTAAACTATTCCTTGACAAGTACCTAAAACGTCTCAAGTAAATGTGTGAAGAGCTTTTCTTCCATACATAATTTACTGCAGTTCTTGCTAGAATAAACGGCCTATAAGAGTATAAGTTGATACATAGCTAATGGAAGTAATCCTGTTCAATTTCATTTAACAAAATATCCAGCTGACTCAGTAATTCAAATGCAAACTCCCCAACTCAGGAAAGCCTTGGTCATTCACTATACTCCCTGATGAACTTTAAGTTAAATACCATTGAATAAAAAACATGGAATACAGGAGTTTATGTATAGTCATTTGTTCTGTTGAGAGATAAAATGTGAGTAATCTTGCCACAATAACAATATAAGTATGTACACTGCAAATTATTAATAATTTTTTTTTCTGAAATGACTTTAAAAATCAATGGAGAAACTGCTAAACTGGAATAATCAGGAAAATACTGAGAAAAATATTAAGAAGTTTCTTTGAGTTTTCAGACGTTTTTGCAGTCATACCAAACTGTTATATGAAAATAATTACATCAGTGTCTTCATTAATTTTAATATTTCAAGATTGAAATTTTAAATTTTCACTCATTTTTCAAATTGAAACATACCTTCAAAAACCAGAATCAAAAAATATTTTATATGTGTCAATATATAAAAACATGTACACTGGAACTGAATAATTATATAGATGATTAGTAGGTGGTAGGAATCAGGTTTCTCAAAGTTGAGCTTGGAAATTATTATTGTAGACAACCAGGGTGAGATAGCTAGAGTAATCCATCTATTTGAGAGAGAAACATCAGTACACATTTATGTATGTACTATAAATTTTTATTGTTACTATAGATATAGTATATAGTATATACACAGATTAGACTTCCCTAGTGGCTCAGATGGTAAAGCGTCTGTCTACAATGTGGGAGACCCGGGTTCAATCCCTGGGTGGGGAGAATCTCCTGGAGAAGGAAATGGCAACCTAAACTCCAGTATTCTTGCCTTGAAAATCCCATGTATGGAGGAGCCTGATAGGCTACAGTCCATGGGGTTGCAAAGAGTTGGACACGACAGAGAAACTTCACTTACTTACTCACTTCACTTATATCCATAGATTAGTGTAAACATATATCATTAACTGAAAGGGCCTGAAAAGAAAAACACTTCAGCAGTTACAACATGCAGTTCTCAGATTTTTTTTTCTAACATCATTCTCTAGCAAAAGGGGTAGGGCATACGCAAGATGAGCCCAAAGGGTCTTACTGGAAGTACTCAAAGCAACAACAATAACAACAACACACACAAACAACCTCACAAAAGCATAATAGTCCGTCAAAGAATAACAGTAACCAGTGAAAAGAACTACCTAGAGCCAAAGCTGATACAATTTGAACAAAATAAAGTAGCATTTGAAACTGAAAGTATACTCTAAATGTCAATGATTTAATAGTGATAGGAATAAATGACCAAATGTGTTGTAAAGGAAAGGAGAAAAATCTCTCATTCAGAAGAATTTCAAATAATTTGGGTAGATATTCTACCCTCAAGGAAAAAATGATAACTCTGAAATGGCAACGCACCCCAGTATTCTTGCATAGGAAATCTTATGGACAGAGTCTGAGCTTTGAAGGCTATCGTGCGTGGGATCACAGAGTCGGACATGACTTACTGAGCACACACAGAGTGATTTTCCTCCAAAGAGTACTAGACTAGAGTGACTTACTGTGGAGTAAGTAAGTAAGTAAGTATACATATACATATGTCTCAGACTAATTCCAACAATGGGATCTCTTTCGACCTGAATATGGCAATTAACTTAATCTAACTAATTAACTTAATCTAACTAATATTTATAGGCTATTCCACTAACAACAGCAGAATAAACATTCTTCTTGCATTTACATAGTACATTTATCAAGATAGAACACATTCTGGGATATAAACATATATTGTAAAAAATCAAAATGGAAATTTAAAATCAAAGTTTAAAATATATGTTCTCAGACCACAAGTAAATTAACCTGGGAGTTAATCACAGACAGTTTGCTTATCCCCAAATATCTGTAGACTAAACAGCATACTTTAACACACAGGTAAAGGAAAAATCCTCAAAATATATTTTAAAAATATTCTGATTTGAATAAAAATGAAAATAGAGTTAAGCATAATTTCTGGGATGCAGTTTAAAGCAGTGCTTAGAGACATTTATAAATGCATATATAAACAAGAAGAAAGTTCTAAAATCAATAACCTAAGATTCTTATGCAGAAAATGAAAAAAGAAAAGCAAATTAATCCTAAAAGAAGCAGATAAAAAGAAACAATAAAAACTGTTGCAGAAAGCTGTGGAATTGAAAACATGAAATGATAGCAAAAATCAATTAAATAAAAAACTGGTGGGATTTCTCTAATGGCCCAGTGGTCAAGAGTCTGTCTGCCAATGCAGGGGACACAAGTTTGATCCCTAGTCCAGGAACACGCTGCAGATCAACTAAACCCGTACACCAAAACTACAGAAGACCACACACTCTAGACTCATGCTCCACAAGAGACATCACCTAAATGAGAAATCTGAACACCACAACTAGAGAGTAGCTCCCATTTGCCACAACTAGAGAAAGCCCAGGTGCAACAATGAAGACCCAGTACAACCATAAATAAATAAATAAATAATAAAATTTTTTTAAAAAAAAAAAACAAAGCTGGTTCTTTGAAAAATCGATATAACTGATAATTTTCTAGCCAGGTTGTGATATTTTCATTAGTAGTAAGATATATATTTCATCTCTTCTGTTTCTGGCAAAAGCTCCCAAAACTGCTGAAAATGATAAAGATGTGCTTTCTTATGTTAATGAGGTGACTTTTGTTTAGCATCAGAGGCTGTGGTTCATTGCCAGGGTAACCACACACAGCAGAAGAGGGTTGTAGCTTTCAGTCCCACCTTTCAACTTCTGAGAGGAGAGAGAGGCTGGATGTTGAAAGGATTGCCAGTGGTTGATGATTTAACCAATTATGCCTGTGTTTTGAAACCTCCATGAAACCGCAAAGGGTGGGGTTTGAAGAGCTTCCCTTTGATGAACATGTGAAGATGTGGGGAGAGTGGTGCTAGAAGAGAGCATGGAATTCTGGCACTATCTCCACATACTGTGTTCTGTGTGTATCTTCCATCTGGCTGTTCCTGAGTTATATCTCTTTATAGTAAGTCAGTAATCTAGTAAGTAAAATGTTCTGAGTTCTCTGAGCTCTATTAATAGCAAATTAACTGAACTCAAGGAGGAGGTCATGGAAACCTCTTATTTATAGACATTTCTTCAGAAGCACTGGTAACAACATAGGCTCGCCACTGGCATTTGAAATCCAAGGAAGGTGTTCACTGGCATTTGAAATCCAAGGAGGGGGGGTGTTGGTACTTCCAGTAGCAACAACCAGTTGGTCATAAACACAGATGATAATATGAGCTTGTTACTAGCTTCTGAACTACGTTGTGGGAGGAAGGAGTGGGATGCGATGGTGGTGGAAAAAGCCTTGTAGGACTGATCCCTCAACCTGTGAATGTAATTCCATCTCTGATTAGGTACCATGAGAACTGAGCTGAATTGTCAGACACCCAGCTAGTGTCACAAGCAATGTGTGTTGGTGTGGGAAAGCACTCCTACTTTATACACACATTGAATTTGAGCGCGGAAACCAAAATAGAGGCTAATACAGAAAGAAAGAAGACATAAATTACCAATATAAAAACATGAAAGAATCATCATTATACTGACCCCATGGACATTAAGAAGATCTTAAAAAAAAATACTATGAACAACTCTATCCCTACAAACATAGCTAAAATGGAACAATTCTCTGAAGTATGTATCACTGTGGAAGAAATATGGATGATATATAAGAGTTTTGAGACTGAGCCACAAAATATTAATCTGGATATTATTGCTTAATCCAGGTAAGAAATGCTGTGGTTATTTGTGGATGGATAAATAGAAATTAATAAACACACACACAAAGAAATTAATAAACCAAAGAAGTGGACGTGGAGATCTGAAGACGAGGGAATCATCTATTCCAATGGTGTTACACATTTGCATTTCTGGTCTCTTCATTCTCTTTATCATACCATTTACTCCATAATCTTTGTTGTTGTTCACTTAGTCGTGTCCAACTCTTTGTGACCCCATGGACTGAAGCACGCTAGGCTTCCCTGTCCTTCACTATCTTTTGAGTTTGCTCAAACTCATGTCCATTGAGTCAATGATGCCATCCAACCATCTCATCCTCTGTCGCCCCCTTCTACTCTTACCCTTGATCTTTCCCAGCATCAGGTCTTTTCCAATGAGCTGACTCTTCACATCAGGTGGCCAAAGGATTGTAGCTTCAGCTTCAGGATCAGCCCTTCCAATGAACATTCAAGACTAACTTCCTTTGGCATTGACAGGTTTGATCTCCTTGCAGTTCAAGGGTCTCTCAAGAGGGAGTCTTCTCCAACACCACAGTTCAAAAGCCTTAATTCTTCAGCACTCTGCTTTCTTTATAGTCCAACTATCACATCCATACATGTCTACTAGAAAAACCATAGCTTTGACTATATGGACCTTGTTGACAAAGTGATGTCTCTGCTTTTCAAGATGCTGTCTAGGTTTGTTATATCTTTTCTTCCAAGGAGCATGTGTCTTTTAATTTCATGGCTGTAGTCACCATCCTCAGCAATTTTGCAGGCCAAGAAAATAAAGCCTGTCACTGTTTCCACTGTTTCCCCATCTATTTGCCATCAAGTGATGGGACCAGATGCCATGATCTTCTTCTTCTTTTTTTTTTTTTTTTTTGATCTTCATGTTTTGAATGTTGAGTTTTAAGCCAGCTTTTTCACTCTCTTCTTACCTTTCATCAAGAGGCTCTTTAGTGCCTCTTCGTTTTCTGAAGTAAAGGTTGTGTCATCTGCATATGTGAGGTTATTGTTATTTCTCCCTGCAGCCTTGATTCCAGCTCAGCATTTTGATGATGTACTCTGCATAGAAGTTAAATAACCAAGGTGACAATATACAGCCTTGATGTCCTTTCTCAATTTGGAACCAGTGCATTGTCCCATGTCCAGTTCTAACTGTTGTTTTGTAATCCTTTGGTGATTCAAGATTCAATGAGTATAATATGATTCTTTCTAAAGAAATATGACTAGCTCCTGCATAGTTGCCTTGCAGTTTACAATTCAAAAATATTCTAACATTTTAGTGTTGATTAATATAGTCAAATCTATGATTTTTGTGTCATCATGGTATTAAAAAGTGGTGATTCTCACTTTTTGGTGTATTCCTTTTAAATGTTAAAATGTACTATTTATCTAAATGCCTGCTAGATGGTTTGCTGTTACTTAAAAATGAAAAAATACTCTCATTCAAATCTGTTTTGCTTTATGATCTCATTTATTGTTAGTGGCAACATAAACTTCTGAAATTGTGGTTTTACTTATTCCTCCCCTTCACACTGTATTAAATCAGTCACTAAGTACAGATTCCAGTTCCAAAGGATCATAATAATTACCACCTTCTGAAATTTTCTGTAACTTCATTTCTTTATCCCAAGTCTTATTTGTATTGTTGACTAAAAATCTCTTTCTGGATACATTGATTCTCCAACCACAGTGGAAGTCACTGCATCCTGAATTTATTCAATATTGACTGAAAGGTGAAGGAAGAAGCCATATGCAAAGGAAAGTGGTGGACTGCAGAAGCTGAAAAAAGGCAAGAATATGGAATCTCCCTTAGAACTTCCATAAAGGAACACAGTTCTTACAACACTTTGAATTTCACCCTGCTAGACCTCTGTCAAATGTTTGACCTACAGAACTGTAGGATGACAAATTTGTATCATTAGGGTATTTATTTTCATAAAGTGTTCTTTGAAGATATTGAGGACGTGACACACAGATCCCCTCAGTTAAATTAAAGAGAATGTCAGAAATTTAAGGGCATTTTCCCTCAGCCAAAGGAAAATTTTCCTAGCAAAAGACAAAAATAGAGATGAGCTAATCTAGGAAATATTTGTGAAGGAGCTTCTTGTCTCAGTAAACACTGGGACATACACAGGAGCACTGTGGAAAAGTCTAGAAAGCTTTATTCTTTGAAATGTCTTAGTTATTTTCATGGTAATTCTTTTCATATTTATGTTTCAAGTTTCAGGGATAAGCCTATGGCAAGGTTCCTAAATGTTTGGTCCAAGGGCCCCAAGTATCATCTGTCTAAAATTAAGGAGAAAATTAATATTTGTGATAAGTGAATATTCATTCACTATATTGTACATAAAATTACGAAAAATATATGTTGATGAGTTGTAAGGTCTAAATGTCATTTGCACTCATCAAATAAAAATCTTAGCTTCTTCTGGCTCAAATGACAGAATAAAGCAAAATTAACTGTGATGGATATAAATGAGAAACAGATCCACAATTATTGGTCACTAAAATCTTAGTCCTCCTGAAGACAGGCGACTTTGAGCAATCTGGATAAACCTTTTTAGGTTGATAACATTTTGTTCTTTGTCTGCCTTTCAGGAAAATAAAGGTGTGTGATCACAAGAACAATCAGAGAGTCAGACTGTTTGTCAGAGCCTCTGGTTCTCCAGCAGGTAATGCAGTCAGCAGAAATGATGTCAGCATCTTGACCTGGAGCAAAAGACAATGTTCATCCACGTGTGTTAGTGTGAAGCTCAACCTGGTGATGTGAAAGATTTTCCCCATGAAAGCTGTCCTGAAATGGCTCCACATTATGTGCAGGCCCTGGGAAAAATTCCCCTGGGCTAACTGGTGTTTTAATCTGTTGACAGCATTTTCATTTTCTCTTTCTAAAAAACCTCTGAAGGAGGTCCTGTGGAGAGAAGAAACAGGTCAAGAGGAAATTAAAAGCGAAAATCTTGCTTTCTCACAACTAGGATTAATCTGTTAATTAAGCCAACCCAGAAAAATGTAAGCAAATTTTAATTTGCAATCTGCTAAAAGCTTGCTATCGAATAAATTGATTAGTAGTAATCATAATCAAAAGCTCTGGATTAGTAGTTAATTTGTGGAATCAATTAATAGGAACATTTATCAAATAATTTTGTCTCCAAAGAATAACAGATTCATTGCCCTGTGTTCCTGCAGATAAGAGATTCAGAACTTAAAAAAAAAAAAAAAGAGAGAGTTTCTGAACTGTGGGATATGCGGTGATTCCTGGGGATATGGCCCTGATGTGAGTTTGTTTATTCTTGATTTGTTTCAAAAAGGTACTCTTGAATATTCTGATTTAATTTTTCCTTTTAATAAGCATAATATTAAAGGGTGATGCATAAAATTATCAGCCAGAATTATTTCATATTAATTTATTAATGTGTTCTGTCAGACTGTTGCCCTAGATATTTGTAACTATTTCACTTAAGGCTGGATATATATGTTTCCAAATTAATAAAATTAGAAGTGGTTCAAGACTCAATTATCTGTAGTTAATCCCCAAATGAACTGTCTCTCTAATTTAGAATTCAGGGTTTGCTTGAAGTTCTCCTCCCCCACCAATAAGTTTCATTGCTGTTGATCGGTCGCCAAGTTGTGTCCGACTCTTTGCGACCCTATGGATGGCAGCGCAGCAGGCTCCTGCTTTTTTCTGTCTCAGGGAGTTTGCACACATTTGTGTCCATTGAGTCAGTGATGCTAACAATCTTAATTTATAGGACTTTTAAAATAAATATTGGGCTTGTTACTGAAGGACTGCTTTTAAAGGAAGTTCCTTAAAGCAAAATTTTAAAATTATTTTAAAAATACATTTTGTAAATCAGTCATTTCCTTAAGTCAATTATCATCCAAGTTTACATCATGGATATTATCATACATTAAGAGAGAAGATAGAGCCCTATTACTTGATCTATGAGAAAAATATAACCAAATAAATAAGTATCTTTTATTTTTAAACTTCAGAATAATTTGTTTATGCTCTTTTCTAAAAAGAAAATATATCATCTCAGCATATTTTCTATTATTCATTCATTTTCTTCAAAGATAATTTGAAATAGTGCTTAGAAGAAGGATCAGTTATATTTGATTATATTTGGGCCAACAATTTTTAAAAATTATACTTGATGTGTTATAAAGCAACATAAGAAATATGGTATTTCTTTTTAATACCAAACTACTCTTTCATTTGGAATATAATTTTACAGTATGATGTCTGAAAATTCTTATCACACTTTTAGCTTTCTCTATTGTGTACATAAAATATTTCACAGTATTGCCAAAATGCAATTGCTTATTAAGCCAGAAGGGAAATGTTTAAAAAGAAAAAAAAAACTGACCCTTTAATCATCATCAATTCATTTGGTCTAAATAATCTTTAGTCTCATATTTAAACATGGTTATGGCTCAAAAATGACCAATCAGAATTACAACTGAAAAGGAACAGAAGGACTTGATCATCTAAAGTCAAGTTCTGCTCATTTTAAGAGAAAATGTATATAAACAAATCTGGAAAACTTAGCAGTGGCCACAGGATTGAAAAAGGCCAGTTTTCATTCCAATCCCAAAGGGCAACGACAAAGATTGTTCAAACTACTGTGCAGTTGTGCTCATTTCACATGCTAGCAAGGTTACGTTCAAAATCCATCAAGCTAGGCTTCAAGAGTACATGAACCGAGAACTTCCAGATGTACAAACTGGGTTTAGAAAAGGCAGAGGAACCAGAGATCAAATTGCCAGCATTTGTGGGATCATAAAGAAAGCAAGGAAATTCCAGAAAAACATCTACTTCTGCTTCATTGACTACACTAAAGCCTTTGACTCTGTGGAACACAATACACTGTGGACAATTCTTAAAGAGATGGGAATACCAATATTCATTGGAAGGACTGATGCTGAAGCTGAAGGTCCAATACTTTGGCTACCTGATGCAAAGAGCCAACTCATTGGAAAAGACCCTGATGCTGGGAAAGATTGAAGGCAGGAAGAGAAGGGAATGACAGAGGATTAGATGGTTTGATGGCATTACAAGTCAATGGATGTGAGTTTGAGCAAACTCCAGGAGAGGGTGACAGACAGGGAAGCCTGAAGTGCTGCAGTTGATGAAATTGCAAGAGTTGGACATGACTGAGTGACTGAACAACAATAAAATATACAGATGTGAGAGTTGAACCATAAAGAAGGCTGAGGACCAAAGAATTAATGCTTTCAATCTGTGGTGTTGGAGAAGACTCTCGAGAGCCCCTTAGACTTCAAGGAGATCAAATTAGTCAATCCTAAATGAAATCAACCCTGAATATTGGTTGGAACGACTGATTCTGATGCTGAAGCTCCAATACTTTAGCCATCTGATACAAAAGGCCAGTTTTTTTGGAAGAGACCCTAATGATGGCAAAGAATGAAGGCAGAATGAAAAGAGGGTGGCAGAGGATGAGGTGGTTAGATACACATGAATACAGATGAATTTGAGCAAACTCTGGAAACAGTGAAGGACAGAGGAGCCTGGCATGCTGCCGCCCATGAGGCCACACAGAGCTGGACCCAACTTAGGACCTGAACAACAACTTGCTGTACTCCTCTGTGAATTGATGATTTTTCATAGTGGCATTCCTTGATTCCCTTCTCTTTATCTTCTGTATGTCTAAGCTTTGCTTTGGGGTTTCTCTGTGTTGAGGGAGATCACTGAGAAGACGATGACAGCTGGTTGACCCATGAGCTGGACGCAGGTAATCAGATGATCTTCACTCTTCCCTGTCCTTGAAATGTGCAGCTTCCTTGTGTCTCCCATTCCCAGGAGCTGCCCCAAGGATATGGGCTTGGAGTAGAAAAATGTTGTAAAGACCACCTGGATGGTATATGTGACTAAACGCAGTAAACACTTCTACATAAACATTTAAGATTTGCTAGGTAGATACAAAAATCCACTAATCCTTAAGCTTCCCAAAAAAAGCCTCATAAGTAATTTTCTTGCTTATTAAATCTGCCACCTATCAATCTGGAGTAGTCTGCCTCTTTCTTGTGTCTCTCTTGCCCTCCTTGACTGTGGAAGCTGGTTTCAGATTACATCCTGGAAGTTCTCAAGGGAGTTGCAAACTGATACTAGAAGATGAAAAGAGTAGCTTAAAGTGATTAACATAACAATAACCATAAGCTGGAGGAATGAAAGAATAGACTGTCTAAAAAAGGTGAAAATAAACCAAAACTTATTTGAAGACACAGAAAAGCAACCAAACCAATTGGGCTAATAATTGTTTTGAATGTTGCAGTGTTCTCACTTTTGGTGTTCCATTTAAAAGGTCACAGAAAGACTTGGGATTTTAATAGAGTGTACATACAATTTTCAAGTGTTTTCTACACAATTTTTTCTCCAGGGAAACTTATCTAAAACATTTCTTTTCTTCCTGAACTTAAGTGTGCATTAAAGTGCATACTGACATAACTAATAAGCCACTCACTACTCATACAAATCTATTGCTTGGGCAGTCAGGATATCAGGTAGTATAAAATTGCTTTATGGGGGATTTATTGTACTAAAGATGAAAGTTTATGCAGTATCTCTAAAATTATTTATGAAAAATGAATTTACGTGTCACTTTGTGCCTGCCAAGATTTTCCAGCTCTTACAACCAAAGTGCAATCAAAATGACCCAGAAATGCCCAGAAAATGTTCATTAAAATTGATTTTTCTGTCCAGTTTCATTGCCAGTAAAAATGTATGAAATACATATATTTCATTTAGAGAGCCAGTTTTCTTCCCCTATAGTACAATGTCCTTAATAATAAGTTTTTTTAATAAGAGAATGTCTCTAAAATGGGACAAGGCAAAGGAATTCTAATTTTTCACAGAAATTAGGCAAACATCTTTTATACAAATGGAGAGAAACATTTGAAGTTTCAGTCTGTGAGTTCTAATGTTTCAAGAATGTGGAGTATATTCCTATGTCCAATAATTGCATTATTTTTATCGAATTTAAAGATAGTCAAAAGTGAAGATGCAAGCAGGAAGGGCTAATTTTGAATTTACACTGGTTCTACTTCTGTGGCTTTAATCCTTATCTTGCCATGTTTATAGGCATACATAATGGCCTGCCTCAGTGAGAAACTATTTGGTTTCTCCCTGAGGAAATAAACTACCCTTGTGGGGCTCAGTTGTTTAAGAGTCTGCCTGCAATGCAGGAGAACCAGGTTTGATCCCTGGGTCAGGAAGATCCCCTCCAGGAGGGCTACAGTCCATGGGATCGTAAAGAGTCAGACACAACTGAGCAACTAAATATTTCACTTTCAGGGAGAAAACATGACCCCACTCACTTGTGAAGAAATGTGACATTCTTGAACTCTTTTTGTGGTAAATGGCTCAGAGCCTGGCACCCCTAGTCTGCTGCTTACCAGCTCAGCCCAGAAATACACAATGGGGTGGTCAGAATCACAGATAAACGTGACATCTTTGTTTAATATTCAAGGCTCTTCTGTCCATGGAATTTTCCAGGCCAGAATACTGGAGTGGGTAGCCATTCCCTTCTTCAAGGGATCTTCCCAACCCAGAGATCAAACCCAGGTCTCCTGTACTGCAGGGGGATTCTTTACCTTCTGAGCCACCAGGGAAGCCCCATTCCATCTAACATCACCCATGAAATGACTGTAAGAAAGTGAAACTAACACATCTCACTACCTGAGGCTTGACATTCTAGGAGATATTTGCAGCAGTTAAATCATCTTTTTAATTGTAACTGGAGAAGGGAATGGTAAACCACTTCAATATTCTTGCCTTGAGAATCCCACAAACAGTATGAAAAGGCAAAAAGATAGAATACTGAAAGATGAACTCCCCAGGTGGGCAGGTGCCCAGTATGCTACTGGAGAAGAGTGGAAAAAGAGCCCCAGAAAGAATGAAGAGGCTGAGCCAAAGAAGAAACAATATCCAGTTTTGAATGTGTCTGGTGGTAGAAGTAAAATAGGATGTGGTAAAGAACAATACTGCACAGGAACCTGGAAAGTTAGGTCCATGATTCAAGGTAAATTGTAAGTGATAAAACAGGAGATGACAAGAGTGAACATCGACATTTTGGAATCAGTGAACTAAAATGGATCAAAATGATCAAATTCAATTCAGATGACCATTATATCTACTACTGGGGGCAAGAATTTTTTAGAAGAAATGGAGTAGCCCTCATAGTCAACAAAAATGTCTGAAATGCAGTACTTGGGTGAAATCTCAAAAATGAAAGAATGACCACTGTTCATTTCCAAGGCAAGCCATTCAATATTACAGTAATCCAAGCCTATGCCCCAACCAGGAATGCTGAAGAAGCTGAAGTTGAATGGTCCTATGAAGACCTACAAGAACTTCTAGAACTAACACCCAAAAAAGATGTCCTTTTCGTTATAGGGGACTGGAATGCAAAAGTAGGAAGTCAAGATACATGGAGTAACCGGCAAGTTTGGCCTTGAAGTACAAAATGAAGCAGGACAAAGGCTAATAGAGTTTTGCTGAGAGAAGGCACTGGTCATAGTAAATACTCTCTACCAACAACACAAGAAAAGACTCTACACATGGACATGACCAGATGATCAATACCGAAATCAGACTGATTATATTCTTTGCAGTCAAAGATGGAAAAGCTCTATACAGTCAGCAAAAACAAGACTGGGAGCAGACTGTGGCTCAGATCATGAATTCCTTATTACTGAATTCAGACTTAAATAGAAGAAAGTAGGGAAAACCACTAGGCCATTCAGGTATGACCTAAATCAAATCCTTTACAATTACACAGTGGAAGTGACAAATAGATTCAAGGGATTAGATCTGATAGACCAAGTGCCTAAGGACCTATGGATGGAGGTTCATAACATTCAACAAGAGGCAATGACCAAAACCATCCCCAAGAAAAAGAAATGCAAAAAGGCAAAAAGGTTGTCTGAGGAGGCCTTACAAATAGCTGAGAAAAGAAGAAAATCTAAAGGCAAAGGAGAAAAGGAAAGATATACCCATCTGAATGCAGAGTTCCAAAGAATAACAAGAAAAGATATGATAGTCTTCCTTAGTGAACAATGCAAAGAAAGAGAGGAAAACAATAGAATGGGAAAGACTAGAGATTTCTTCAAGAAACTTAGAGATACAAAGGGAACATTTCATGCAAATGTGGGCACAATAGAGGACAGAGATGGTATGAACCTAACAGAAGCAGAAGATATTATGAAGAGGTGGCAAGAATACACAGAAGAAATAGAGAAAAGATCTTCATGACACAGATAACCATGATGGTGTGATCACTCACCTAGAGTAGACATTTTGGAGTGCAAAGGCAAATGGGCCTTAGGAAGCATCACTACAAACACATTTAGTGGAGATGATGGAATTTCAGCTGAGATATTTCAAATTCCAAACGATGATGCTGTGAAAGTGCTGCACTCAATATGCCAGCAAATTTGGAAAATTTAGTAGTGGCCACAGTACTGGAAAAGGTCAGTTTTCATCCCAATCCAAAGAAAGGCAATGCAAAAGAATATTCAAACTACCACACAATTACACTCATTTCACATGCTAGTAAAGTACTGCTCAAACTTCTCCAAGCTAGGCTTCAACAGTAGTTAACCAAGAACTTCCAGATGTTCAACTTGGTTTTAGAAAAGGCAGAGGAACCAGAGATCAAATTGACAATATCTGTTGGATCATAGGAAAAGCAAGGGAATTCCAGAAAAAAACATCTACTTCTGCTTCATTGAATATATTAAAGCCTTTGGCTGCGTGGATCACAACAAACGTGGAAAATTCTTAAAGAGATAGGAATACCAAAATACATTACTTGCCTCCTGAGAAACTTGTATGCAGGTCAAGAAGCAAGAGCTAGAACTGAACATGGAACAATGGACTGGTTCAAAATTGGGAAAGCAGCACATCAAGGCTGTATATTGTCACCTTGCTTATTTAACTTATATGCAGAGTACATCATGTGAAATGCTGGGCTGGATGAAGCACAAGCTGGAATCAAGATTGCTGGAAGAAATACCAAAAACCTCAGATATGCAAATGACACCAACCTTATGGCAGAAAGTTAAGAGGAACTAAAGAGTCTCTTGATGAAGGTGAAGGAGGAGAGCAAAAATGCTGGGTTAAAACTCAACACAAAAAGCAAAGATCATGGCATCTGGTCCCATCACTTCATGGCAAACAGATGGAGAAACTATGGAAACAGTGAGAGACTTTATTTTCTTGGGCTCTAAAATCACTGCAGATGGTGACTGCAGCCATGAAATTAAAAGATGCTTGCTCCTTGGAAGAAAAACTATGACCAACCTAGATAGCATATTAAAAAGCAGAGACATTACATTCCCAACAAAGTTCTGTCTTGTCAAAGCTATGGTTTTACCAGTAGTCATGTATGGATGAGAGAGTTGAATCATGAAGAAGGCTGAACATCGAAGAATTGATGCTTCTGAACTGTGGTGTTGGAGAAGACTCTTGAGAGTCCCTTGGACTGCAAGGAGATCAAACCAGTCAATCCTATAGGAAATCAACCTTGAATATTCACTGGAAGAACTGACACTGAAGCTTAAGATCCAATACTTTGGTCATAAATGTGAAAAGCCAACTCATTGGAGAAGACCCTGATGCTGGGAAAGTTTTAATGGAGGAGGAGAAGGGGCCAACAGAGGACGATCGGTGGATGCATCAACAACTCAATGGACATGACTATGCACAAGCTCGGGGAGATGGTGAAGGACACAGTCGCCTGGTGTGCTGCCGTCCATGGGTCACAAAGAGTCAGACACAACAGAGCAACTGAACAACAACAACCAAATGGTCTTTTTAGTTTGCTTCCTCACCTCCCCCACCTTTGATATGTTAAAGAATCTGACATCCAGGCCCTGACTAGATGGTTATTTTTAGGGGCTGGTATGCCATCTTCTTGGTTAGCCAACTCCCGAATGAAATCCCTTCATGATTCTCATGTTGCAGGGAGAAAGACAACTGTGACTCCATGCTGGAAACTGTTGCTTTGACTGGCTTTTCATTTCTTTTATTATTATAATCATACTCAATGTGTTGCCTGGAAGACCCTGACCCTCTGCTTAACCTTTTATCAGCTCATGGAGACATGGTTTGTCTGTGCCCATCTGTGAATAGAGATTAACACACCCCTTCCAAAGGCTGACCATTCCCTTGGAGATGTTTTGCAAGACTGAAGACCCTTTCACTTTAGTTCCCCACTGCATCTCCCTCTCTATTCTGCTTTTTGACTTTAGTTCTTCATTGCTTCTTTCTCTCAGATCTGTAAAATAATCTGGCATTCAGACCCCAATAAGATCGTTATTTTGAGGCACTACTCTGCCATGTTCTTGGTTGCTAGCTCCCCAATTAAAGTCTCTTCCTTTCTTGACACCTCGTCTCTTGGATTCATTGGCCTGTCTTGGGGCAAGCAGAGCGAGCTTAGACTCGGTAACAAAGACAGTCATAAATTTCATATATTAACTAAAGCTGGATGAAAAACTATAGTGGTAGAAGCAAAGAGAAAGATATTCCAATTGTCATGTATGGAAGCTTAAATGTCACAGAGAAGGAAGAGCAAGAAGGAAAATAAGAATAGACATAAATTCAATCCACATAAATTAATAATAATATTTTCATATTTTAAAACTTTGTATGTCCAGAGAAAGATGGGCTTTACAATTCCCATTTTACTTGTGAAAACCTCAATCAGAAAAGTAGGAATATCATAAAATTAGTGATTGCAAAATAAACAGCAATTTATTTTATACAATGTATAAATTCTTAGAAGTTATCCTAATCAGAGAGATTTAGCTTCCTTCTGATTTCCACTGCTATTTACCTACCTCAAACCAAACACAAGTATTACATAGTAACTATGCTAGATAATGTTTGCTAGATGTAAAGAAAAAATGCATATAAAATTGGTCTTATTACTGGATTCAACTATTTATATATTTCATATAAACTGATATTCTTTAAACACAGTGGAACAGTCTCAAGAATGCTCTGTAGTTGAGGGTTATAATCTATAATGGCAGGAAGCTGAGAGAACACATAAGAATAGGAGGTGTTCATTTAACAAGAGAATTTGGCATATTTGATATAGGGTTTAAAGGAAACAAGTTGCTTAATGTCTTTATATCCAGAAATATAAAAGAATAACTTCCAACTGATCTATTATGAAATTCAGCTACAAAATGTAATGCCAGAATTCTGGGGGTTTTGTTTGTTTGTTTTTACTTACAAACACAATAGTATTTCTCTACTGTGTTCGCTCCAGGACAGCCTGTTTCCAAACTGAAAATAGTAACTCACTGCTATAGTTCACCAGTATCTTCAGCTTCATTCCACAGGCCGCTTGTTTAGAGATTCATCCGTCCGCTGGCAGCTTGCTTCAGCAAAAAGCTTTCAAGATAGCGTGTCAGCCACAGAGCACAATAGGAAAAGCCAACATGGAGGTTTACAGAATTAACAAGAGCAGCTATCTTCCTTGACAGATTGCCCTGTTTAATTATAGCTGTTAGAAACTGAGTCAGCTGCATGAACAACAGGGAAAATCAGAGGGCCATTAAGATGGTCTGTTAATTTTCTGTCATGAGTAGCTGTATATCCCTGACCTGCACTTGCAGTATGGTAGAACCCTTCTCAAATCACTGGCCTGATAACTCCTACAGGACTTGGTTTTTTAATCTCTGCAGTAACTTAAGGGATAAGAAAATTGTGGTGATTTTGGATACACATTTACACAGTTAAAATTCACCAGATGGAAAATTATTTTGTTCCAAAATGGATCTGAAAATATTTTTTAGAGAAAAAAAAAAAAAAAGAATAGCAATTCAATGCATCACCTTCTATTAAAACTATTACTCATTCCCACATGTAACAAATAAAGGGTACATTTTATTCATTATTTGTCCCATCTTTTTTCCTTGGAAGAACAAGTATCTTTAATAGATATTAAAATAAAAGTTCTCTGCAAAAAAAGAAAAGGAAAACCTCTATTCTCTTTCTTTCAAGTGGGACTAAAAATTAATTTTAAAAATATCCATTCCATGTCAAGAAAAATTCTGGAGCTGAAATGATAGTCCTTGGTAGCCATGCAGACTCCTAGAGGATGGCAACCAATTTATTCAATCTTTATGAACATCCTGCAGTGGCATTTCAACAGCACTAACCCTAACCCTCACTCTAAGTACTTTCAAGTTCTCCACAGCAATGTGGGAGAGGAACTAAAACTGCTGTCGACAATTCACTTTGTCCTGAAATATCTCAGGTTTTGAAATTCCCTGAGTATACAATTCTTAGTATCTTAACACCAGCAAAGGTCACTTTTATATAGGTTGACTTTGGACTGAGAGCTCTCTTCACAGATGCTAAGATTGGATAATTAGATTCACCAGAATTGAGAATTGAGTAGGGAGATATACATCAGTTTAAGGGAACTTTCTAATGTATGCCTCTGCCTATATGTAAGAAAATGCAATCCCTATAAATAAACTCTGTTTTCCCAGGAACAGGAAAGCATTTAAATAATAACTTGATAGGAGAAAAAGAGAAAATTAAGAGCAATAACACCACTGTGATGATCTCATTGTATCTAGGAGAAGAGTAAGAAATGAAAAGTGATCTAGTTTCCTAGAATTCAATCTGTGAATTAAGCAAAATAACATTTTATAATAAATAAAATCATAGCCATTATGGCTAAGGCTTCCTAAAGTGTAATATATACATTTCACTGAAACTCAATGAAACTGAACTGACCATGCATTAAAACAATCTCAAGGAAACATTCCACATCTCCATTTAAAAATAGGTCTAATTTGTTATTTATATCCCATACTTAATGATCACCTCCTCCTTACCGAAAATATCTCAAAAGTGAATTTTAATCACATTGCTTCCTTTTTTAAAAATATAGTCACAATGGAAATTATCTTCATAAATAGTTAACCATCTATGAACTGAAAGTAATAAATAACCCAAACACGTTAATTCTAAGCACCTGAAGAGGTATAGATGTTGAATAAAGATTTTTACACATGTCCTTAATTACTTTATGCAATTCCATGCTGTGAAGTTATTAAAAACTAAAATTTAGAATATTTTTAATGAAATACAGGGTTAAATCAAGATAAGAATGAGGAGAGATGAACTCAGATACTCTGAAGGTTTATCGCTTTCCCCTCTCAGTAGAATAGCATGGAATTGTCTTAGGAAAACTGAGTTACCTCAGTAAAACGCAGGCTGGTACAAATGCCAATTGTCAGAAATTTTTCTTCTCTAGTAAGTCCACTTTCTCAACTATGAAGTTTCTAGTCTCCCAGGTGTTTCCTTCCCTGATGTTCCTATAAATATGCAGAATTTTATGAGGATTCATTCTGTCTTCTGGAGTTTTCTCCATGGTGTGTCCACTTCAACACTGTCTGGTTTAAGTATACCTCTCTGTATACTTAATAGGAAATAATGTGTATTCTGTTCTTTTACGGTCTTAAATCTCTAATAAACCCTGATCTCTTCAGTTCATTCAAAGCAGAAGATATTAAGATGAGGTGGCAAGAATACACAGGAGAACTATACAAAAAAGATCTTCATGACCCAGATAATCACAATGGTGTGATCACTCACCTAGAGCCAGACATCCTGGAATGTAAAGTCAAGTGGGCTTTAGGAAGCATCACTATGAACAAAGCTAGTGGAGGTGATGGAACTCCAACTGAGTTATCTCAAGTTCTAAAAGATGATGCTGTGAAAGTGCTGCATCAATATGCCAGCAAATTTGGAAAACTCAGCAGTAGCCACAGTACTGGAAAAGGTCAGTTTTCATTTCAATCCCAAAGAAAGACAATGCCAAAGAATGCAAATTACCACACAATTGCACTCATCTCACGCGCTAGTAAAGTAATGCTCAAAATTCCCAAACCAGGTTTCAACAGTACGTGAACCGTGAGCTTCCAGGTGTTCAAGCTGGTTTTGAAAAGGCAGAGGAACCAGAAATCAAAGTGCCAACATCTGCTGGATTATCGAAAAAGCAAGAGAGTCCCAGAAAAAACATCTATTTCTGCTTTATTGACTATGCCAAAGCCTTTGACTGTGTGGATCACAATAAACTGTGGAAAATTCTGAAAGAGATGGGAATACCAGACCACCTGACCTGCCTCTTGAGAAACCTGTATGCAGGTCAGGAAGCAATGCATTTGTATGCAGTCCAGTTAGAACTGGACATGGAACAACAGACTGGTTCCAAATAGGAAAAGAAGTACATCAAGGCTGTATATTGTCACCCTGCTTACTTAACTTATATGCAGAGTACATCATGTGAAATGCTGAGCTGGATGAAGCACAGGCTGGAATGAAGATTTCTGGGAGAAATATCAATAACCTCAGATATGCAGATGACAACACCCTTATGGCAGAAAGTGAAGAACTAAAGAGCCTCTTGATGAAAATGAAAGAGAATAGTGAAAAAGTTGGCTTAAAGCTTGACATTAAGAAAACTAAGATCATGGCATCTGGCCCCATTACTTCATGGCAAATAGATGGGGACACAGTGGAAACAGTGGCAGACTTTATTTTGGGGGGCTCCAAAATCACTGTAGATGGTGACTGCAGCTGTGAAATAAAAAGACGCTTAATCCTTGGAAGGAAAGTTATGACCAACCTAGACAGCATATTAAAAAGCAGAGACATTACTTTGCCAACAAGGGTCCATTTAGTCAAGGCTATGGTTTTTTCAGTAGTTATGTATGACGTGAGAGTTGGACTATACAGAAAGCTGAGCACTGAAGAATTGATGCTTTTGAACTGTGGTGTGGAGAATACTCTTGGACGGCAACGAAATCCAACCAGTCCATCCTAAAGGAAATCAGTCCTGAATGCTCATTGGAAGGAATGATGCTGAAACTGAAACTCCAATACTTTGGCCACCTGATGTGAAAAGCTGACTCATTTCAAAAACCCTGATGCTGGGAAAGATTGAAGGCAAGAGGAGAAGGGCACAACAGAGGATGAGATGGTGGGATGGCATCACTGACTCAATGAATATGAGTATTGAATAAACTCCGGCAGTTGGTAATGGACAGGGAGGCCTGGCATGCTGCAGTCCATGGGGTTGCAAAGAGTCGGACATTACTGAACAACTGAACTGAACTCAACTGAATTAACCCTGATTTACCTTTACAGATTTTATTTTCTTGGGCTCCAAAATCACTACAAAAGTTAACTGCAGCCAGGAAACTGAAAGACACTTGTTCCTTGGAAGGAAAGCTATGACAAATGTAGACAGCATATTAAAAAGTAGAGACATCATTTTGCCAAGAAACCTTCACATAGTCATATCTATGGTTTTTCCAGTAGTCATGTATGGATGCGAGAGGTAGACCATTAAGAAGGGTGAGTGCCAAAGAATTGATGCTTTTGAATTGTGGTGCTGAAGAAGACTCTTGAGAGATCCATGACTGCAAAAAGATCAAGCCCATTAATCCTAAAGGAAATCAACCCTGAATATTCATTGGAAGGGCTGATGGTGAAATTGAAGCTTCGATACTTTGGCCACCTGATGTGAAGAGCTGACTCACTGGAAAAGATTCTGATGCTGGGAAAGATTAAGGGCAGGAGGAGAAGAAGCTGACAGAGGAAAAGATGGTTGAATAGCATTACTGACTCAATGAACATGAGTCTGAGGAAACTTCAGGAGATAGTGAAGGACAAGGAAGCCTGGCCTGTGCAGTCCATGGGGTCACAAAATGTTGGACACAACTTAGTGACTAAAGAACAACAACCAGCATCATGACAGTTCTGTGGCCAACCATAAATGGTCCAAAAATGGGCAGTGGCCCAGTTCTTGGAAATCTCCTCCATTTTCTTGAAGTAATTGGAATAATCTTCTCACTCATTAGCTTATGAAGTTACCCAGCCCATAGAAACTAACCATGCCATATTTTGGAGCTCTCTCACACTCTGCCTGTGGAGTATGTTTCTCCCTAAATAAATCCACTTCTTACCTGTCGCTTCTTCTCTGAATTTTTTGGCAATGAAAGAAGAACCTCAAATTCACTGAGGACTTTGGTGCAATAAGAAAGGCATTTTACCTCTATGGCTTTCCACCCCAAATCCCATAATCCCAGAGTAATCATGAAAATACATCAGATAAATCCTAGTTTAAAACACCAGACCAGTACCCTTTAAAATGGTCAAGGTTATCAAAGTCAAGAAAAATTTGAGGAACTGTCACAGTCAGTAAGAGAATAATTAAACATGGCAATAAAATGTAAGGTAATATTCTGGATGAGATATGGATTAAAAAATGACTTTAGGTAAAAGTGAATAAAATATGAATAAACAATGGACTTATAATAATGCCTTTTAACATAATAATTTGGAAAAACTTGTTGCAAGATCATTCAATAACAAAAGAGAGAAACACAAATCACCAAAAGGGAAATTAAAAAATAGTTTAAATAAATTGAGAAGATATTTACAATTTTATGTCAATAACTTTGCCAATTTGGATAAAATCAATAAATTCTTCAAATTACACAACTGACCAAATCCTCAGACAAGAAGATAGCGAAATTCTGAATCTACTGAAGAGACTGAATGAGCTATTAAAATGTAAGTGATATGGAGCAGGGTCTTGCAGAGCTCCTGAGCACAAAGACTTTCTGTGTCCCCCATTTCTTTGATTACAGGAAACAGCCTTCATTCAGTCTCCATAGGTTCCAAGGGGCAGGTTCAAGCAGTTGCTAATTGGAAGAGGGAAGGGATGTGCAACCAGGGAGAAACAGTCAAGTGAAACAGTAGAGCAGCCTTGGGGCAAGGCCTTGGAGACACCAATATCTTTTGCAGATACTAAAACTCCCTCCAGGTGGGAGATGTTAATGATTAATGATGGTATGTGCCCACAAGCATGTAGACTCCAGACCTGTTGAAACCTGAAGGTTGATGTTGCTGACTCCTACTTATCTCACCACCAATCCATCAGAAGAATGTCCAGGAACTGATCATGCCATCTTTGAGCGATTACTATAAAACTTCTCACAGTAGTCTTCAAGTTGGGACACATGTTTTGAGGGCATTAGCCTGCTGTGACCCCCTTTGACTGGCAAAGTAATAAAGCTATACTTTTCTACTTCTCCAAAACTCTGTCTCCAAGATTCAGTTCAGCACCAGTGTACAGAGAAGCTGAGCTTTCAGAATCATAACCTTCAGTGAAAATTCCATGCTCTTAAAATCCCCACATGGAAAGACAGACGGGCAGACATGGCAAATAGTTGTGTCAGGCAGATGTTAAAATGTTTCCATTGAAAAGTTTTTCATACATTAATTAATGATTTAAATCAAAGATTGGTACATTAGTAATTACTTACTCAGGTCTTAGTTTCAAGTACAAATATTTGAAGACATTTGTTCCAAAGGAATAAACAAATGCCTACGCAAATCATCACTAGTAGGTAAAATTAAGAAACTATATAAACAATAGAGTAAGAAGAAAATACTTGGCTAAATTTATTCCCTCAGCCTTTAATGAGACATGCAGAAGGTATCCCCGTGAAAATCTGTAGAAAAATAATTATAATAGACTGAAGTAATCACCAGCATCCTTGTTTTGGCGGAGAATTTTTGTATTCAAGTCACCTCATCAGTTTTGACAATGTAAGAATTGTCTGCCCTTATCAATATGTCTATACCTTGATTAGATAACTGCCCCTGGGAGACTGACTTTACAGAACTTATTTGCTTTAGTCCAATCCTTCAGAAAAGAAGGGCAACCACAGGAGAGTTTTCTGTGAAGGAAGTCCATTTACATGTCAAGTACTAAAATTGATAAATCTTATAAAAGTTCACAGCAGATAAAAGGAAATAAAAAGTCCATGATAGAAATAAACTTACAATCTAGTGAGAGAAAAAATGCAAGAAAATTCTGTAAGATAAGACCTCATCTAAGACCTCCTTATGGTTGTTCACTGGGCTTCCCCAGTGGCTCAGCAGTCAAGAATCTTCCTGCAGTGCAGGAGTCTCAAAGCCGTGGGTTCAATCCCTTGGTTGGGACGATCCCCTGGAGGAAGGCATGGCAATCCGGTATTCTTTCTGGGCAAATCTCATGTACAGGGTCTGGAGGGCTACAGTCCATGGAGGCAACTCAGCACATGCACACACATAGTTGTTCATTACTTGGAGTGCAGAAGGACTTGTGTTTTTCTGGAAGTTTTAGTACAATTAAAATAGATTTCCAAGTTACATATTGAACATAATAACACTTATCAGAAGTATTTTTTTGATGGCCCTAAGTTTTAAATGGGTTTCCTCAGAGCCTCAGCGGTAAATAATTCTCCTGCAAAACAGGAGTCACATTAGGAGCCGTGTGTTCAATCCCTGGGTCAGGAAGATCCCCTGCAGAAGAAACAACCCACTCCAGTATTCTTGTGTAGAAAATCCCATGGATAAAGGAGTCTGGAAGGCTATAGTTCATGGGTTCTCAAAGTGTCAGAAATGACTTAGCAACTAAAGAAAACGACAACTTTTAAATATCACTAAGAAAACAGAAGCAAAAGAAAATTAGCATAACTTGAATAGATAATAATAACTTGTGTTTATTTTGTAAGAAATATTCTTTTAAGTACTTTATAGATATTGATTCACCTAAATTTCATAAAATCATATTAAGTGTGTTTTATTATATTTATACCAGTTTTACAGATACGTAAACCTAAAAAAGGGCTTCCCAGGTGGCACTAGTGGTAAAGAACCTACCTGCCAATGCAGGAGACATAAAAGACGCAGGTTCAGTCCCTGGGTCGGGAAGATCCCCTGGAGGAGGGCATGACAACCCGCTACAGTATTCTTGCCTGGAGAATCCCATGGACAAAGGAGCTTGGTGGGCTACAGTTTATAGTGTCCCACAAAGTCAGACACACCTGAAGCGACTTAGTGTGCACACACATACTAAGAAAAGTGAGGTTAAGTGATTTGACAAATTTCATATAATTACTGACAAGGAAAAAAGTTAAATCAGGTAGTTTGATTCAAGATCACAAGCTCTTTACCACCCTTTTAAGCTTACATTTACGCTAATTTAATGTACAAAAAAATCCAAAGATTTTCCTTATAAGAGAGCCATTTATATATTGGGCTAGACATTACTAACAACATTTCTTGTTGTAAAGAATAACTGAAAGAAATGAAAAGCGATAGTCTTAAAGAGATCAAGACTTGCCAAGTTCTCTACATCATATTCTATGCTAAGCAGGTGGCAGGTTAATCTATTTCAGGAAAAATCTGGATACAAAATGTTTGAGAAGCATTGATTTTAGTAGAATAGTTCTGAAATGAGATCCTACAGAATGAAATAAAGGAAGGTGAGTAGGTCGGACAAGCTGACCTTTGTCCTATGCACTCAAGCCTTCACAACTTCTAGAACACTCCACCTGGAAGTCCCGTAATAAGCTCTTAAGAGAAATATTGGGGAGTTTTTGGCCTTATCAATCATCTTCTAAATACATACTCTTTTCTGATACAATTCAAGGCAACATAGGACACTCGATAGGTGGCTATGCTAACAAATGTTCCCAGACAAAGTTTGACAATACTGAAAGGTCAGTACATTTCTTTATACAAAATAACTCAAGACAAATTGAATGGCAAATTCACTAGAAATGACTGCTATCAATGCAAAGACAAAAAAATGGAAAGATCTAAGTTATAAAAATAACAGCTAAAATCACCTGTCTTCTGCTTTACTATTATTATGTTGGCTCATCTTTATTAAAAAAATATTTCTAAAAGGTTCAAATACTAATCATTTTTAAAAAAACTCTACAAGGATGGAGGTTTGTATCATGTTACTAAATCAAAGTTAGAAATAAAAAGTTCTTGAACTGTCCCACTAAATTATTTGCTTCACTTTCTCTCACACTAAGCCCATCAGAAATACCTTGTTTTAATTCTTCTAACCACATGATCATTAAGGTTATGGCCTTTATCAATGAGTCTCTGAAGCTTTATTGTCTTGCCTTTATGCCACTCACATTGTTCTGTGATCTACAGGGACAGATACAATGGCTTTTCTAACTGGAAATAAAACATATTTGTTGAGAGTGCTCACAAAGTTAAAACTTTACTGCTTTATTCATAAAGGAAAGTTATTTTCCTCTGGATTTATCATTAGATATATTTCCACCTGGTGATTTTGTGTTACAAAGAACATTCAAAGCATATATGCTGATTTATGTTAATCTGTTAAGGGTTTTGTTTTTGTTTTTTTTAATTCTCAATAGCTAATTTGTAGAAGATTTCATGTTAAACTGTTACCAGCATTGAGATATTTATATTGATACACAATTTTGATATTTTATATTCATCAGTTGTTTAATTAAAAGAATAGCACTAGAAAATAAAGTCTCATCTACCTCACGGCAATTAAAATCTTTACATAGCAATAGATTTTAGCAAGTGAGCTTGAAATTTGTTCACAATAAGAATACTAAAAATATAAGAAGAAAAAAAAATTATCCATGGTGACTGTTGGTTGAGACAATTGATTAGCAGGAGGACTGACAGATTTACAGGCGAATTTTAACTTATTACATTATAGTCTTCACAGTGTTCCTAGGTGCAAGGACTATATTTAGAAGAGTACCTTAATTCAAGATAAGGTGGAGCAGCACTCATATGTAGATAGCAAGAACTGTAATGTTTCAAATATGAAAGTCACTTTTAGAGAACATGCTCACCCACCCCCGATTTTAAACATAAAGAAACAATAGTGTAAAGAATGTAAGTAAAATGCAAAACATTAGACTTCAATTAGTGAAGGAGCAAATACTTAACTCCTGGATTAGTTTGTCCTGTTTTCACAGTACTAAACAAGAAAGAGGAAATAGGAGAAGCATCAGTTTAACTGAAAGAAGACAACTACTATATATACTTTTTTCCCCTAAGGTTTCATGTGCAAATTGCTAAAGGCCTCACAGGTCTTTGCTGATCTTGAAGATAGATGGAGGGTAAGGGAGTACATGGAAGAAGTCTTAAGGAGACACCAAGAGCTTGGTGAAAATTTTTCTTAAGCCATTAGTCTTTTACAGATTTTTGTTTGTTTCAGTTTAATCCTTTTTTCCCCTCTTCTTATAGAAAGGGATAATACTCAGTTCTAGGAAAATTTTGTTTTTTATCCTTTCCTATCTGGTTGCCCTTGGCCCAGCACTTTGTTTGCATAATCTGTTCTCTGTTGCTTGCCTGTTTCTCTCATGGTCTTTGTTTGCTGCATGCTGGTCTGGTTACACCTTGATCTCAAACATTTTGAATGAATCAATATTACTATCCTTCACTTTTTCTATTACTATTTCCTTCCTCTTCCATCACTTCCTGAGGATATCTTAACCCTACTCCACCTATTTGACACATTTCCAGCTCTGAAATTCTCTCTCTCCTTTCTCTTAAACTCCATTGTTTCTTACTGCATTAGCTCAAGATATAGGAAATAGCTTATTGAACTTAGATCACATTTCAGTCTATATCACTGTTGAGCTAAAATTATTCTCAGGCCCATCAATGTTAACTTCCTCTATGTCATGCCTTGAAATATATACTGAACTATTTGACATCTATTTTCACTGCTTTCCCCACAAATATAAATTAATAGTTCTTTTCCTGTCAAGTCTTAACCATTATCCTATCTTGCTTTCTCTGAAAACTCACTCCAGTGAACCCCTACTAAGGTTCTTTGACCTTAGATTAAAGTGTCCCATCTGAGGGCACATGTACACTCTGACCAAGACAGCCTTCACAGTCCCCACAGCGTGATTAAAAACATGAAAAAGGTTTTTTCTTGACTGCTGATATTGTTCAGTTGCTAAGTCACGTCTGACTCTTTGTGACCCCATGGACTGCAGCTGTGCCAGGCTTCTCTGTCCTTCACTGTCTCCTGGAGCTTGCTTAAACTCAAGCCCATTGAGTCAGTGATGCTATCCAAACATCTCATCTTATGTAGCTCCTTTCCCTTCCTGCCTTCAATCTTTCCCAGCATCAGGGTCTTTTCAAATGAGTCAATTCTCCTCATCAGGTGGCCAAAGTATTGAAGTTTCAGCTTCAGCATCAGTCCTTCCAACGAATATTCAGGACTGATTTCCCTTAGGATTGACTGGCTTGATATCATTGCTGTCCAATGGACTCTCGAGTCTTCTCCAACAAAACAGTTCAAAAGCATCAATTCTTTGGTGCTCAGCCTTCTTTATGGTCCAACTGTCACATCCATACATGACTACTGGAAAAACCACAGTTTTGACTATACAGATCTGTGTCAGCAAAGTAATGTCTCTGCTTTTTAATATGATGTCTAGGTTTGTCATAGCTTTTCTTCCAAGGAGCAAATGTCTGTTAATTTCATGACTGCAGTCACCATCCACAGTGATTTTGGAGCCCAAGAAATAAAATCTCTCACTATTTCCATTTTCCCCCCACCTATTTGCCATGAAGTGATGTAACCAGATGCAATGATCTTCATTTTTTGAATGTAGAATTTTGAGCCAGCTTTTTCACTCTCCTCTTTCACCTTCATCAAGAGGCTCTTTAGTTCACCTTTACTTTCTAACATTAGAGTGTTAGATATCATTTATCATCTGTATATCTAAGGTTGTTATATCTCCCTTCAATCTTGATTTCAGCTTGTGCTTCATCCAGCCTGGCATTTTGCATGATATACTCTGCATATAAGTTAAATAAGCAGGGTGACACCATATAGCCTTGTCATACTCCTTTCCCAATTTGGAACCAGTTTGTTGTTCCGTGTGAAGTTCTAACTATTGCTTCTTGACCCACACATAGGTTTCTCAGGAGATAGGTAGGGTGATCTGGTACTCCCATCTCTTTGAGAATTTCCCACAGTTTGTTGTGATCCACACAGTCAAAGGCTTTAGCATACTCAATGAAGCAGAAGTAGATATTTTTCTGGAATTCTTTCTTTCTCTATGATCCACAGATGTCAGCAATTTGATCTCTGGTTCCTCTGCCTTTTTTAACCCAGTTTGTGCATGTTGAAGTACATGTTGGTTCCTGTACTGGTGAAGTCTAGCTTGAAGGATTTTGACCATAACCTTACTAGCATTGAATGAGCACAGTTGCACAGTAGTTTGAAAATTCTTTGGCATTGCCATTCTTTGGGATTGGAATGAAAACTGACCTTTTCCTGTCCTGTGCCACTGCCGAATTTTCCAAATTTGATGACATACTGAGTATAATGTTTTAATAGCATCATCATTTAGGATTTGAAATAGCTCAGCTGGAATTCCATCACCTCCATTTGCTTTGTTTTAAGTAATGTTTCCTACATCCCATTTGGCTTCACATTCCAGGATGTCCAGCTCTTAATGAATGACCACAGCATCGTAGCTATCTGAGTCATCAAGATATTTCTTATATAGTTCTGTGTATTCTTGCCATCTCTGCCAGTCTCTTCTGCTTCTGTTAGACCCTAGTTGGAATTATTAACAATGAATACTATGATTCATTTATCTGTAGATTTCAGATTTATCATTTAATCCTCAAAACAATCTTAGGAATTAGATACTATTGTTATCCACATCTTACGTAATAGAGAATTGAAGCACAAATACTTTTTATTATTTGCCCAGGGTCACAGAATTAACAAGTGGAAGATCAAATTGAAATCTGGATATAATCTAAAGCCCACGCTCTTAACCATTTGCTTAATGAAGAAAACAGAACTTTAATTTTTGACTCCAAAATATTTTAAATGAAAAACAGTATTCCTGTGTATTCACACATTTTTAAAATGTTATATTTTATTTCTTCAGAAATTTTATATTGGGAGAGGATGCATTTGGAACTCAACATTAAAGAAGTTATTAGTTACACTTCCTTAAGCCACTCAGATGACCATTATATCTACTACTGTGGGCAGGAATCCCTTAGAAGAAATGGAATAACCTTCATAGTCAACAAAAGAGTCCAAAATGCAATGCTTGCATGCAATCTCAAAAACGACAGAACAATCTCTGTTCGTTTCCAAGGCAAACCATTCAATATCACAGTAATCCAAGTCTATGCCCCAGCTAGTAATGCTGAAGAAGCTGAAGTTAAACAGTTCTATGAAGACCTACAAGACCGTCTAGAACTAACACCCCAAAAAGATGTCCTTTTCATTATAGGGGACTGGAATGCAAAAGTAGGAAGTCAAGAAACACCTGAGTAACAAGCAAATTTGGCCTTGGAGTACAGCAGGGCAAAGGCTAAAAGAGTTTGGCCAAAAGAACACACTGGTCATAGCAAACACCCTCTTCCAACAACATAAAGAAGACTCTACACATGGACATCTCCAGATAGTCAACACCGAAATCAGATTGATTATATTCTTTGCAGCCAAAGATGGAGAAGCTCTATACAGTCAGCAAAAACAAGACGGGGGCTGACTGTGGCTCGGATCATGAACTCCTTATTGCCAAATTCAGACTGAAATTGAAGAAATTGGAGAAAACCACTAGGCCATTCAGGTTGGACCTAAATCAAATCCCTTATGACTATACAGTGAAAGTGAGAAATAATTTAAGGGACTAGAACTGATAGAGTGCCTGATGAACTATGGACGGAGGTTCGTGACATTGTACAGGAGACAGGAATCAAGACCATCCTTAAGAAAAAGAAATGCAAAAAAGCAAAATGGCTGTCTGAGGAGCCCTCACACATAGCTGTGAAAAGAAGGGAAGCAAAAAGCAAAGGAGAAAAGGAAAGATATATCCATTTGAATGCAGAGTTCCAAAGAATAACAAGGAGAGATAAGAAATCCTTCCTCAGTGATCAATGCAAAGAAATAGAGGAAAACAATAGAATGAGAAAGACTAGAGATCTCTTCAAGAAAATTAGAGATACCAAGGGAACATTTTATGCAACGATGGGCTCAATAAAGGACAGAAATGGTCTGGACCTGACAGAAGCAGAAGATATTGAGAAGAGGTGGCAAGAATACACAGAAGAACTCTACAAAAAAAAGATCTTCATGACCCAGACAATCATGATGGTGTGATCACTCACCTAGAGCCAGACATCCTGGAATGTGAAGTCAAGCAGGCCTTAGGAAGCATCACTACAAACAAAGCTAGTGGGGGTGATGGAATTCCAGTTGAGCTATTTAAAATCCTGAAAGATGATGCAGTGAAAGTTCTGGACTCAATATGCCAGCAAATTTGGAAAATTCAGTAGTGGCCACAGGACTGGAAAAGGTCAGTTTTCATTCCAATCCCAAAGAAAGGCAATGCAAAAGAATGCTCAAACTACCACACAATTGCACTCATCTCACATGCTAATAAAGTAATGCTTAAAATTCTCCAAGTCAGGCTTAAGCAGTATGTGAACCGTGAACTTCCAGGTGTTCAAGATGGTTTTAGAAAAGGCAGAGGAACCAGAAATCAAATTGCCAATATCCATAGGATCATCGAAAAAGCAAGAGAGTTTCAGAAAAACATCTCTTTCTGCTTTATTGATTATGCCAAAGCCTTTGACTGTGTGGACTACAATGAACTGTGGAAAATTCTTAAAGAAACGGGAATAACAGACCACCTGACCTGCCTTCTGAGAAGTCTGTATGCAGGTCAAGAAGAAACAGTGAGAACTGGGCATGGAACAACAGACTGGTTCCAAATAGGAAAATGAGTACGTCAAGGCTGTATATTATCACCCTACTTATTTAACTTGTATGCAGCGTACATCATGAGAAATGCTGGGCTGGAAGAAGCACAAGCTGAAATCAAGTTTGCCCGGAGAAATATCAATAACCTCAAATATGAAGATGACACCACCCTTATGGCAGAAAGTGAAGAAGACCTAAAGAGCCTCTCGATGAAAGTGAAAGAGGAAAGTGAAAAGGTTTTCTTAAAGCTCAACATTGAGAAAACTATGATCATGGCATGTGGTCCCATCTCTTCATGGCAAATAGATGGGGAAACAATGGAATCAGTGGCTGACTTTATTTTTCTGAGCTCCAAAATCACTGCAGATGGTGATTGCAGCCATGAAATTAAAAGACACTTACTCCTTGGAAGGAAAGTTGTGACCAACATAGACAGCATATTAAAAAGCAGAGACATTACTTTGCCAACAAAGGTCCACCTAGTCAAGGCTATGGTTTTTCCAGTGGTCATGTATGGATGTAAGATTTGGACTATAAAGAAATCTAAGCACAGAAGAATTGATGCTTTTGAACTGTGGTGTTGAGAGTCCCTTGGAGTGCAAGGAGATCCAACCAGTCCATCCAAAGGAGATCAGTCTTGGGTGTTTTTTGGAAGGCCTGATTCTGAAGCCAAAGCTCCAATACTTGGCCACCTGATGCGAAGAGCTGACTCATTGGAATAGACCCTGATGCTGGGAAAGATTGAGGCAGGAGGAGAAAGGGCGACAGAGGATGAGATGGTTGGATGGCATCACCGACTCAATGGACATGAGTTTGGGTGGACTCTGGGAGTTGGTGATGGACAGGGAGGCCTGGCGTGCTGCAGTTCATGGGGTCACGAAGAATCAGACACAACTGAGCAACTGAACTGAACTGAAGCCATCTAAAGCCAACAACTTCACAGGCAATAGTAGGACTCCCAAGATTTCTCAGGGTGTATTAGTGATAGGCTTCACCCAAGGTAGTAAATATGGGTTAGCAGGAGAAAGAAAGCACAGTGAATATCTGGGGCCCAAGAGACTTCCATGCACAGCTACACAGGCTACTGTCTTAGTTTCAAAGGGCACAGTTTGCCTCAGGAGTATGAACCAGGAAGATGAATATAAGGAATCTTGGTTTTCTGAGAGCTTGAGCAAAATTTTCCAATGGGATTGTATATGTCCCTTTGGTATTACAGGGTCTTCCCAGGTGGCATTTGTGGTAAAGAACCCTCCTGCCAATGCAGGAGACACAAGAGACATTGGTTTGATCCCTGGGTCAGGAAGATTCCCTGGAGGAGGGCATGGCAACCCACTCCAGTATTCTTGCCTGGAGAATCCTATGGATCGAGGAGCCTGGTGGGCTATAGTCCATAGGATCACAAAGAGTCAGACATAACTGAAAAAGCTTGGCACATATGCACACAGAGTTTTAGAGCCAAGCCAGAATTTGTAACTGGCTAAACCAGGTCTAAGTCATCAACCTACATATCTCTAAGTCTAAACAAGCTAGTCCTGGGAATTATCTAAAGTTTCAAACCTTAAACAGCACTTTATGAATTGTTAGATAGCTCATGTTATTGTTATCATGGAAAAAATTACATACCACAGCAATCTGATAGTAAGTCTGTCTGGCTGTAAGAGAGCTCTATCCACACACCAGCAAAATTTACATTGTATTGTAAACGTTTTTCTTTAAAGTGAAGCAAATGTATTTTCAATAGCTGAAAATCATATTTAAGATGTTAATGAGGAAAGTGATACCTAAGAGATACTAATGAGAAAGATATGCCATTCAAATCAGAAATCTGAATTTTAAATGGCATCTGGAATACTATGAAAAAATAATCATGTGAATTATTTAGCTAAAAGATCTCCATGACTCAGTGAAATAAATAGTTATATCAGAGGAAATCTGACCTGCTTTACGGATGATTAGAACTCACCTCGGAAATTAGTTTTCATGGCTTTCCCTAACAGTGTGCAAAATAAGCAAAATGTCAAAAAATTATATTGATCATAGAGCAGAAAGGAAAAAAAGTAAAGGAATTAGATGAACATATACATTTAAATCAGCTCAAACCCAGTAGTGTGAATAACAATGTTTACTAAAAAGCAGCAATTTGGCATTTTTGGTTTAATAATAAAATCCAGCACATAGGCATTGACATATTTGAAAATCAGGTAGTTGGATCTAAGGAAACAAGGGTTTTAGAGATTAAACTAGTATTCCTTTTTTCATACTACAGACAGAACAGTTCCAAATACTGTACACCAAATTAGATTTTTAAATAGATAGAATAATTTATTTTTCAGGCATTTTTTAAAAACTATGATCCTTGACAACACTTCCAGCTAATTCACTGTGAGACTTTTTATGGATAGCCCATTTTTTTGAGGGTTCTTGCATATGTATTGGCTTAAATCACTCTAACAATGATTTATGTATTTAAATCTTACTTTACCAGAGGATTATCTTTATTGATTGATTTAAAAAAATAGACTTCAGCTTCAGTTTCACAGCAAAATTAACTGGAAAGTACAAAGAATCCCACATACTCCCTTTTCCCATACATGCACAGCCTTCCCTATTATCAACATCTCACACCAGAAAGGTACATTTGTTAACACTGATGAACCTATATTGACACAAAATGATCACTCAAAGTCCACATTTTATACCAGGGCTCACATTTAGTGTGATACATTCTATAGGTTTGGACAAATCCACAGGACACGTATCTGCTTTTATAGTATCATACCCAATAGTTTCACTACCCCCAAATTCTTCTGTGCTCTGCCTATTCATACCACCTTCTCCCAACCCCTGGCAACTACTGATTTTGTTATTATGTCCATAGTTTTACATTTTTCAGTTATGTCATATAGTAAGAATCCTATAGTACAGAGATAGAGCCAGGAGTAAAGATAGAGATAACCCTTATAGATTCACTTTTTTCACTTGGTATTATGCATTTACAAGATTCCTTCATGTCTTTTTGTCTTGATAGCTCATTTCTTATTACAGCTAAATACTATTCCATTCTCAAATGTACCACTGTTTATTTGTTTCACATATTGAAGCACATTTCGGTTGCCTCCAACTTTTGGCAATTACTAATAAAGCTGCTATAGACAACAGTGCACAGGCTTTTGTGTAGATATAAGTTTTCAAATCCTTTGAGTAAAAACCAGGGAGCACAATTGCTGGATCTCATGCTAAGTTTTATAAGAAACTGCCATGATGCCTTCCAAAGTGACTATACTATTTTGCATTCCTACCAGCAATGAATAAGACTTCCTACTGCTCCCCGTCCTGACCATCATTTGGTGGTGTTAGTGTTCTGGATTTTAGTCATTCTAATACGAGTGTAGCAATATCTCATTGCTGTTTTAATTTTCAATTCCCTAATGACATGATATTGAACATTTTTTATATTCTTATATGAAACTGTATATCTTCTTTGAAGAAGTCTCTTCAGGTATTTTGCCCATTTTTTTTACCAGGCTTGCTTGTTTTCTTATTGTTGAACTTTAAGAGTTCTTTGTGATTTTGGATAATTAGATATGTCCTTGGCAAATATTTTCTCTGGCAATTCATTTTGTTTCATGAATTATATTTTCCCATATCTATTTTATTTGTGACCATGATTAATCTATACTTTAAAAAGAGGTCTTTTTCTAACATAGATAAACACATAAAATATATATATGTATATGCATATACATATATATACATATATACATTTCTGAGGATGTAATATATATTAGTTTACTTCAATACTTAAAATACTTTAAACTGTATTTACATATAGAGAACAAAAATGACAAAATTAGAAATTAAATATGATCAAAAGTGCCATGTAAAACATACCCAATTTTAAAATTTAATAACATCATTCTCTCCTGGAATTTTTTTTTCACTCAACTTTATCTTAGTACTTTTGTGAATTCCTACCATTGTCCTCAAACCTCTTAAAAATGAAATGTCCTTGCGTTTAGTCCTAGGTGTTCCTCTGTTCTCAAGCTTCACTCACTTTCTGGATGAACTAATTCATTATCATAATGTTAAATGCCAACTATAGGCCAGTGATTACACCCATTTTTTTTCCAGCTCATACTTCATCCCCTTGATTGACCTCATAAATTCAACTGCTTTCAAGACATCTCCAATTGGATATTTAGTAGATAATTCAAATCATCTCATATTGAACCAAACTCCTGATCTTTCTGGCCAAACCTTCTTCTCTAGCAACATTCATCATCTTATTTGACAGAATCTTCATTCTTTCAGTTTAAAGGCCAGACTTTCCTTCTCACACCTCAAATCCAGTCCAGTAGGAAGTTCTACTGGCTCTGACTTAAAATATTATGTGCAAAATGTAGCAATGCCTCATCACCTCTATAGCTACCTATTCTTCTCTGAGCCACTGTCTTTATTCTTACTTGCCTATATTATTGAAATAGTCTTTCTATAGCTCCTGTTTTTGCCCTTCCCTTCCTGCTTTGAAACACAACAGCTAGAGTGATCATTTTCAAATGGAAGTCTATTTACCTCTCTCCTTTGCTCGAAATCTAGCAATATTTTCACTCAGAATAAAAGGCAGTTTCTAATAATGGCCTGTAATGGCCTAAATTACTCTCTAATTTCATATTTTACTACTCTCCCTCCTGACTACTCTGCTTCATATAAAAAGTCATCACTATCATCCTTCCTTTTAATATATAAGGAATACTCCAGTCTTGCAGGAATCTGCAGATTGTTTTCTTCTTTTTTTTTTTTTTTTAGATTGTTTTCTTCAAATGGATTCTTCTTCACTCAGTCACCCTTGCACCTACATAAGTCTTAGTTCAAATGCTGCAATTCTAATAAGATTTATCCTGATTGCTCTGTTGAAAATTGAAAACTATTCCCCTCCAATGTTCCAAATGCTCAGTAATTCCTATTTTATATTATTCTTATTTTTTAACGTTTGCCTTATGCCATTGGAATGCACACTCTACAAGAATATGAATATTTTGCTTTTTGTTCACTATTCCATCCTAGAGACCTAACTGAGTACTTGGATGTATTAGTTGCTTAACAAATATTTGTTTAATTAATTAAATATGGAAAGCTTAAAAGTAATGTATCTATGCCTCTGGATTGAATTATAGTTACAAATGTAAGTTTACTTAGCTAATATCAATGTACCTCCACACAAAAGTGCTGAAATTATTTTGACTGTAATGAATAATTACCCACCTGTAATGACTCTGGTAGCTCAGATGATTAAAGAATCCACCTACAATGCAGGAGACCCCAGTTCGACTCCTGGATCAGGATTTTCCCCTGGAAAAGGGATAGGCTACCGACTCCAGTATTCATGGACTCCCCTTGGTGGCTCAGATGGTAAAGAATCTGCCTGCAATGCAGGAGACCTGGGTTTGATCCCTGGGTTAGGAAGAGTCCCCTGGAGGAGGGCATGGCAACCCACTTCAGGATTCTTTCCTGGAGAATCCACATGGACAGAGGAGCCTGGCAGGGCTGCAGTCCATGGGGTCACAGTCAGACACAACTGAGTGAGTAAGCCCTGCACAATGACCCAGTCAGAAATCACTCAATTGACTCAAAACTGGTTCTGTGTATAGCAGAGTCTGGGCTGATTGAATAAAGTAGCAAGTATGCATAAGATTAAAAGGCAGGCAAATGGAACCAAGTTAGCTGATAATGAAGTCATTAATCTCTATAGCTATATAAAATTGCTGTAAATAAAATATGACACAGGCAGGATGATATAATTGCATTGCAGAAATACAGCACTTTTTCATTCAAACATATATGTTAATACATTTCTATAGTCTTCCAAGACCTGTGAAACAAAGACAGAAGGGATCTTATCAGGAGGGCAACACTTTATAAAAAGAAAATAGTAAAGGGTGAGTGCTCATAAATCAGCTCGACTTTCCAAGATGTATTTTATGACTTTTGTCTACAGAGCAAAGTTAAAAGTGACTTATTACAAAATTGTACGAGAGCAATTTTTTAAAAATTTGCAGTTGTGAAGACCTATTCTAGTATGTTTTCCTTAATAACAGAACCTTAATATTATTATTATTTTTTTTTTGCTTCCCTGGTGTCTCAGACAGTAAAAATGTCTGTTTGCAATGTGGCAGAGCTGGGTTTGATCCCTGGGTTGGGAAGATCCACTGGAGACAAAAATGGCAACCCACTCTAGCACTCTTGCCTGGAAAATTCCATGGATGGAGGAACATTATAGGCTACAGTCCATGGGGTCTCAGAGTCAGACACAACTGAATGACTTCACTTTCACTTTTCTAATATTATTTATATATCATCCAGTCATATTCACCAGGGGATTAATTGTGATTAGCTGAAGCTAATCTGATAAATCTATTCCCTTGATAGAGGCAGTATTGGTCATGAAAAACAATTCTGGTCAATTATAAAGGAAAGTAGTTCTATTGGAATCCTCTGATAAATTTTTCTCACTCTAAAAGTAACTCTGGATTTTTTGAAGTAATAATTTGTTCTAATTTAAATAAAAATTGAATCAAAGCATACATATAAAACTTTCATAATTCATAATGGTAGACTGAATTTTCATAGACACCAAACTCATTTCACTATCTGTATCAAATATTAGAGCATTATTAGTGTCCAAGAAGTCATTCCTCTGCCTCTTTCCAGTTGCTATCAAATATAAACCAGACTTCTAATACTATATATTAATGTTAATTGTGATTGAACTTTATATGGGTAAGTTATACACATTTATTCTTTTGTAACTATATATTTTTCAGTACCATTATATTTGTGAGATTCATCCATGTTGTTGAACATAATAATTTGGATTTTTTTTATTCTCATAGTTGCATTTTACTATCATATGTTAACATAGCACAAGTTTCTTTTAACCAGTCTTCTGTTGATAGGTTTTTGGCTATTATGAATAATATTGCTAGCAATAATATTCAAACATGTCTTCTATGAAACATGCATGAATAAGTTCTCCACTGCCTCTTTTCTTCCTCTTTCTCCATGATTTAATCAAAATTTGGTATCTTTAATTCTGGTTTTGTCCATTTTGGTAGTTGTGTATGGAGGTTAATTTGATTATTTTCAAAAAAATTTAATATTGATCACTGTTTAATTTTTTTTGTCCATTGGGGTATCCCTTTTTCTGTGGTGTCTACTTATACAGTTCTTTAGGTATATACTGTTTATATATATATATATACATTTCATTTAAAATTAATTTATTAGAAATATATGTATATATATTTGCTACATATGCAGATTATTTAGATACATATGTAGCACATATATATATTTATTAAATACTTTTTGGCACTGTGGTCTTACTTTTCATTTGACTAAGAACTTTAAATGTCACAGAATTGGCCTGTAAGGCCTTTTTCTATTTTCTATAATTGTATTGTCTTTCACATTTGGATACACAAGCTATGTGGTATTGATTTTTGCATATAGCATAAAGTAGTGGCCCAAGTAAATATTCACGTAATCCAGCAAAATTATTGAAAAGTACATATTCTACTTATGGTACAGTATCCCCTTTGTTATAAGTGACAATATCAAGACACTATACCTGTATGTGTTTGTTTCTGGATTCATTATTCTATACCATTTGTTTATTTACCTAGTCTTTAGTCAATACCACACATTTTTTTTAGCTTTATAATGTATTTTATTCTCCAATTTTGTATTTGTTTTCAAGATGATCTCAGATATTCTAGGCCAATTTGAATTTCTACATGCATTTTTAATTCCTTTTTATATTTTACCAAAAAAAGATCCCTGGATTTTATTAACAGAATTTCATAAATTTGTATATTAACATAGCTAAATAGGTAGGCAATAGATATCTTTACAATATTGATTGTTTCAATGTATAAATACGTCACTCCGATACTCTCCAGAGGAAACTTTATAATAATTCATTAAGCCTAATGTTTGCTGTAGATGTTTGCAGATATTCATAATTAGGTTAAAAGTTTTTCTATTCATAGTTTATTGTGTTTTTAATCATAAATAGATATTCTCCATTTGATTTTTATCATATTCTGTTATTGGGATGAATTCAAAACTTGTATTCCAAAGTAATTATAATGTATTATCAATTTTATACATCAATGTCTCATTTGCTAGTAATTTGCTTTGATTTTTTTATCAATATTTATCAGGGAGACTGACATATAGATTTTGGTATCAAATTTATTCAAACCACATCAAATCAATCACAATGAGTTTTCTCTTTCTAGAAAAATTTCTTTGATTTTGGTGTTATATTTTCTTTACATACTTGAGTTCCAGAAGTAAAGACGTGAGGACTTGGAACTAAGTTTATGGGAAAGTTTTTAAGCATGGATTCAATTCATATAAGAGATAGAAGTCTTGTGCAACGAATTTATCAATTTTAGTTAAAATTTAAAATGTATTGCCATGACGTTGTACATCCTTTGGATTAATAATATTTTCCTGCGCAATTCTATTTTTTTGGTAATTGGTACCTTTATTAGCCTTTTATTGGAACTTGGTGCCTTTGTTAGCCTGAGTCCTCAGACAAACACACACTGAGACAGGATTCTATATTGAAACAGAATGACTTATTATCATTTGATAAAATTTAGTATATAGACTTTTAACAGTAATGTACTGATGATACCCTTATTTGAATTTATTTTGAAATTAAGGTTAATATTCTTAGAGACATTTCTTTCCTCCAGTGACCAAGCAAAATACTTATTTTCTCAGCTACTCATACTTACATATTCTTGCAGATGCCAACTCCTGCAGAAGATAATACCTAGTCCATAACAAACAGCAGGCCTTCCTTTTCAGAATGCAGACAATTTATCATAAACACCAACCTTCCAAGACATCATCAAGAAGAAATCTATCATGACTCTAACGCATCTATCCTGAGTCAGTGACTAATGTGTTAGCACACCCTCCTGTTATTTGTATTCTAGTCTACTCTTCTTTAGAATGGTTTGATCTTTCTTGCTTTGTATCCAGTTTCTGTTTGCTCCCCATATCTTGGTTAAATCTTTCCTTGTGTCTTTCAGAATTTCTGCTGTAATTTTTTTTTTTAAATTCCCTTTGTTCTCTACCTCTGAATGTCATTTCCATCTCTGAGCCTCAAATGACAATTGGCTTTCAAGAACAAATTTACTTCATGCTTCCTCAAGTGTAAGCAGTGCATTCTTTCATATCTCATATACATCAAGATCTTGATTCCAATGTCATTCCAATTATATTGATGCCTCTCTCCCTGCTTCACTGAGACTCATTGTTCTACAATTACATTCTCACTTTCATTTCTGTCATTTACTTAGTTCTTTGTCACTGTTCATCATTATATAAAAATTTCCATCCTGGACACTCACATTCTTTTCCTCCCATCACAATTTTTCTGCCATAATCTTAAATGCGTTCCAATTTCACACTAATGATCTGCCCAATTCAAATCTCTCATTTCCTTGACCATTTTATCATCAGTGAAATTATCCTTTCTTACAGGCTGGCTCCTACCAATCTTCAAAACATCACCAGAAAAATCACTAATTATAATATTGCATTCTCTGGAAATGGTCTCTTGTTCTTCAAATTTTCAAAGCATTGCTTAAACTCTTCAAAGCCTCCTTCTTATTCAAGAAAGACTATAAAGTCCTGAAGAAATCCAGTTCTCTGAAAAATTACACTTGTCTAGCTTTCAGGCCTTTTCTCTGGGCCTCACTTCTCATACCTGGAAATCCTAGTCGATCATCAGGCGTAACTGATGCAAGGACTCACTACTGTTATCAAGGACTCAGGTTCTTTTCAGTCCTTTGTGCCACCGTCCTTGGCATGGCTTCACCCTCAGGTTGGTTGCAAGATGGCTGCAACTGTTTCAGGCATTGCATCCTGACACAAAAGGGAGAAGAGCATCTCTACCTGCCTGCACTGTCTCTAAGGAATTCACTATCTTTTTATCTTTTATTTGCAGTATTGCAATAACCTACTGACTAGTTTATACCTGTGTATAATGTTGTCTTTTCCATTGAAGAAATGATAAATGTTACAAACATGCAGATATTTCCATCTAACTCACTTGACTGTGGTCCTTAAATGTTTTCTCACCTTCCAAATTTTTAAAAGATATAAAGATACCTTTAAAACATGACTTCTGTCAAACATCCTAGTCTCATCACAAAACAGTCTTCCTCTTGCTTACTATCCTCATAAGCCTTATTTGTCTGTTGTTTTGCATATTTGCAGACAAACTTCTTTCTATCTTGGTGCTCATTTATAAGCTAAGCTTTATTGCTGAAATATTCTTTTCTCCTTCCCCATAGTATTTTTTTTTTAAACTGGCAACATTTTCACATCAGTTTTCAGGAAATTAGGATAGGTCAAGTATCTATGTTTCATGCTCTCACTGTACCTTCAAACTTTCTTTTGAAGTATTTATCACAACTATAAGTGAATAAGTATTTGTATAATTCCCAAATGGGCTTCCCTGGTATCTGAGCAGTAATGAATTTACCTGCCAATGCAGGAAATGCAGGAGACACAGGTTTGAGACCTGGGTTGGGACGGTCCCCTGGAGGAGGAAATGGCAACCCACTCCATTATTCTTGCCTGGAAAATCCCATGGGCAGAGGAGCCTGGCTGGATACAGCCCATAGGGTTTCAGAGTCAGATATGACTAAGCAGCTGAACAAGCATCCTTTAAAATACATATTTCACCCCATAAATTCTAAGCTTCTTGAAGGCAAATGCCATCTATCTTGTTCTGTGGCATTTTCAGAAAATAGCAGTAAATGGTGCATAGTAAAACACAGAAAGATGCAAACACAGATGCGCACACACACACACACACATGCTGAAAAGAGGTAACATAAAGATAATTTTTACTTTCTACAGTAATATAAAGATAATTTTTATTTCTGTCATATACATTTTATGTTTACCACACTTCTCATACTCTTTCTATTTTGAAGCAGATAATTTGCCTCTTATTTCACATAGAAATGAATGGGCAACAGGCAAGATTATTTGTTTTTATATCTCTTCTTTATTAGTTCCCCCTTTGGAGTTAGAAATCTTATTTCTATAACACAAAGTAAAGATACCATGTAATTTTCTCCGACTGCATTTAGCATTCATGTGTAAAAGGTGAAATGAAACTGTAGTCAATCAGGGAAAAAGTTTTCCTTTGTGAAATAATGCAAGTCCAGAAAGTTGGGAATATGTTATTAGTAAAACAACATTTAGATTGATGGTATACTAGGGCTTTTGTAGATAGGGAAGAAGAAAAATGTATTGGTAGAAAGTAGGAGATCATGTTATTGGAATGAGAGTGAGTCTGATATAATAAAATGAAGAGTTTTAGAAATAGATGTTAAGTATGGAAAATTTCTGAATGATAATGCGATCTATCATTCTACCACAGATGGTTAGGCTAGAGGGGAGTGTAGTTAATTGGCCAAATGACTAGAATTCATTAAAATTTATTTATAATATATACAACATCATATTAAATATAAGTACATATTGAGTATATATAATTGAAAATGTGTATGTGTGTGTGAAAGAGAGAGAGATGAACTTAGAACATGAAAAAAAATTCCAAGTTCTGAAAATAATATTGGAAATTGACCAATTTGATAACTTGGGAGTATGGGAACTTTATCCTATACTAAGGACAATATTTTCTTCTATAATTACTAAGATTGTATGTAGAAAGAAAACTCTCTGGAAGCTTCTCTTTTACCTTTACAAAATAAGAAATATGTCTTTTGGTGGGTTTGGGGGGCTGGCAATTGAGAATGCTACCTTAATGCTGCAATACTCTTCCTCTGCAATGACATACTTCTCTAGAACTCACCAAGAGAGTAAGTAGGTTTCTTTGTGTTCAGTAGTGCCCTCCTTTATCTAGTTGCCCTTGCGCTGACCCTAGTGTGTTGTGATAGGCACTGTCAGCACAGCCGCAGAGGAAATTGGAAAGATACTTTGTATATAAAGACATCAATATGAAAAGGTATGAGTTACATTCTATGTTAAATTAATATGGTATGGTTGGAAATGCCTGCCTCATAACAGATTCCATTTAGTTACCGTTTAGTCACATACATCAAAATGTCTGAAATTCTTCTTTATGGAAGTACTTTTCAACTACAATACTAAAACACTAGAAGATTTGTAAAGAGCAACAGGGTAAAATGGAGGACCTGTCTTCCACTGCTAGGTCCTAAAGTGAATGGCACGGGGAAAGTGAGTTCTACAAGTGGGAAGTAGTGATTCAGCATACAGTCAGGATCCAGTGAGACCCCAAAGTGAACCAAAGTTTCAGAAAAGGAATTGAAGATACATAGTGCCTTTAATTGGAGAAGGCAATGGCACCCCACTCCAGTACTCCTGCCTGGAGAATCCCAGGGACGGTGGAGCCTGGTGGGCTGCCGTCTATGGGGTCACACAGAGTCTGACACGACTGAGGCGACTTAGCAGCAGCAGCAGCAGCAGTGCCTTTAATGACAAACTATGAGCTTCAGAAGTCAGAGTGAGTAGATTTGGGCTAACTGGAAATGAAGTTTGTCATTCATTGTTCAATTGCTAAGTCATATCCAACTCTTTGTGACCCCATGGGCTGCAGCTATGCTGGGCTTCCCTGTTTTACTATCTCCCAGAGTTTGCTCAAACTCTTGTCCATTGAGTCGGTGATGCCATCCAACCTTCTCATCCTCTGTTACCCCCTTTTCCTCCTGCCTTCAATCTTTCCCAGGGTCTTTTCCAATGAAATTTACTAGGACTGAATTTGATGATATGTGAAATTGTATGGTGATATATGTCCCTGCAATATAGTGATCTAGGACACTTGGGCATCTGATGAAAACAAAAGTATACAGAAATATAGAAACAACAGACTTACAGATCTCTAAGGTAACTGTAATCAGTAAAAATGAGTAGTCCTAGTTTTCATAAAGAGTTCAGTTTCCCTATCACCCCTTTAAAAGGACTATTGTCCTTAAAATTCAAGTATTTAGGTCAATGAACTCCTATTAAATATATTTCTCTCATTTTTAAACTGATATCTGGAAAGAGTTTGAACAACAGACCTGAATTTTAAGTCCAATCACAGATTTCTCTCTCTCTCTTCCTCTCTCTCTCTCTCTCTCTCTTTCTCTCTCTCTCTCTCTCTCTCTCTCTCTCTCACACACACACACACAAACAACTTTACCTTTACTAATATACACTCACTTTCTTAAGTGAAATAGCTAGGGTTATAATTGAAGAATAGAGTATCAGTAATATTCTAATATGCTTCCCAGGTCATAAAGAATCCACCTGCCAATGCAGGAGATTCAGGTTTGATCTCTGGGTCAGGAAGATCCCCTGGATGAAGAAAATGGCAACCCACTCCAGTATTCTTGCCTGAGAAATCCCATGGATAGAGGAGCTCGGCAGGCTACAGTCCATGGAATCTCAGAGTCAGAGAAGACTTAGCAACTGAACAACAACAACAGCAATGCTCTATTATGCTCATGGAAAGCAGTTTAATTGTTGTGAGAGAGCCCACTGGATCTAGAAAACTAGAGTGCCTGCATTCAAATCCTGTTTTTGCAGCTAAATAGACACATAAATTGGTAACTATCTAGAACCTTTCAATGACTGAGTTTATTCTCTTGTAATAGAGTAACAGTCTTGTCAACATATTAGTATTGTTGCTAGGACTAAATATAGAAAGCATTTGGTGCAGTGTCTTGATTATATTGACATTCAATAAATATTAACACAGCTCTTCTTGTATACTGGGAAATATTGTGATCTCTCATTGATATTTTCAATCACATGGAGGGAGGCTGTATAAAAATTATAGACACTAAAGAGTCGAGAAAGGTATTTAGCCTATTCTTAGCTTGATTTCTTCAGTTACGGAAGGAGCTGAGATTGATGATTTTTTTCAGCTCTAAGATTCTGTCATTCCATCACTGTTTTCATCTACAGACAAAATAGAGAACAATACTAGACAAATTACTGGAGTATTATTCATTATTTAAATATACTGAGTTAGATAAAAGCAAATTACTTGCAGACACAGATGTCTTTTCCAGGATCATTTGAATAACTATTTCAATGATCATGATTTTAAAAGGAATAATAAACATCATAGTATTATATTAAGTTATAAAACTTAGGAGAAAGTACAGAGTTTATTAATGCATTTATCAGACATAAGAATACCTTGCTTTTACAACTTGCATGTTAAGCAAGTCCTGAGGCATACCTTATGCTAGCCCAAAACTTCCATCATCTTTTGAGGTGAAGTAGGTTAATATTTTCTAGTATTATTTTGAATCCCTTCTCTTTAAGCCATGTACTAGCAACCATTACTAAATCAGTTTTCATTTCCTTTTTATATATAATAGTTAAGTAGTCATTTCCAATTTTTCTGTAAGATGAATATTATTGCCCTTAAGCTATGCCTCTGGCTTGATTTTTTAATGTTTTAAAAATATAATCTATCTTGACAATATTTTTAGTTCCCTGGGAAGTATCTTAGGTACTCCTTTATTAAAATTTAATGAATAAAAGATATGTGTTTATATTCATACACAGTGTATCACTGCTAAGTTTTATCTAGTAAACAGATATCAAAGGACTTTGATATATATCTTTTAAAAATAAATCACTACTGTATAACACAATGAAATGAATTAATTACATATAAATTTATACTGTCTTTTCCGTGCTAAATGAGTTTTTCAGTTCCACTACAGCAGTACTTCCCAAACTTTTAAACTTTATGTCACATGAGGAAAATGACTAAGATTGCTTAAACCAGAACTGAACCACAAGAGTTGTCTACATGTCGTTAAGCATTAAAATTCATTTTCTTTTGAGTATATTAAATAATTTCAAGCAAAGGAAATGCAAAAATTATTATTGGGATAGTTTAGTATGTGCCACAAACATAAACATAAACCTTTTCTCTTTGATTTTAGGCTTAAAATGATTATACTCAATGTTAATCAAGAATTTTAAGTGATTATTTTCAGTCTTATTGGTAACTATCTTCAAGAAACTCTGCATATGTAGATAATAAATTATAAACCAAGTTTTACTATCATTCAAAAACATGTTAGTAAAAGTGATATTTAAAGAATCCACATTTTTCCTCATCCTTCAGTAAGAAAAAAATTGTTAAAGACTGATAATGTGATCAGACTTTGAGTGCAATTGGAGTATTTTATTATCAGGCATTTAAACATAATAATGCTGTCCTAATTTAAGGAATTGACATGAATTTGTGACATAATACCCTTTTAAGTATCTGCCCGCTTCCTTTCTATCTAGTCTCCCCTCACTTTTATTGGCAATCATTTGGACAGTTCACCACGATTTTCATATTTTTGGACTTGGAATCCCCTTTCTGGCAGCAGTCAATTTCTTGCTATGAGGAGCAAGGGAGCAATTGCAGCTTGTTGAGTGAGATAAGTGACCAGTTCTTAGAATCTCATTGGCCGTGCATCAAAGTAGTGGGTATTTGCAGCTCTATGTATTTGCAGCCTACAGGTAGTGTGTGTAGCAAATTCTGCTTGAGTTTCCCTCTGTGAAGGTCCTGATGAGGCTAGAAGAAACTGTCTGAGGTTCTTGGTGATCCCTGAAGAGAGGCAACTCTGTAATACATCTGTGGCATCCTAGTGGGGAAGCTCTGATTTATAGTATGTATATTTATCCAACTCATGTACACTGTAAGTTAATTATGGAAGAGAATAAAAATTCTGTGAAATAAATGATTTTAGTTACATTTTATCCACAGTACATACACTTACCAATTTTTTTTTTTTTTTTTGGTCAATCAGAATAGAGCAGCCATAGAGTAAAAAAATTTCCCACTTTACCAATCTTCAACATTAACAAAGTATTTGAGCCCTTACATGCTATATGCCATAGCGTGCTATATGGCTGGATAGCATCACCGACTCAATATATATGAACTTGGGCAAACTCCGAGGGACAGCGAGAGACAGGGATGCTTGATACACTGCAGTCCATGGGGTCACAAAGAGTCAGACACCACTTAGTGACTGAACACTGACCAACAATAACATGCTATATGCTATGCCCTATTGCTAGTCACTGAAGTTAAAATGGTAAGCGGAAACAGTCATGGCAGTGATACATTTATTAATACAAGGTGTTATAGTTTTTTTATAGGATATGACTGTTAGATTATTATAAAGCTAACAGATGTATACAGGAATAAACTTTTAGTCTCACTGGATGGCAGTAGAACCAACTAAATAGACAAATTGTAAAGAAAATATTTGAAATTACATTTATCATAGCACAAATATTTTCTATATCAAATGGAAAACAACTTTTTGATAAAAAATTTGTATAAGTGGATAAAACACTGCAAAGTGATTCAGGTCCGACACTGATCACCAAGGATTACTATCAGATGCCACAGGTTAAAAGGCAAGGGTACCTAATTAAACTTACAAGGTTTGTACAGCAAAGAACTATAAACAAAATGAAAAAAACAACGTATAGAATTGGAAAAAATATTTGCAAACAATACAACTGACAAGGGATTAATCTCCAAAATATACAAACAGATCATGCAACTCAACAACAAACAACCAAGCAACTCAATCAAAAAATGAGCAGAAGAACTAAATAGTTCTCCTATCTGGAACAAATATGATCCAAAGAAGACATACGGATGGCCAACGAGCACATGAAAAGGTACTCAGCATTGCTAATTATTAGAGAAATGCAAATCAAAACTACAATGAGATACCACTCCACAATGGTCAGATTGACCATCACTAAAAAATCTACAAATTATAAATGCTACACTGGGTGTGGAGAAAAGGGAACCCTCCTACACTGAGGGATCTTCCCTTGTAGCTCAGTGGGTAAAGAATCTGCCTGAAAAGCAGGAGACCAGGGTTCAATTCCTGGGTCGGGAAGACTCCCTGGAGAAGGAAATGGCAATCCACTCCAGTATTCTTGCCTGGAGAATCCCATGGACAGAGGAGCCTGGCAGGCTGTGGGGGTTCACGGGGGTCGCAAGAGTTGGACACAACTTAAACCACCAAACCACCACCAACTACACTGTTAGTGGGAATGTAAATTGCAACAGTCACTATGGGAAACAGTATGGAGTTTCCTCAAAACCTAAAAATAGAGTTGCCATATGATCCAGCAATCCCACTCTTGGGAATCTATCTGGACAAAACTATAATTCAAGCAGATACAAGCACTCCAATGTACATAGCAGTACTATTCACAATAGCCAAGACATGGAAACAATCTACATTTTTTTTTTTTTGGCAGACAAATAGATAAAGATGTGGGGCATATATACAGTGGAATACTACTCAACCATAAAAAATAAAAAATTATGTAATAAATCCATTTGCAGCAACATGGATGGACTTAGAGATTATCATCCTAAGTGAAATAAGCAGAAAGAAAAATACAAATATCATATGATATCACTTACATGTGGGATCTAAAATATGATAAAAATGAACTTGTCTATGAGACAAACAGATTCACAGACACAGAGAACACACTTGTGGTTGCTAAAGTGGGAGGAATGGAGTGGGAATTTGGGGTTAGCAGATGCAAGCTATTAAATATAGAATGGATAAACAACAAAGTCCTACTGTACAGCACAGGAAACTATATTCAATATTTTGTGATAAACCATAATGGAAAATAATAGTTTTTTAAGTGTATGTATATATATATATATATATATATATATATATATATATATATACACACACACACACTTCTATATATATATATGGGGCTTCCCTGATAGCTTAGTTGGTAAAGAATCCACCTGCAATGCAGGAGACCCCAGTTCAATTCCTGGGTTGGGAAGATCCACTGGAGAAGGGATAGGCTACCCACTCCAGTACTCTTGGGGTTCCCTTGTGGCTCAGCTGGTAAAGAATCTGCCTGCAATGTGGGAGACCTGGGTTCAACCCCTGGGTTGGGAAGATCCCCTGGAGAAAGGAAATGCTACCCACTCCAGTATCCTGGCCTGGAGAATTCCATGGACTATATAGTCTATGGGGTCACAAAGAGTCAGACACAACTGAGCGACTTTCACTTTCACTTTTATATATACATACACACACACACATACACATACACACATATATATACTGAGTCACTCTGTTACACAACAGAAATTAACACAGCATTGTAAATTAACTCTATTTCAAAAATAAAGCAAGGGTCCAAATGAGACTGCCTCACTCCAGATGGTTCCCCAGGTTATCTGTACTTCTAAATAACTGGCTAAAAATCCTGGAGTTTCCCACAACCCTCTCAGGTTCTGTAATTCACTAGAACAACTTCAGGACCCTGGAAGTTGCTTTAGTTATCGTTATAGTTTTATTATTTTAAATAATGCAAATCAGGATCAGCCAATTGAAGAGACAGGCAGAGTGCATTTAGGAGGGTCCTGAATACACAGCACTCATGCTCCTTCCCTGTGCCAGCAGGGCATATTAGCCTCTTGGCACAATGTTGTGTTCATCTCAGGCAGTATCACCAAGTTTCAATTCCTAAAGATTTTACTGAGGTTTCATTAACGAGGTATCACTCATTGAATCATTGATCACATGTTTGAACACAATCTCTAGCCTATACTCTCACTCCTCAGAGGGAGGTATCACATAGATGGATATCACATAGCTGAAAGCCCAAATTATTTTTTTCATTTTTTTTAGACTTTTTATTTTATATTGAGGTATAGTTAATTAACAAACATGCTTTGATAGTTTCAGGTGGACAGCAAAGGAATTCAGCTGTACATATACATGTATCCGTTCTCCCCTGAAGACCCATCCCATCCAAGCTGCCACATAACAGAGTTATGTGTTGAGCAGAGTTACATGTGCTATTTAGTAGACCCTTGTTGGTTATCCATTTTAAATATATCAGTGTGTACATGTCCATCCCAAACTCCCTAACTATCCCTTCTACCTATCATTCCCCCAGCAAGCATAAGTTGTTCTCTAAATCTATTAGTTTACTTCTGATTTGCAAGTGTGTTCATTTATATAATTTCTTTTTTTTAATTTATTTATTCTTTATTGAAGGATAATTGATTTACAGAATTTTGCTGTTTTCTGTCAAATCTCAGCATCATTTCTCTTTGGATTCCATGTGTAAGGTATGTCATATGATATTTTTCCTTCTCTGACTTATTTCACCTGGTATGACAATCTCTAGGTCCATCCATGTTGCTACAAAGGGAATTATTTCATTTTTTATTGGCTGAGAAATATCCCACTGTATTTATGTACAACATCTTCTTTCTCCATTCCTCTGTCAATGGACATTTAGGTTGCTTCCTTGTCTCAGCTATTGTAAACAGTGCTGCAGTGAACATTGGGGTGCATATATCCTTTCCGATCATATTTTTCTCTGGATATATGCCCAGAGGTGGGATTGCAGGGTCATATGGTAGCTCTATTTTTAGTTTCTTAAGGAAATTCCACACAGTTTTCCATAGTGGATGTACCAATTTACATTCCTACCAACAGTGTAGAATGATTCCCTTCTCTCCACACCTTCTCCAGCATTTATTGTTTCTGGATTTTTTGATGATAGCCATTTTGGCTGGTGTGAGGTGATATCTCATTGTGATTTTGATTTGCATTTCTCTAATAATTAGCAATGTTGACCATCTTTTCATGTGCCTCTTGGCCATCTGTATGTCTTCTTCAGAGACATGTCTATTTAGGTCTTCTGTCCATTTTATGATTAACTTGTATGTTTTTATGTTGTTAAGCATCATGAACTATTTGTAAATTTCAGAGACTAATGTCTTGTCAGCCACATTGTTAAAGAATTGTAATTGGAAAATAATAAGATGTTGATGAAAAAAATCAAAGAAGACACAAAGAGATGGGAAGATATATCATGTTTGTGGATTGGAAAAATCAATATTGTCAAAATGACTATACTACTCAAGGCAATCTACAAATTTAATGCAATCCTTATCAAATTACCAATGGCATTTTTCACAGAACTAGAACAAAAAAATCCCCAAACTTATATGGAAACACAAAGACTCCAAATAGACAAAACCTATCAGCTATTCATTTCTATTGGTTATTCTTTCTTTTCTTGAGAAAGGAAATCAGAGCTGGAGGGATCAGGCTCCCTGACCATAGGCTCCCTGACTTCAGACTACATCTCAAAGCTACAGTCATCAAAACAGTATGGTACTGGCACAAAAATAGAAATATAGATCAATGGAACAGGACAGAACACCCAGAAATAAACCTATGCACCTATAATCAATTACACTATAACAAAAGAGGAAAGACAACAAAATGTTGGAAAGATAGTCTCTAAATGGTGCTGTAAAAACCTGGACAGCTATATGGAAAAAAAAATGAAATTAGATCATTCTTTAACACCATGCATGAAAATAAGATCAAATGGCTTAAAGACCTAAACTTGAGAATGGACATTATAATACTCCTAGCAGAAAACATAGGCAGAACACTCTCTGACATAAATCACAGCAATATCTTTTTCAATCCATCTTCCAGAATAATGAAAGTAAAAACAAAAATAAATAAATTGGACCTATTAAACTCAAAAGCTTTTTGCACAGCAAAGAGAAACAATGAACAAGACAAAGAACAGCCCATAGATTGGGAGAAAATATTTACAAATAATGAACCGAAACCTTCTAATCACATGGTGGGTCTTTGTGGCATGATCTTCCCCAATTCTGAGTTATCTCTTTGGCATAACTCTCAAAAGGCTCAGAAAGAGTGACTTCAAAGTATAAACTATTGGGACCCACCATGAATAACAAAGTAATTTTTATCACTCAGGTAAGTCTAGGAGTTTGAGTTTCCCTCCCAGGAACCCAAGACAAAGAGTAGACAAATTCTTTATTACTCCCCAGGAACTTTAGAAGTAGGGAGGCAAAACAAAATTGCTTCCTTCCAATCACAACTCCAACACCAACACATTTATCCATTCTGCATAGAAGAGCTTTTGGACTTATATAATAACATGTGTCACTTGGTACAAAGAACTATTACATGAAGTTTTCTCCTGTTTTCTCCTGTCTTCTCTTTCTCAGACAAGAATACAGGGGGCATTATAAAGGGACTGGAGGATGTATGTCAGCAGGTTATTGATAAGGAGCTGAACATGTGGGATTCTAAGAACTCTACCCTGAAAAATTCCTGGAGAAAATAAAGACTGTCTTCAGGAAGTGACTACTTTTTCTTGCTCCAACTAGCTGAGGAAAAGTTAAATAAATTGGTTGGATCTATTTTGACCCAGAGAAGGGGACACAGAGAGGTTTCATTCTGGTGCCTAAGCAGGAACCTGCCAACCTGATTTTGTTGGCTTGCTCCAATAATGTTAACACATCTTGGGCACAGCTGAAATTGGATTCATCACATGATTAAATTTTCAATAGTCAATATTATTCTCCAAGAAACATCTGTCCTCTTTAAACATAAATACGAGACTTGAATATGGATATGATAAGAATCAGTATAGCTGCATAGTCCAATGCTTTAGTGGTGATCCTAATCTCTCCGATTCTCCAGCAGAGTATGATAAATCTTCTCAAAGATCATTATGACCCAGAGATTTCCACTTGAGTTTTCCTCACTCCATGGTTTATGGGGAAGAAGTAAGGGAAGGGAAGGGAAGAGGTAATTCACTATGTTACTGAGTTATCTCAGTAACTACCATAGTTACTAGACCATCAACAGGATGAGTTCATAGTCTCATCTGTGCCACTAGAACCAGTGTGAGACAAGCTTGGATCAAGACTACACTTATTACTTAAATTCCATAAGCCTCTTCTCTGATGAGAGTAACACTGTGACATTCAGAATCCCTCTAATCATCCCCTAAATTTTGCTTATTTCTCTTCCATCAGTGCATAGTTACCCTGATAAAGACTACAGTTCACTTTGAAGATGAGTTAAAGGAACATTTAGAGAATGAAATTGTGAAGCTATTAAGATCACATCTCAAGTGAAATTGCCCTCCCATTTATTCAAAGGGATCTTGATAACCTAAGAATTGATGATGTCCTACACTGCATCTTTTGTTCAAGTTGAAATCAGTAAAGCAACTACAATGGCAGCATCTCCCATTTTTATTTTCAGACTATAGAGGATGAACACTCTTTTCCATGTCACTGAAGATTCTTTCAAGCATGTTTATACTCACTTCTCCATTTCTCAAGGGTTTGTTAAAGAAAATTTTCTAGAGAACATAGTTAAGTGGATAAGAGGGTACTTCTGATAAATTAAGTGTAACATTCCCTTGAACATACTTTTGCAAATCCATTCTTTAACTAGCACTTCATAAACTTTCTTATACCATGATTGCACAAATATTGTGCTCACTCAGTTGTGTCCAACTCTTTGTGACCTTTGGACTGTAGCCCACCAGGCTTCTCTGTCCATGGGGTTTTTCAGGCAAGGGTACTGAAGTTGGTTGCCATTTCCTTCTCCAGGGGATCTTCCCAATCCATAGCACATATAGAAAATGATAATATTGTTTGTAACACAGGGCCTCCAGTCTCCTCAAATCTCACATTCATTCCCATCTCATGGATTGGGAGGACCAATATCTTTGTATACTTGGATTTTAATAGGAACAGATTTGTGTTCCACACTAAAACAAAACCAAATAGTCTTATAATCTCAAATCCATTCATCATAGACCACAATAAGTTTAGATTTAGCCAGTCAACAAGATAAATGACACCCATTCTTCCCACCTAGGTTAATCCAGGCAAGACTAAACAAATTTAGTCTCAACTAGGATTTGTACTATCTTCTTTTGTCAAGTAAATTCAAAATCTGTATTTGTAAATATTCTTTTGTATCCATGATTTATTTACAAAAATCTTAATTTCCCTCTTCTCCAGTGAGTATACCTTGGAGTTTGTTCCTTGGGCATGCAAGCATCTGATTCCAGTTATAGGTTGGGAGTTAATGGTAGGTAATCATTAACCCCCATTAGTTAACAGTGGTGGGGCAGAAAAGAAGTTGTTATTTTCTGGGAAGGTTTCTGACTTAGGTGTGGTTGTTACATGATCTTCCAGCAAGACAGAACTAGCATCTTCAGAGGTGCAGAAGGGTCAGTTCTGTCACTAATGGGGGCTCAAGGACATCTGTGAATATGGGGTACCTGTACTTGTCTCAATTCTTTTAAATGTCACAGTTCTTCCTAGTAGGTTCCAATGTTTCTTATTCATTTTCCATTTTTTTTCACATAAGGAAACAGAAGATGAAAATTAAACTTCATGCATGGAAAATGCAAACCCTCTTCTAATTTTAGTTTCAGGAACTCTGAAACAAGTAATGAGTTTTATTCAGGATATTTAAAAAAAATTTCTTTCCATTGTTCTGTAACCCAGTAAACTAAGACTAGAACCCTGAGTCTAGTAATTTTCTCATAAAACTTTCCCAGGGCAGGTAGTAGTACAAACGCTCCACCATGTCCAACTTCAATCCACCAAAATGACAAAGCAGAGAAGAAATATGGACAATAGTTCAGTTCAGTTCAGTCACTCAGCTGTGTCCAACTCTGCGACCCCATGGAATGCAGCACACCAGGCTTCCCTGCCCATCACCAACTCCCAGAGTTTACTCAAAATCACGGCCATTGAGACAGTGATGCCAGCAAACCATTACAACCTCTGCCATCCCCTTCTCCTTCCACCTTCAATCTTTCCCAGCATCAGGGTCTTTTCAAATGAGTCGGTTCTTCGCATCATATGGCCTAGGTATTGGAGTTTCAGCTTCAGCATCAGTCAATTCAATGAATATTCAAGACTGATTTCCTTTAGGATGGACTATTTTGAAATCCTTGCAGTCCAAGGGACTCTCAGGAGTCTTCTTCAACCCCACAGTTCAAAAAGTTTCATTTCTCCAGTGCTCAGCTTTCTTTATACTCCAACTATCACATCCATACATGACTATTGGTAAAACCATGCTTTGACTAGATGGACCCTTGTTGGAAAAGTAATGTCTCTGCTTTTTAATATGCTGTCTAGGTTGGTCATAACTTTTCTTCCAAGGAGTAATTGTCTTTTAATTCATGGTTGCAGTCACCATCTGCAGTGATTTTGGAGCCCAAGAAAATAAAATCTCTCACTGTTTCCATTGATTTCCCAATTATTTGCCATGAAGTAATGGGACCAGATGCCATGATCTTAGTTTTCTGAATGTTGAGTTTTAAGCCAAGTTTTTCATTCTCTTCTTTGACTTTCATAAAGATACTCTTTGGTTCTTCACTTTCTGCCACAAGGGTGGTGTCATCTGCATATCTGAAGCTATTGATATTTCTCCAGGCAATCTTGATTCCAGCTTGTGCTTCATCCAGTCCAGCATTTCTCATGATGTACACTGCATGTAAGTTAAGTAAGCAGGGTGACAATATGCAGCCTTGATGTACTCCTTTTCCTATTTGGAACCAGTCTGTTGTGCCATGTCCACTTCTAACTGTTGCAACTTGACCTGCATATAAATTTTTCAGGAGGCAGGTCAGGTGGTCTGGTATTCCCATATCTTTCAGAATTTTCCAGTTTGCTGTGATCCACACAGTCAAAGGCTTTGGCATAATCAACAAAGCAGAAGTAGATGTTTTTCTGGAACTCTCATTTTTTCAGTGATCCAATGGATGTTGGCAATTTGATCTGTGGTCCCTCTGCCTTTTTTAAATCTGGCTTGAACATCTGGAAGTTCACAGTTCATGTATTGTTGAAGCCTGACTTGAAGAATTTTGAGCATTACTTTGCTAGTGTGTGAGATGAGTGCAATTGTGAGGTAGTTTGAGCATTCTTTAGCTTAGCCTTTCTTTGGGATTGGAATGAAAACTGACATTCTCCAGTCCTAGGGCCACGGCAGAGTTTTCCAAATTTGCTGGCATATTGAGTGCAGCACTTTCACAGCAGCATCTTTTAGAATTTGAAATAGCTCAGCTGGAATTCCATCACCTCTACTAGCTTTGTTCGTAGTAATGCTTCCTAAGGACCACTTGACTTTGCATCACAGGATGTATGACTCTAGGTGAGTGATCATACCATCATAATTATCTGGATCATAAAGATTTCTTTTTGGTATAGTTCTTCTGTGTATTCTTGCCACTTCTTAATATTTTCTGCTTCTGTTAGGTCTATACCACATCTATCCTTTATTGTGCCCATCTTTGCATGAAATGTTCTCTTGGTATCTCTAATTTTCTTAAAGAGATCTCTAGTCTTTTCTGTTCTTATTGTTTTCATCTATTTCTTTGCATTCATCACTGAGGCAGGCTTTCTCATCTCCTTTTGCTATTCTTTGGAACTCTGCTTTCAAAAGGTATATGTTTCCTTTTCTCCTTTGCCTTTAGATTCTCTTCTTCTCTCATCTCATTATAAGGCCTCCTCAGACAACCATTTTGCCCTTTTGCATTTCTTTTTCTTGGGGATGGTCCTGATCACTGCCTCTTGTACAATGTTATGAACTTCCGTCCATAGTTCTTCAGGCACCCTGTCTATCAGATCTAATCCCTTGAATCTATTTGTTACTTCTAGGAGGAGAAGGGGACAACAGAGAATGAGATGGTTGGATGGTATCACCGACTCGATGGACATGGGTTTGGGTGAACTCCGGGAGTTGGTGATGGACAGGGAGGCCTGGTATGCTGCGGTTCATGGGGTTGCAAAGATCGGACACGACTGAGAGACTGAACTGAACTGAACTGACTGTATTATCATAAGGGATTTGATTTAGGTCATACCTGAATGGTCTAGTGGTTTTCCCTATTTTCTTCAACTTAACTCTGATTTTGGCAAAAAGGAGTTCATGATCTGAGCCACGGTCAGCTTCAGGTTTTGTTTTTGCTACTGTATAGAGCTTCTCCATCTTTGGCTGCAAAGAATATAATAAACATGTTTTTGGGATTGACCATCTGGTGATGTCTATGTATAGAGTCTTCTCTTGTATTGCTGGAAGAGGATGTTTGCTATGATCAGTGTGTTCTCTTGGCTAGACTTTATTATCCTTTGCCATGCATCATTCTGTACTCCAATGCCAAATTTGCCTGTTACTCCGGGTGTCTCTTGAGTTCTTCCCACTACATTCTAGTACCCTATAATGAAAAGGACATCTTTTTTGGGTGTTAGTTCTAGAAGGTCTTGTAGTTCTTCATAGAACCATTCAACTTCAGCTTCTTCAGCATTACTGGTTGGGGCATAGACTTGGATTCCTGTGATATTTCATGGCTTGCCTTGGAAACGAACAGAGATCATTTTGTAGTTTTTGAGACTGCATTCAAGTACTGCATTTCAGACTCTTTTGTTCACTATGATGGCTCCTCCATTTCTTCTAAGGGCTTCTTGCCCACAGTAGTAGATATAATGGTCATCTGAATTGAACTCACCCATTTTGATCCATTTTAGTTCACTGATTCCTAAAATGTCAATGTTCACTCTTGCCACCTCCTGGTTGACCACTTCCAATTTGCCTTGATTCTTAGACCTAACATTACAGGTTCTTATGCAACATTCCTCTCTACAGCATCGGACTTTACTTCCATCACCAGTCACACCCAAAACTGGGTGTTGTTTTTGCTTTGTCTCTGTCTTTTCATTCTTACTTGAGTTATTTTCCCACTGTCCTCCAGTAGCATATTGGGCACCTACCAACCTGGGGATCTCATCTTTCAGTGTCCTATCTTTTTTGCCTTTTCATACTGTTCATGGGGTTCTCAAAGCAAGAATATTGAAGTGGTTTACTGTTCCCTTCTCCAGTGGGCCATGTTATGTCAGAACTCTCCACTATAACTCATCTGTCTTGGTTGGTCCTACATGGCATAGTTCATAGTTTCATTGAATTAGACAAGGCTGTAGATCAGATTGGTTAGTGTTCTGTGATTGTGGTTTTCAATCTGTCTACCCTCTGATGGATAAGGATAAGAGGCTTATGGAAACTTCCTGATGGGTGAGACTGACTGAGGAAGAAACTGGTCCTTGTTCTGATGGGCAGGGCCATGCTTAGTAAATCTTTAATCCAATTCTGTTTATGGGTGGGGTTTTGTTCCCTCCATATTTTTTGACCTGAGGCCAAACTATTGGAGGTAATGAAGATAATGGGAACCTCCTTCAAAAGGCCCCGTGCACGCAGTGCTACACTCAGTGCCCCCAACCCAACAGCAGGCCACCGCTGGCACACGCTTCCACCAAAGAACCCTGGACACTCATGGACAAGTCTGGGTCAGTCTCTTGTGTGGTCACTGCTCCTTTCCCCTGGGTCCTGGTGCACACAAGGTTTTCTTTGTGCCCTCCAAGAGTCTGTTTCCCCAGTCCTGTGTAAGTTCTGGTGGCTCTATGGTGGGGTTAATGGTGACCTCCTCCAAGAGGGCTTATATCATACCTAGGTCTACTGCACCCAGAGCCCATGCCCCTGCAGCAGTCCACTGCTGACCCATACCTCCTCAGGAGATACTCAAACACAGTTCTGGCTCAGTCTCTGGGTCCTGTTGCATACAAGGTATGTTTGAACCCTCTAAGTGCCTGTGGCAGGTATGGGGTTTGATTCTAAACAGGATTTCACCCCTCCTACCATCTTTCTGGGACTTCTTTGTCCCTAGACATGGGGTATCTCCTCAAAGTTGCTCCAGCACCACACAGCCACCTCTCCAGGATGACCAACTAATGTGAGGTGGCTTCAGCATATCACTGTTTCCCAAAACCACGCTATTCAACTGACAAGACAAGAGAGCCATGATGAAGAACTTGAGGAATCAGGAAGGTGCTGCCAAAGCTGCAAACTCCCAAAACTTACTTCAGTTACCCTGAAACATATCAGAAAAATGGACACTTTGCATATAACCCATCACCCAAATCAGAGTACTACCTACAGAAGAGTTAGGAAAATGTAGTGTTGGCTTTTTAGCCTTTTCATTATAAGAAGTTATGTTTGAACTGTGTTAGAATTATTTCAAAGCTAATCAATGTAAATTATAGATAACATCCACTAATATGGGCTTAGATTGTTTTACATAGCTATTGTAGAGTGAAGAAAATAATCATGTATTTGTATCTATATGCATAGATATATCTGGAGTAGGAAATGGCAACCATCTCTGTATTCTTGTCTGGAGAATCCCATGGACAGAGGAGACTGGTGGGCTGCAGTCCATGTGGTCACAAAGAGTCAAACACAACTGGGTGACTGAGCACGTATGCACACATAGATATATGTGTGTTAAAAAGTACTAGAGAATATAACTCTTAGTTAATTCAGGTAATTAACAAAAAGAATGAAGATCAAGAAGGAGAGAAGCAGGGAAGCCATTTTAAAAAGTAAAACAAAAAAACAGCAACAACAAAAAACTAAATAATCAACTATATTGATTATTTATTTATGCAAATAAATCCTATATATGCCTCTTTATTTGAGAAGGAAATGGCAACTCATTCTAGTATTCTTGCCCAGGAAATCCCATGAATACAGGAGCCTGGTGGGCTACAGTCCATGGAGTAGCAAGAGTCAGATATGGCTTCGCAACTAAACTACCACCATATCTATTTATTTGCAAAAGGAAATAGAAAGCATCACATTATATCTTTATCTACTAATTTGTAAGGATATTCATGAAAAACATGATAAAATAAAAATTAGCATTCAGAAATATTTATAATATAATTAAATTTTGGAAAAAATTCACAAACAAACCTCCCACATAAGTATATATGGTATGAATATGTTTGTGTGATTAAAAGAAAGACATGGAAGGACATAAACTAAGCCCTTATTGTTAGGTGAATTGTGTGTTTTATTTTTAGTATAATAATATACTAATTTTATAATTAAACATTAAAATATAGATAACTTGAAATTCAAAATTTCATGAAATTATGTCTCTGCAATTGATTGACTCATGTAAATGAGATGAAATGAAAATTAATATTGCTTGACTGTTTTGCAAATGAAGTTTCAACAGTGTACATATTTTCACAAGAATGAGTCTTATTTGATCCACCAGAGAGTAAGAACAAAGTGTATTGATAAATAGAAAGAAGCAAATAGAATAAACTACAGAGAGTTTTGATTAGGTAATGAATGAACATTCTCAGGGTAAGGGAGGCCAGCAGTTTCTATTTATGCATATGAAATATGTTCAGCAAATGACACAATTGGAAAATAACCAAAATTGTTTTGTAGGAAGCAATGGTGGCACGGAAAATCTTTTCTTTAACTATGTATTGTATCACATCTTCACTCTACTCAGTGTTACAAGTATTGATGAAAATGTTTTATTCTGAACTAATATGATCCTGCTGAGATTTCTGAATAAAGAAATAAGTAAAATGTTTAAACTAAAACACATCAAATCCTCTCTTCCATTATTTAGAGAAGATACCATTGTAACAAGGAAGCCCATTGTATTTTAAATGCTTTTGATGGCATGGTATGGACAAGATGTCAACTTATTCACCAGTATCCTTCTTCCCACCTCACCTCTTTGCTGCACCTATGCCAAGTTTAAAACTTTAGATATGCTATGGAAATAATATATCATAGTGAGAAATATCTCAACAGTAAAACTAGTGTGTTCTTTGGGTATAGGAGCTGTCTTCACTTCTATGGCATTCCCTTAATAATTCCTACAATTTCAGAATCAGAAAGTAAAAGTTAAGCCCATTTTATAAGATATACTTGGGATTCTTTAAGTTTTAGAATAGCAGACCATATGGTATTCTCTGTTTCGATTTAAAATCATAAAACATATGTTGTATTTTGTTTTATTATTCTTTTTTATACTTTTAATTTGATGCTGGCCTGTTAGGAATATCTGAAATGCCTCAAAATTTTTGAGGTAACTATATAATAACCAAAACATATTTACAGTCATAATAATGATAAATAGAAGTACTATAACACATTGTGTTTGGGAATAATAAAGACAGGCATATGTCTTACAAATTGTGGGAAAATACATAAACACCAAGGTTCCCTGGTAGCTCAGCTGGAAAAGAATCCACATGCCATGCAGGAGACTCCAGTTCAATTCCTGGGTCAGGAAGATCCGCTAGAGAAGGGATGGGGTACACAATCCAGTATTCTTGGGCTACCCTGATGGCTCAGCTGGTAAAGAATCCGCCTGCAGTGTGGGAGACCTGGGTTCAATCCCCGGGTTGGGAAGATCCCCTGGAGAAAGGAAAGGCTACCCACTCCAGTATTCTGGCCTGGAGAATTCCATGGATTAGTCCATGGGGTCACAAAGAGTTGGATACGACTTAGTGAATTTCACATTCACTACATAAACACACCATGGCATATTGCTTTTCAGCAAATAAAGGAAATAGCACAATCCTATAGAAAACATTTCTCCAAATACTTCAATGCAGAAACCAAACTGTAATTTGATCCAGCTCAGGATACTTCAAGTTGATACATTTTTTTCAGGTGGGAAATAGCTGTTTAGGTATTGCAAAGAAGCTTTGAGGCAAAAGTAGATTATGAGATTTTTTATTCAAATGTGATTAAAATTTGAATTCCTTCATCCTTTTCTAGTGTTTTGGAGTCTTGTTTGCTTAGTGTACATTTTTAATCTGTCTATCTATTGTTCAATCATCACCTGTCTACATAGATTTGGAATCTTTTCTGTGTCTATTACCTAATTTGAATATACAGGTAGAAAGACAATTTGAAACTATCTCATGTGCATTAGCAAATTAGCCATATATAAGTAAATTAAGCTTATAACAGATATATGGAGAAAAATGAGAGCAATTTAAAGTAAGGAAATACTTTTGTCTAAGAATAGAAATTGTCACCAAAGTATGTGCTGGTGTGTGTGGTTTGCGGGGGGTAGTTCTTTTTGTAGGCTGTAAATAAAAGTTGGAACTGTCTTCTGTCAGATGCAGCTCCTGCCTTGACAGAAAATATGAACTGTATAACCTCTAAATACAACCCCTGCATTAAAGTCTATGATTATAATTTCTATTCATATTAAGTTATCATAATTCAAAATTTATTATAAGCCCAATGGGCTAAAAGCTATGTGGGAAATGAATGCATCATGGTGCACTGTACAGAGAAATAGAGTGTTAGACCACCAAGAAATAGACCTCAATCCTATCCTTAGATCCTTACTTTTTCCTCCACCAAAATTCTATGAGGGTAGGGAAGCTTCTTAAGTATTCCGAGACTTATTTTAAAATGCACACACACACAACATAAAAAGTGTATGTATATATATATGTGTGTGTGTGTGTGTGTGTGTGTATACAGATAAATTTTAGCTTAGCCCAGACAGAGTTGAGGTTCATTGCTTGAAGAACAGACAAGAAAACTCCAAAGTGAGTAGGAGGAATGAATACACTAGCAAGGATAAATGGCTGAAGTGATTTAAAAAAAAAAAGTATGAGGAAAAATAAGAGATGTGGATCCAAGTAATAGGTCCAGGACAGCAGCAGAAGAAGGTCAGCTGATACTGAACAACACTTTCGCTGAAGTGAGAGAGCACCCATTACCTAGACAAGACTGTCACTGCTCTCAGCAGGCAGATGGACTCCGGTTATGAGGTGAAGACATGGAAGGAAGTGGAAGTGTGTTCACAAGGGGAGTGAACTGCTCCATCTCTTCCTAGGTAAAGCACTTGAAACTTCATGAGTATATCTTGCCTTAATTAACTACATTCCTACAATTACTATAACTTTCTCTCTAGTGCCCCATATTTGATCAGAAAATTTGGATGCAATCTGAGACTCCAGTGGTCAATAACTAGAAAAGCCATCAAGGGAAAAACTGAATGACTTATAATTAATTTTCTAATCAGATTGTCAGATATTTGCTTACAGATAACAGGAAAGAGGGATAAAATATCTTGGTATCTTGAAGGAACAAGGAATGGAAACATATTTAAACTGGTTATATTATAACTGCAAGCATAATCAATAATGTCTATATAACTGCTGACTACTCAGTAGTCACATAAATGACTACTGAGCCTGGGCAATGTGCTAAATACTGTATTATGTGTTTGACATGAAATGTTCCATTTATAATATCCACACATGAAAAAGGTAATGTTATTTTCCTTATTGTACAGATGAGAAAAATGAGGCTTTGAGAGCTTATAAATTGCAGAAACCAGTTTTTTTTAATTTATATAAAATATTAAGTTCATATTTTGAATGGTTTTATGAGTTAATAGAGTCATAAAAATGTATTTAGCAAATTCCTAAAAATAAACCAGAAAAAATAAAACCTAATATATTACACAAAATATACAGGAGAATCATGTTTTAATCACTGAGAGTAGGAGGAACGTCAATTATTTGACATGGGGATAATTTTAAAAGTCTTTAAGGGATAATACTTATTTTGTTTTAATTTTAATATTGCCCATGATACTGATTTTTATATAGTCCATAGTCCTGCACACACACACACACAAAATGTTTGATCAATGTGTTTGATAAATGCTTAAATCCTTAAAATTGATAGTTCACAAATCCTTTGTTGTCTACACCTTTTTTAAAAAGAGTATTTTCCAGAACATAAGATGACTAGACTAAGAGCTCTTAAGGACAGTGATATTGTTATATTTATCATCTTTTTATGGGGAGATAATTAAGCATATTACCTTTGGATATATTTCTTAACATTAAAATTGTCCGATTTTGAAAATACAGAAATATCTAATATAAATACTGTTTGTGTATCTAATATTAGAAAATGTGTAGGATAATATAATTAACAATTGTATAACCTTTACCTAGGTTCAGTATTATTAACTTTTTTTGTCATTCTCTCTTCTCTTTTCCAATCTTTGCACACACACACACATCATACATATGTACTTTTTTGCTGAATCATTTAAAAGTATATCTCAAATATCATGGCACTTCATCACTTAATACTTAAATGTGTAACCCTACTCGGTTACATATTCTATACAATCAAATCACAAATAAGAAATTCAGCATTGATTTAACAGCATATGGGAAACCATATCAAATTTCTCAGATTCTCCCAAATATATTCTTTATATCTATTTTTTTAACCTCCAGGTTTCAATCAAAATCCATGCATGACATTTGGTTTTAATTCTTGTTAGTGCATTTTGATTTAAAAGAGTCAAAGCACAACTTTTTTTAACATCTAAAACTAGGATGACATAGACATTTTTAAAGAGTCTAGTCCAGGTATCTTGTAGAATATTCTGCAGTCTGAATTTGATGGATTCCTAAAAATTTGATTCAGATTAAATATTTTGGCAAGAATGCCATATAGGTGATATCTTATACTTCATATTACATTCTACCAGGAGACACACAGTATTAGTCTGACCCATTTGATGATGCTAAATTGGTCTACTTGCTAAATTGGTGGTGTTCCACCAAAAGTAAGGTTCATTTTTGGTTCTACAATTAATTAGTCATCCATAGTGATAGTTGAGATCATGTAAATGTACTTGGCCTTAATAACTTTTATTGAATGACTTAAAATTTATTGGTTATAATTATCTGTATCCTTAAGAGTATCAGTTATTACACTGGTGAATGTAAAATAGTGATTTTTAGGATTCCATATTCCCTATGCTTTTGTTGGTTTTCTTCTGAAAAAATGATATCCAAACTTTGAGAATTATAATGAATTCATGAATTATTTTCTTAAGTGCTAAACATCCATTACCATTATTTATTCCTTTGGATACTCTACTTGTACAGATTTGGCCAGTGGGAGCCCTTCAAGCCAGTTCCTCTGAACTTTTTTATATGCCTCTGCCAATTTTTAAGCACGCTATGCTTTCTCTCACAAGATATACCCACCATGGACTCACCTTGTTCTTTCCCCATCTCAGACCTGATATCAGTCATTTCTCCAAGAAGAACTGGTTTATTTTTAGTAGGAAATTTTATTTAGGAAGAGCTAAGAGCTAGTTATGGCTCTTGCTATAGTGGTGATTGCATTTAAATTTTGAAGTACCTCTGGTGAAATAAGCTAAGATTTATATATATTGATATAATCATATTGCTATAGTATTGTATGTATATACAGATACCTAATAATATATTTCAAAAAGACTGACTATAGATAGAGAAAGAGATGAGCTTTGCTTTTTTTGAGCCAATCTGAGAATGTTTCTCCAATATGTGAACAAAACCCATTACATTAATGGATAGGACTGAAATGTTTGCTTGCTGCTGCTGCCGCTAAGTTGCTTCAATCGTGTCCAACTCTGTGCGACCCCATAGACAGCAGCCCACCAGGCTCCCCAGTCCCTGGAATTCTCCAGGCAAGAATACTGGAGTGGCTTGCCATTTCCTTCTCCAATGCATGAAAGTGAAAAGTTAAAGTGAAGTCGCTCAGTCCTGTCCGACTCAGTGGCCCCATGGACTGCAGCCCACCAGGCTCCTCCGTCCGTGGGATTTTCCAGGCAAGAGTACTGGAGTGGGTTGCCATTGCCTTCTCCGAATGTTTGCTTGAAATTCTACCATATTATTATATATCACTCTGACTCTGTCCCTGTGTGTTTCTCTCTTTTTCTTTTGTTTTATTTTGAAAATGTTTCTAGTTTTACCCCAGTTGTTACCTTTTTGTTTTTTTGTCAACAAGGGTAACTAATTGTTTCTCCTGGAAAAACAAAATCTAGTGAATAGAAGTTCCATCTACTTTATAACTCTTGGGTAGTTCTGAATCAGAGGGTATAAAATTGAAAAAGAAGTTGATTATCCTTGAAAAAGAACCCTGTAATAGCAAACGAAACAACAGACAAAGGATTAATCTCAAAAATATACAAGCAACTCCTGCAGCTCAATTCCAGAAAAATAAATGACCCAATCAAAAAATGGGCCAAAGAACTAAACAGACATTTCTCCAAAGAAGACATACAGATGGCTAACAAACACATGAAAGATGCTCAACATCACTCATTATCAGAGAAATGCAAATCAAAACCACAATGAGGTACCATTACACACCAGTCAGGATGGCTGCTATCCAAACGTCTACAAGCAATAAATGCTGGAGAGGGTGTGGAGAAAAGGGAACCCTCTTACACTGTTGGTGGGAATGCAAACTAGTACAGCCACTATGGAGAACAGTGTGGAGCTTTCTTAAAAAACTGGAAATAGAACTGCCATATGACCCAGCAATCCCACTTCTGGGCATACACACTGAGGAAACCAGATCTGAAAGAGACACGTTCACCCCAATGTTCATCGCAGCACTGTTTATAATAGCCAGGACATGGAAGCAACCTAGATGCCCATCAGCAGATGAATGGATAAGGAAGCTGTGGTACATATACACCATGGAATATTACTCAGCCGTTAAAAAGAATTCATTTGAATCAGTTCTAATGAGATGGATGAAACTGGAGCCCATTATACAGAGTGAAGTAAGCCAGAAAGATAAAGACCATTACAGTATACTAACACATATATATGGAATTTAGCAAGATGGTAATGATAACCCTATACGCAAAACAGAAAAAGAGACACAGATGTACAGAATAGACTTTTGGACTCTGTGGGAGAAGGCGAGGGTGGGATGTTTTGAGAGAACAGCAGTGAAACATGTATATTATCTAGGGTGAAACAGATCACCAGCCCAGGTGGGATGCATGAGACAAGTGCTCGGGGCTGGTGCACTGGGAAGACCCAGAGGGATCAGGTAGAGAGGGAGGTGGGAGGGGGGTTCAGGATGGAGAATACATGTAAATCCATGGCTGACTCATGTCAATGTATGACAAAAACCACTACAATATTGTAAAGTAATTAGCCTCCAACTAATAAAAATAAATGGAAAAAAAAAAAAAAAGAACCCTGTAACATCTTTGCAAGTAAGTATTCTCAATCCTTATCCAAATGTCCTTGCTGCAATTTTTCAAACTAACTGCATATACTGGCAAAGGGAGAAAATCCAGATCTTTTGAAGGTCATTACATACAATGTGCAAACTGACTTCTGTGCTAGATTATATTAAAACACTATGGTGACCACCAAGTTAGACTGGCAAAGTATGAAGTACAGTTGATAAATATACCATTGTCAAAATTCATCTGACAGAGAGTCCAATGAATCTGAAGCTTCAATTTTTGGTTATTTTCCTAAGTTCTGAATAAAGAATTAGCATAGATACACCTTTCAACTAGAACCCTAAGTCTGGTTCCCTGACTTACAGCAAAAGCATTGGTAACAATCAAATGACATCAACAACTGAATGGACATGAGTTTGAGCAAGCTCCAGGAGCTGGTAATGGACAGGGAAGCCTGGCATGCTGTAGTCCATGGGGTCACAAAGACTTGGATATGACTGAGCAACTCAACTGAACTGAACAATCAAATGGAAATGCCTTAACTGGTCTTTTTCAAAAGGAAAAGAAGCTGTACTCAATCAGGGTGACATTGCAGAGAGTAGACCTCCATTCAATAGCTTGGATATAGATTACTGCCCTGATTGTAGTTTCTTTACTGAAACAGATAAATGCAACTTCTGGCACGTTTATTGTGACTATTGATTGGAAAAATTACTCCTGTCTGACTAAAGTGAGAAACATCCATTCAATACCCCAGAGAAGTGTGCGACTTAATCTGCTTATGACATTAGTAGAAGAGAAAAGGAGAGTTTCTACAAATGACGTATTTTGGCTAGACGAAACCAGTTTTGGATAGCTCACCATGATGAAAGAATTTAGAACACACATACTTTCACAGCACCTATTTCACTGTGAAACTTCAATAAATAGTTTGAATTCTAAATGAATAAATTAAAAAATAAAGAACACCAAAAATACAAATTAAATAATTAAAGTTATGAAGTAGGATGCAACATCATAAATACTTGAAGAGAAAGTTCAGTTCAGCTCAGTCACTCAGTCATTTCCGACTCTGCAAACCCAAGGACTGCAACACACCAGGCTTCCCTGTACATCACCAACTCCTGGAGCTTACTCAAAACTCATGTCCATCTAGTCAGTGATGTTATCCAACCATCTCATCCTCTGTTGTCCCCTTCTCCTCCTGCCTTCAATCTTTCCCCAAATCAAGGTCTTTTCAAATGAGTCAGTTCTTTGCATCAGGTGGCCAAACATTGTAGTTTCAGCTTCAGAATCAGCCCTTCCAATGAATATTCAGGACTGATTTCCTTTAGGATGGACTGGTTGGATCTCCTTGTAGTCCAAGAGACTCTCATGAGTCTTCTCCAACACTGCAGTTCAAAAGCGTTAATTCCTTGACACTCAGCTTTCTTTATAGTCCAAATCTCACATCCATCTATGACTACTGGAAAAAACCATAGCTTTGACTAGATGGACCTTTGTTGGCAAAGTAATGTCTCTGCTTTTTAATATGCTGTCTAGGTTGGTCATAACTTTTCTTCCAAGGAGCAATCATCTTTTATTTTCATGGCTTGAGTCATAATCTGCAGTGATTTTGGAGTCCAAGAAAATAAGGTCTCTCACTGTTTCCATTGTTTCCCCATCTATTTGCCATGAAGTAATGGGACCAGATATCGTGATCTTAGTTTTCTGAATCTTGTTTTAAGCCAACTTTTTCACTCTTCTTTCCCTTTGATCAAGTGGCTCTTTAGTTCCTCTTCTCTTTCTGCCATAAAGATGGTATCATCTGCATATCTGAGGTTATTGATATTTCTTCCAGCAATCTTGATTCCAGCTTGTGCTTCATCCAGCCCAGCATTTCACATGATGTACTCTGCATATAAGCTAAATAAACGGGGTGACAATATACAGCTTTGACTTACTCCTTTCCCAATTTGGGACCAGTCTGTTGTCCCATGTCCAGTTCTAACTGTTGATTCTTGACTTGCATACAGAATTCTCAGGAGGCAGGTAAGGTGCTCTTGTATTCCCATCTCTTTAAGACCTTTCCACAATTTGTTGTGATACACATAGTCAAAGGCTTTGGCATACTCAATAAAACAGAAGTAGATGTTTTTCTGGAACTCTTGATTTTTTGATGATCCAACAGAAGTTGGCAATTTGATCTCTGGTCCCTCTGCCTTTTCTAAACCTAGCTTGAACATCAGGAATATCACAATTCACATACTGTTGAAGCCTGGCTTGGAGAATTTTAAGCATTACTTTGCTAGTGTGTGAGATGAGTGCAATTGTGCGCTAATTTGAACATTTTTTGGTATTGCCTTTCTTTGGGATTGGAATGAAAATACTTTTTCCGGTCCTGTGGCCACTGCTGAGTTTTCCACATTTGCTGGAATATTGAGTGCAGCACTTTCAAAGCATCATCTTTTAGGATTTGAAATAGCTCAGCTGGAATTCCATCACCTCCACTAGCTTTGTTCATAGAAATTCTTCCTAAGGCCCACTTGACTTCGCATCACATGATGTCTGCCTCTAGGTTAGTGATCACAGCATCATGCTTATCTGGTTCATGAAGATGTTTTTTGTATAGTTCTTCTGTATATTATTCTCACTTATTTTTAATATCCCCTGCTTCTGTTAGGTACACACCATTTCTGTCTTTTATTGAGCCCATCTTTGCATGAAATGTCCCTTGGTATCTCTAATTTTCTTGAAGAAATCTCTGGTCTTTCCCATTCTATTGTTTTCCTCTATTTCTTTGCATTGATCACTGAGGAATACTTTCGATCTCTCCTTGCTAATCTGTGGATATCTGCCTTCAAATGGGTATATCTTTCCTTTTCTCCTTTGCTTTAGCTTCTCTTCTTTTCACAGCTATTTGTAAGGCCTCTTCAGACAACCGTTTGGCCTTTTTGCATTTCTTTTTCTTGGGGATGGTCTTGATCACTGCCTTTTGTACAATGTCACAAACTCTCCATCAATAGTTCTTCAGGCACTCTGTCTGTCAGATCTAATCCCTTAAATCTATCTGTCACCTCTACGGTATAATTGTAAGGGATTTGATTTAGGTCATACCTGAGTGGCCTGTTGGTTTTCCTTACTTTCTTCAATATAAGCCTGAATTTGGCAATAAGGAGTTCATGATGAGCCACAGTCAGCTCCCGGTCTTGTTTTTGCTGACTCTATGGAGCTTCATCTTCAGATGCAAAGCATATAATCAATATGATTTCAACATTGACCATCTGGCGATGTCCATGTGTAGAGTCTTCTCTTGTGTTGTTGGAGAGGGTGTTTGCTATGACCAGTGTGTTCTTTTGGCAAAATTCTGTTAGCCTTTGCTCTGCTTCATATTGTACTCCAAGGCCAAATTTGCCTGTTACTCCAGGTATTTCTTGACTCCTACTTTTGCATTCCAGTCCCCTATAATGAAAATGTCATTTTTTGGGGTGTTAGTTCTAGAAGGTCTTGTAGGTCTTCATAGAACTGTTCAACTTCAGCTTCTTTAGCATTGCTGGTTGGTGCCTAGACTTGGATTACTGTGATAATGAATGGTTTGCCTTGGAAACAAACAGAGATTGTTCTGTCATTTTTGAGACTGCATCCAAGTACTGCATTTTGGACTCTTTTGTTGACTATGATGGCTACTCCATTTTTTCTAAGGGTTTCTTGCCCACAGTAGTAGATATAATGGTCATCTGAGTTAAATTCACCCATGCCAGTCCAGTTTAGTTCACTTTTCCTAAAATGTTGATGTTCACTCATGCTATCTCCTGTTTGACCACTTCCAATTTGCCTTATTTCATGGACCTAACATTCCAGGTTCCTATGCAATATTGTTCTTTATAGCATTGGGCTTACTTCCATCACCAGTCACATCTACAACTGGGTGTTGTTTTTGCTTTGGCTCCATCTCTTCATTCTTTCTGGAGTTATTTTTCCACTGTTCTCCAGTAGCATATTGGGCACCTACTGCATTAGAGAGTTCATCTTTCAGTGTCCTATCACTTTGCCTTTTCTTACCGTTCATGGGGTTCTGAAGGCAAGAATAAAGAAATTGTCTGCCATTCCTTTCTCCAGTGGACCATATTTTGTCAGAACTCTCCACTATGACCTGTCCATGTTGGGTGGCCCTACATGGCATGGCTCATAGTTTCCTTGAGTTATACAAGGCTGTAGTCCATGTGATCAGTTTGGTTAATTTTCTGTGATTGTGGTTTTCAGTCTGTCTTCACTCTGATGGATAAGGATAAAAGGCTTATGAAAGCTTCCTGATGGGAGAGACTGAAGAGAAATAAAACTAACAAATTACCACTGTTGACAGAAGCAACCTGCTTTGCAGCATCTATTAAAATCTCATACTATAATGAAAGCTAGTAGGGCCCAAAGGAAGTTGTAACACACAGTATAAATTAAGAAATTTGTCCCCATGTTGAACAAGGAGCCTTCTGTTCAACCAACAACCATCATTCATTAAACAACAAAGTACATCACACTGCATGGGAAAGGTAGTGTTATTCATGAAGGATTCCCAAACCATGTGAACTGTCATTTCACATATAACCTTTTTAGTAAGGAAGTCCATTTGTATTATCTGCTTGACTAAATTAGACCAGACGATTGGAGGATAAGTTTGGTACATATCCAGAATCATAAAATAATCTTCTGAGCCCCAAACAAAAAATAACAACTGTTTGCCAAAGAGTAACATCTGGGGTGTTTCATAGCACAATCCCCATAACAGTGAAAATGGGTACAATGCCCAATTTTCATCTGTTACATGTGCTAATTCTGAAAATACATGTGGCCTCATTTGCTACTTCAAATAAAAGTACTAGAGCATCTGTTCAGGTAAATTCCATATTCAGGGAAGTTAACTGTGCTCCTTGGAGCCAGATTTCATGTACTTTAAATACATATGATTTCAGCTTTAGAGAGTGTTTTATCAACAGGCTTTGAAGATTTGGCTTTGCTAAGAAATAATTATAGGGATTATGTCCTATGAATCATTCAATGCTAACAACATAAGGAAGGACTATTCACAGAGATATTCTGATTATCTATACATAAGTAAGTGTACCTCTATAACATTTTCCCATGTGAATGAAGACAATATGGGTAACTTCATATTTCCTAGTTGTTCTTCCTTAGGCTTTAATAAAGAGCCCCTTGATGAAAGTGAAAGAGGAGAGTGAAAAATTTGGTTTAAAACTCAGCATTCAAAAAACTAAGATCATGGCATCTAATCCCATTACTTCATGTCAAATATATGGGGAAACAATGAAAAAAGTGAGATTTTATTTTCTTGGGCTCCAAAATCACTGTGGATCATGACTGTAGTCATAAAATTAAAAGACACTTGTTCCTTGGAAGAAAAGCTATGACCAACTTAGACAGCATATTAAAAAGCAGAGACATTACTTTGCCAACAAAGGTCTGTCTGGTCAAAGCTATGGTTTTTCCAGCAGTCATGTATGGATGTGAGATTTGAACTAAAAAGAAAGCTGAGAGACAAAGAATTGATGCTTTTGAACTGTGGTGTTGGAGAAGACTCTTGAGAGTCCCCTGGACTGCAAGGAGATCCAACCAGTCCATCCTAAAGGAAATCAGTCCTGAATATTCATTGGAAGGACTGATGCTAAAGCTGAATCTCCAATACTTTGGCCACCTGATGTGAAGAACTGACTCATTGGAAATGACCCTGATGCTGGAGAAGATTGAAGGCAGGAGGAGAAGGGGACAACAGAGGATGAGACGGATGGATGGCATCACCGACTCAATGGACATGAGTTTGAGTAAGCTCCAGGAATTGGTGATGGACAGGGAATCCTGGTGTGCTGCAGTCCATGGGGTCACAAAGAGTCAGACATAACTGAGTGACTGAACTGAACTGAAACTGACTGAAAATTGCATTCTTGAACTTTGTTCTAAGTTACTGGGAAATGGTTTGTTCTTTTGGACCTTGTTTTTTTTTATTTGTTATGTGGATCTAGAGCAGTGCTCAGTCTAGGATTAATTATTTGCTACGTCTGAATCAAGACCTTCCTGGATACTCTATTTAAAGTTCCATGAATTCACTGATTTTTCCTGTTTATCTGGTAGGAAAAGATACCTTCACAGCCTTGCCTGAACATCAGGAACTATTCTATTTTTCATTACATCATTATTTCCTTAACCTCAGGCACTTTCCTCACATATATATGCTCACCAGTAATTTACTGGACACTTTAGATCAACCCTCTCTGAGTCTCCTGGATTCTCTCTCTTTGATGGCCTCTCTATTACTGTGTCCTGTGAACACTAGCTTTCTAGATCTCTCTAGACCCTCAACTCTGTCCCCTCTACTTAGAGAATATACGAGGGCTCTACTTCAGTTTCCACTCCTTGAACCATGGCTTGAAAACTCTCTCAAAGTAGTGAGCTGGGCAATAGTAGAGCTCACCTTTTTTGTTTCCTATCTCCCTTTTCTTCATTGCTTGGTGTCCAGTGTTTTGAAAACCAGTCTCATTTTTTTTTTTTTTTCTGTATTGTTTTTCTGTATTATTATTGCTGTTTCAGGCAGAGTAAACCTAGTCCCTGTTACTCCATTTTGATCCAAAGAGGAATTTTCTGGCCATGATTGGAGAGAGAAAATAAAAGAAGGAATCTATTTGAGGATCCATAGATTTAATATCTTAATATTTGGGTCATTCAACATCTCTTGAGGTAAAATTGTAAACTTCCTTATTTTTTTCTTATACAGTACATACAAGAGGCTGTGGTTGTTTCCAGAGATTGGCCTTTTGAAGGAAGGAAGTACTTATGAGGCATTAATCATATTCCCAGTTCATCATAGGCTTAATGACTAAGCCCATAAGGATTAAAAATGGGGAAACTGGGGAATGTTATTTCTACTTTTATCATATCTTTTATGTGGCGGGCTTTTCATCAGGATAGACTCCTTGTTAATCTCTGCAGCTCTGTCTCCTCCTGAAGACACAAGAGGTCATTATTTGATTGATGAGTGATGTCAGCTTCATAAGGACAGTCTCTCTGCTCCTATATTTTCCTGAGTTTTCACTACATAATGTATTATGCAAATCCCAGGAGCAAATCTTCTTAAAGGAAAACTAACCAATCAAACAAACTCTCTACCTGTATATTGCCTTGTTCCATTGATTTTTTTCTGTGAATGCATTTTAAAAATTCATATAAATAGAGGGGGAAAAAAAACAAAACTCTGGGCCAAAAAGTCTGTGAACAAGATAACTGGGTGAAAGAGAAGGGGAAGGAGAACTTAACTCAGTCTTTTGCTACCCCTTGTCATCCATGGTTTCTATTTCTAGGGTATTTCAAAATCTTCTGAGCCTCTAGGGCATAAAGTTTGGAAGTAGTCCAAACAGAGTTAACCAAATTTTAGTCACATTTATAAAATTAATTTTAATGCCTATTCTGAGATTTTTTTTCTTAATTCAGAGGGCCTGGAAGACACAATGAGTGTAGTCATTTTTTACAGCAGGCATTAAGGAATTCTTCCAACCATTCATGGTTAACAAAAATAGCATTCCAAAATCTGAGATAAAGAGTACAGATACAGATAATGCTTGGAAACCCAAACAGGGATGGACAGTGATAAAAGAGTAGTTTCTAAGACACTATGCTCCTATTAAGAGATAAAAACTTAACTGCTGGCAAGAGTAAGGAAGGCCCCAATGACAGAGTTATTCACCAAATCTCCCATTTCCTCCCTTTTCATCCCATCCTCCTTCATTTCAGTTCAGTTCAGTCATTCAGTTGTGTTCAACAGTAGCACGCCAGGCTTCCCTGTCTGTCACCAACTACCGAAGCTTGCTCAAACTCATGTCCATTGAGTCGGTGATGCCATCCAACCATCTCATCCTCTCCTCCTGTCCCCTTCTCCTCCTGCCTTCAATCTTTCTCAGCATCAGGGTCTTTTCAAATGAGTCAGTTCTTCACATCAGGTGGCCAAAATATTGGAGATTCAGCTTCAGCAGCAGTCCTTCCAAAGAATATACAGGACTGATTTCCTTTAGGATGGACTGGTTGGATCTCCTTGCAGTCTAAGGGACTCTCAAGAGTCTTCTCTAACACCACAGTTCAAAAGCATCAATTCTTCAGCACTCAGCTTAAGGCCATTCTCCTTAGCAATTCGATTGAGGTCATGTGGCTGGTTCTGGCCAATGACACATTAATACTTAATAGAAGTGGTTTGACACTTTCTGGCTATGGCACTGAAAAATGTGCCTATAATTTCGTAGGATTATTTTTCCACAACTATGTGATGGAGAAAGCTATTTATTCCATAATTACCCATCTAAAGGTGGTGGTTCTAATTCCCTGAGTGCTCTGTGGACTTAAGCACCACCTGACCCATGTGGAATCCATAGTGTGTAGTTGAACAAACTTTCATAATGTTGACCACTGATATTTTGGATTTGTTTCTTTTCACAGTATAAATTAGGCTATACTGACTAATATGGGCCTCAAACCTAAAGAGTCAGAGGGTACAACTCAGATAAATAGCAAGAAAAAAAAAAGGAAAAAAAAAGATAAAGCTAACAAAACATATGTATAAGATCAAGATTGAACATACAGTATTATCCTAGGATTCTAGGGCTTCCCTGATAGCTCAATTGGTAAAGAATTCACCTGAAATGAAGAGACTGGTTCAACTCCTAGGTTGGGAAGATCCCATGGAGAAGGTATAGGCTACTCACTCCAGTATTCTTTGGCTTCCCTTATAGCTCAGCTGGTAAAAAATCCACCTGCAATGTGGGAGACCTGGTTTCTATCCCTGGGTTGGGACAATCCCCTGGAGAAGGGAAAGGCTACCCACTCCAGTATTGTGGCCTGGAGAATTCCTTGGACCATACAGTCCATGGGATCACAAAGAGTTGGATGTGACTTTCACGTTCTAGATGCAAGTTGTGTATATGTTTCTTGTTTATACTCAGTATTTTCATCAAAATATTATATTCATAAAAATATTATATTTCATCAAAATAGAATTTTCATAAAAATATTCCTACCCTGACTACATACAAACTGAGTTCTCAGTAAAATCTGGTCAAGAATATTGTCCTATAATAACTATAATACTATATTAACCATCAGAACATATGTTTTTGGAATGTGTGATTAAAAAAACAAGGAAACCCATTTTGATGATGAATTTTACAATAACTGTGGATTTATTTTCCTGAAACTTTAATGTGCTTATTCTTTTTGAAAGTTAAGAATATATATTCCTTCTTTTGTAACTCACTTAGGTTAAACTTTTAAACAACTCATGACTACCTTCTCGTTGAACAAAACCTATAATTCTTCCAGCTCCGACTATCCTAGAAAACCAGGATTTCAGCACTATTTTTATTTGTTTTTTTAATTTGTAGGATACTGTTAGGGTAGGATACTAATTTTGTCAGTTTTCATTATTTTTTTTTAGAAAAAAATGAGTTGAATCCTGGAAACTTAATGAACTCATTTTCATTAAAAATAGCTTAGAAAATTATATTTCTATAATATTTAAGCTATACTCAACACTCTCCTTCAGATTTATTCATTATAAAATTATTCAGTAGAAAAAATGTAGCATGAATAAATCAAACTCTGTAATAAAGAATCTCACAAAGTAGATAGTACTATGGCATTAATTCATATCTCTTAATTGCCTTAAAGAATACAGTAGTATTACAAAGGAGGGGGAATTAGCCTAGGATTAAAATAGCCAAAAGAACAAAACTTTCTGAGCACACATTTCCTATCACTGTAAATACACTAAAGAGAAAATAAGGACTCAAGTATTTAATCTTCCCCATCCTCACCTTCACCTGGGTATTCTCATCCCTTTTTAACTTCTAAATAGTAATCTAAAAGAATCTTACCTGTGTTCAGGGAACTGGTTCACACCATAGTATCTGAATTCCACTTTCTTTCTTCCAAATTTTGTTCACTAACATGAAATCTATGGTCTCTGTTACTGTTAAAGCAATACTACTTATGTGAGACAGCTGCTATGGACATATAGACTGAGGGGGTTGATCCCCAGGATCAGAGATACAGACCAATGGCACAAGAATTCAAAGCCAAGGTCTTGAAAGAGCTGTAATAATAGCACCCTTCCTGCTACTGACATTGTGACCAGTAGGACTGGCAACACCACCAAACAGCCATCCTGGGTACTAATCATTCTGTGCTATCATAGACAAGTACTTCAGCTCATTCCATGAGTGTTTTAGTTGGTGCATGGAAAGCTATGACAAATTTAGACAGCCTATTTATTGAAAAGCAGAGACATCACTTTGCTGACAACGGTCCATATAGTCAAAGTTATAGTTTTTCCAGTAGTCATATATGGATGTGTGAGCTGGACGATAAAGAAGTTCTGAGCACCAAAGAATTGATGCTTTTGAACTGTGGTGTTGGAGAAGACTCTTGAGAGTCCCTTGGACTGCAAGAAGATCAAACCAGTCTATCCTAAAGGAAATCAACCCAGAATATTCATTGGAAGGACTGATGCTGAAGATGAAGCTCCAATACTTTGGCCACCTGATGCAAAGAGCCAACTCATTGGAAAAGACCCTGATGCTTGAAAGATTGAAGAAAGAAGGAAAAGAGGGCAACAGAGGATGAGATGGTTAGATAGCATCACTGACTCAACAGAAATGAATTTGATTAAACTTCAGGAGATAGTGAAGGACAGGGAAGCATTGTGTGCTGCAATCCATGGGGTGGCAAAGAGTCAGACATGACTTAGTGACTGACCAACAAAAACAGTGCATTCATACCATGAAATTCTTGCTGTGGCACACAAGTATTGGCTTATTGAATAAAATGAGCAAATAGTCTGAATGATAGGCAATAACAACATTGTCCCTAAATTACTTCCCTCTCTCTTGATCCATTCTTTAGTTTAAAAAAAGAAATTTTAAAGAAAAGATGTTTTACTTTTTGAAGATTATATTCTAATTCAGTAAAAGTTTCCATATATTCTAAGATTTGTATCTATCAAAGAAAATTATTATATCTTATAGTTTGTACTCTTTTAAATCTGTACTTTTGTATTTGAAACTGCACATAAAATCTTTGAGTGATTGTACTGAGTGATAGAACTGAAGTAAGCTTGATTACTTTGTCTTGAAAATCACTGTGCTACCACTTTTTAAATTGCTAAATTTAACACATTTCTGTACTACAGGAGTTAGAGATATAAACTGTACCAGAATTAAGCTGGAGTAATTTCAAGTCATTAAAAATGTACTCTAGAAATGAATACATGTAGCTAAATCTGTGCATGCCAGGGATTGAGTATACCTATAACTAAGAGTTCTCCATATTAACTTTCAAATTACATATAATGCTTCTTAATAGGTAACAAATGAAAATATAAAACAAGTATGAAATGAAATATAAAGCAATAATGAATAAATTGATTGGAATAAGAAGTGAAAACCCACTCTAGTACTCTTGTCTGGAGAATCCCATGGACAGAGGAGGCTGGTGGGCTACAGCCCAGGGGGTCGCAGAGTGGGACACGACTGAGCACACACACAAATACTGAAAATAAAGTTAAATTTTAAGAATTTCAAAAGCTGATTTGATGTTGCATATGCCACTAACTGCGGGCTTCCCAGGTGGCACTAGTGATAGAGTCAGTGAGTGATAGAGACTCAAAAGATTCAGGTTCAATCCCTGGGCCAGGAAGATCCCTTGAAGGAAGGCATGGCAACCCACCACAGTATTTCTGCCTGGACAATCCCATGGACAGAGGAGCCTGGCAGGCTATAGTCCATAAGGTCGCAAAGTCAGACACGATTGAAGTGACTTCGCAATCACTCACATGCTACTAACTGCAGCAACCATCTTTTTACTCTGAATAATTTTTTTTTTTCAGGGAGTAATGGTTTCTTATGCATGATGTTTAGAATTTCCAGTGCAGAAGTAATAAGTAATAAGAAGCAGAGTGGCTAACATTTGATTTAACTATTTTTGAATTCTCCGCATATAAGGAACCATCTTTTCACCTGCACTAAGACACTAATTTGACTGTCTTGTCCTAGGCACAAAATTGGGTTTTATAAAGTAAGAAAAAAAATGCAATGTTGCTATTGACTGTGAAACAATGAGACTTTTGAAAACAGCAGAAATGCCAACGAAATTGTAACTGCTTTTATACTGAAACAACAGCAAACACAAGCACCCACAGTCCTTTGAATTCTAAAGGTCCACATGTTGCATCTTCAGCCACTTTGTAGTGATAGAAATGAGAATACTGGACAGCTGAATTATCTATGCATAAGTGCCTCATTTGGTTTTGCTGGTGGTCGACTTCAGGAGGGTGTCTGGTGATGGGCCAAGGGGGATGAAACCTAGCCTACCTTCTTCTTGCCAAGCTGTGAACTCAGACATATGACTGCATCTAACCAGAGCAAGTGGCACATTGTACTAGTTAGCATAAAGACATGTATTTTCTTAAGGTATATCCCATAGGGCTGCATTTACCCAGAGGGTGTACCAATTCTGCTTTGTTCAAATATTCCCTTTAGACTACTGAAATATCTATAACTAAAAGAGATAATTTTAACCTTCACTTTTCTACAGGTCAATTTCTTAGACAGAAATTCACCCAGTATTTTATTAAAAATTCTTTCAACATTTTGTTTCTTATGTAAATCATGTAATAGATAAAGAATCAAATAATGCAGAAGGTCTCTTGTCCATCCCTCCAATTCTATTTTTAAATCCCTATTTTTGACACTTCTAATGAATAGCTTCATATCAATAATATTTATATTTTCACAACTCGCATTACACATTGTCTGCTAGTTGAGGATGTACTTTCTAACATACTCATATTTTGATAGTTTTTTTGTATAGTTCTTCTTTGTCTCTTGAGTATCTGACCTTCTCCCTACTGAGAGATATCTACCTGGCTTAGGGTTTAGAGAACATGAATATTTGCTGAAGGAAAAAAAAAAGCAAAGAGAAAGAATAAGGTAACAATCAGCTTCTTATCTGCCAAATAGGATTATCTCAAAAGACTATCATCTTGAGATCCATGCAATTGTCTTTAAAAAGAAATTCTAAATTGATTTAACCTCTTCCTTGTTCTCTGCTTGCACTCTTTATTTCTTATGTCAACATAGAGTTTTCCAAATGTATAGAAAAACCATGCCTGTATCTAATAATGACTCAACAATAAATGAAGGCAGAAAGGAGAGAATGACACATGGAAAACCTTTTCATTGGATTCAGGGAGCTAAAGGGAGAGAAACACTGAGAAAGGAATAGGAAAGCAAGACTGCCAGACAACTACGCTTCCTAGAAAGGAGTTACATTTGAAACGCAGTGGAGACAATTGGCACAGAATGGACTTTTACCTTTGGCTCCTGTAGTAGGGAAAATGACCTCTCAAAGATGTCCACATGCTCATCCTTGGAACCTGTGAAGATGTTACCTTACTATGCTGATGTGACTAAAATAAAGATTTTGAGATGGGTAGATTATCCTGGATTACCTTTGTGGACCCAATGTAATTACAAGGGACCTTATAAGTAGAGGCAGAAAAAAGAGAGCAAGAGATGTGAAAATGTTATTCTGCTGGTTTTGAAGATGAAGGAAGGAGCCAAGAACTAAACAATGCAGGTGGCCTCAAACAATGCAGATGGCATGCTTGAGATGCCACAAAGTTAACAAGAGATTCTCCTATGAGCCTCCAGAACAAATGCAAACCTGCTGACACCCTTATTTTACTAAAGTGAAACCTATTTCAGTCATCTGACCTCTAGAATTATAAAATAATAACCTCATGTTGTTTTAAAACACTGGTTTAAACCCTGGTAACACGTTACAGGAGCAGTAGGATACCAATATATTTCCCTTCAGAACTCAGGCAATGACTGACAGCCAAACTCCCACCATATCACTTTAACATTGCCATCTTATTCAGGCAAATGGTGTCTGAAATAAGGTTTTCCAAGCCCTCTGCATTTCATCTGTGGCACGGATGCAAAATAGATAAGTAATGAATTAGTTGTGAGGACTCCCAGAAGAGATAGTCCACATCAGAGCCTGGGCGTGGTGTGACAGTTCGCTGGAAGGATACACAATGTAGCTGCATCTCACAGTTTTCAGCCAGAGGGACCCAAAGTGAGGCCATATCAGCCACGAAGAGGTATCAGACTCTGAACAAGCTGAGAGAAAAAACAGGCTCTACATTTAATCAGTCATAGACTCAGAACAGCAATCAGAAACTAGGTGGGGGTGAAAACAGAACAGTCCAAGACATAAAGATAGATTTTTTTTTTCTGCGCCTATGAGTTGTGATGCAGATGTGTTTATGACAAAAGCACAACTACTTTAAACTATATCTCTCTTTGTTCCTACTTCTCCTAATTAGTTATATTGGCATTCACATCCTCTCTTCTAATTATCTCTGCCTCTTCAGAAAACTTATATTTCTTTTTCTATAAACCACAGACACTATCTTTTGATGCTCTACATTATTAGGTGAGAACCTTAGCACATTTTCATTCCCTTCACCTCTCCTCACATCCTCTCATCTCCTAAATTCTTTACGTTCATATTTTCTAGTAAACATAGTTTTCTGAAATTGATTCTAGAAACTTAAAACTAATAACATTATTCAGATAACTTGGATGATACGAATAAGACTTTTTAATACAGTACCAAGCAAAAATGCAATTGCATTGCGTTTTAATGTGACCCTAATTCTGAACTCTCAGTTTATTCTACAGATAATGTACACAGCATCAAGTTCAAGTGAACATCCATTTTCACCATCTATCAATTGCCTTCATTGTAAATTGAGGCTTTTCAGAATTCCCATTCTTTTCAAAGGCTGCTACTTATATATGGTTTTTGAATGTCTCTTTATTTACTTCTAGGTTAAATTCATATGTATTTATTTTCATATTTTCTCTCTTGGTTTAATATCTTGTTTTGTTGGAAATAAATTCTCCATTGAATTCTTTAGTAAACAAACATGCAATATAAATGTATATCACAAAAGAAAATGCCTTTATTCTTTCCTTACTTTTAATTTTTTTTTCATTTGGAACAGAATTCTAGATAGAAAATAATTTTTTTTAAAGTAAAAGCATTAGTCCATTGTTCTCTAATATCCAATGCTACCGATAAGACATCTGATACTATTCTCACTCTAGTTCACTTGTATTTAAATTTGATTTGTTTGTTAGTGTTTCAGTTTACTTATTTTTAGCACTTTTAATTTCTGCACAGAAGCTTTTTTTGTTGTTTGAATTTTGCTAATGCATATTCATTGCACAAGGCCTAAGTTGACACTTTTAATTTGAAGAATTTTTTCCTTTAGATTCAGAAATTTCTATTTCTATAAACTCTTTGACAACTTATCTCCTCAGGTTTTTCTACCCTCTTTCTAGAATTTCGATTAATCTTATTTTTTAAATCCTAGATTGATTCCTTGTATCTCTTTCCTCTATTCTGTCTCATTTTTTCCTACTTAGCTTAAGTTTCCTCAACTTCATTTTCCAATTTCCTATTGATTTATTACCTTATTTATAAAATATGTCACAAATAAGAATAGTTTATAAATCATAAGTATATAGCTTAATGAATTTTCACAAAATATAGCTGTGCAGCTATCATGCTGGTTAATAAACAGAATATATCCCCAAACTCGGAAGTTCTGGTTGTGTCTGCTTTCAGTCACTAACCCATCATATGTAAACAGTACTATGATACTGTTATATTTGCTGGGCATGCAAATATAATTAGATATATGCAAATATTACTTAGATCTGGTTCAGAAATTAATAAATTTGAGTACATATTCTTTTTTGCCTTTTTTCTTTCACTCAATGTTTGTGAATTGACCCATTTTATTATATATAGCTATAGTTTATTAATTTTCTGATAATAAACTACTTTGCTTAATACCATGATCAGCATGTACATGTGAGGGAATTACCTAAGGCCAAGGAAAGCATCATCCAAAATAACCCTGTGGAAATATTTGCAAACAGGATTATGAACAGTCCCTGTCACTATACTGCCCAGCGTGTGACAGGTACTTCATACCTATCTACTGAAAGAGATGCAAGTATTAGATCAACAATATTGATCTAATTGACAGTTAAAATGAGCTATTTTTAGTAAGGGCAAATCTAATTTAAAGAAATAACTTCCTGTGAAAATGAATAACCATCAATTAAACCACATCTGTAGACAGAAGTCAAAATTCTCTTAACCCCCCATAAAACGTTCTAGATTATGAGAAACATAATTTTCTCACTTAAATTTGGAAAGTAAATTGGAATCTCCACTTGGAGATTCCACTTGAAGTGAAATTCCACTTCAAGTTATTTGAAAAATAACTTGACATCATTTAATAGGCTTGAGATGTACATAGCCAATGACTGAGTGATACTGCTCTTAGGTATAAATCTCAGAGGAACTCTAGCTACTCTAAAATGTGTCACCGTTAGGACACAAATTCAACTTAGGTCAATGTAGAGCTGTTTCTAAAAGAACAAAATGAGAACAACTCAAAGATCTACTTTAGGTAAATAAGTTAAAATTATGATCTAATGAAATAATAGACTAATATATAGAAGCTAGGTGTATATGTACCCATTCAGATAATTCTCAAAAGTATTCTATTAAATGAAATACATGATAGAAGGACATTTCACCCAATTCTTTGTTAATGCATTTGAGTACATTAAATAAACATATACAGCAATTTGCACAGTAATGGATTCATTTATATGAAGCAAAATTTATAAAAAGGATTGGAAAAATGTATAGGCAGTATATGGCAGTGGTTTTTTCCACAGAAAAAGAAAATTGAATGCCTTGGGGAGGATAGTAAGCAAAAATGATGTCCTCAATTTTATCTGTAATGTTTTATTTCTGTCACATATAAACAAAGAACGGTAAGGAATACTGCAAACTCTTACTGTTTGTGATATTTGGGTACATAGATATTTGTTATTTCCTATTTACTTTTCTGAATTTAATTATCATAAATTTTGTAACTTAAAATTTAAATAATAGAAATATATAGTGCTCAGATATCCTTTTTTTTATCATTTATATTTTTAATAATCTTAACTGTATAGAACCAGCCTCAATATACAAGAATAAGACATCTGTTTGAACTATGGTATATCATGCAAAGGTAAATAGCTTATAAATGATATTACAAGGAATCACTTAATACTGAAAGATTTTCACAGCGTATCATATAGCTGGTCACCCTTCCAAAATTTAACAGTGCAGCAAAAGCACTGAGGATTATAATTTTTACTCTTGTTTATGTTGTTGACAGCTACTCTGAAAAAGAGATGTTTGAGAATTAGGCATTAGAAGGTAGGTGTTGGGCGATGGATCAAAGAAAGTTATATAGTTATTTCTACATACTTCTGGGAATGGAAAATCTGTCCTTGAGTTTGTAATGACTGTGTCCTTCTCACTGCCTGGAGAGATTATACATTTGTGTTTTCTAAAGCTCTTGATAGAATTTCAAGCTCTGCTGTGAAAGAGGAATAGGATTTTTAAAAAGGAAGTAACCTGAAGAGAGACTAGGATGGAGGGAAGTCCAGTTTAGGATTTTTCTAACACATTGCTCCACTGTGAAGATAGAAGCGCTTACGAATGACCGGAGCAATGTCAAGATTAGTGGGAATATAATAAATTGTCATCCAAGACTCAAGGTTCTATGCCTGTAGCATCCAGGCAGATGTACCATGACAGGTGATACACACGTAAATATGATTTGACGCTGTCAGTGATTTAAAACCTAGACTGCTGATTACCTGGTTATTACATGAATTGCTTCATTTTCAAGCCCATTATTTGAGACTCCACATGTCACTCATCATGCTGCATAGGGAAGATCTACTAATTAAACCTCAGGATACTTGTAAATTCTGGGAAAACCACTGTGTATCTCTCCATAAATTAGTTTTGGAGGGAGGGAAACTGCCGGCTGGAATACAAGCCCCTTCTTTGGAGAGTCATCTTTACACTTACTAGGAAAATGTTTTAAGTAAGTAAAATTAGTATTTTTTAATCATACCTTTCACAGGCTGAAATTTGTAATAATTATGCATTTTATACTTTAAGAATTCTCTTCTCTCCTGCTAGTCTGAGGATCAACTCATCTTTAATATCTTAATAGAATTGTGGTTCTGCTACAGGAAATGTGATATGATTCAATGCAGAAACTTCAAAATAGAAGATCATGGTAATTCTTGAGGATGCAAGTTTATCTAGCATACCATTGGAAAGAGAACTTTTTTTCTCACCAAACTTAATTTGGGGTACATTATAGGCTTTCAATAAATAAAGAACTCCATGAAAAATACAGCATTTGAACTGAATCAGGGATGATTATGCTAGAGCATAGTTGGCTTAGGTGACTCTAGAACAAAGGCAAAGGGAAAGGAAAGTATGTTTATGAAATCAAAATTTGCAATTATTCTGAACTCAAACAAGGATGAAGTCTTATTTCCTTGTGCATAACTTAGGATTTTAAAGTCTTTCTAGTAGTTCTAAAAATATTTAGGACATTAATGGACTCATCTTAAGCCTGCACAGGCTTTCTAAATATATATTCATATTCATCTAATTGACAAATAAATCACTTTACATTCGCCTAATTGAGTGCTCTATGATTTTTTGCAAAGTATCATTAATGATTGTATTTGGGCAATGTTATTCATTTTATACATGAGGAAACCAGCATTAAAATGTAGTTAGAGAAGTATATGTTATCCTCTATATTTCATTTGATGCTTATTGTTGTGTAGAATTCCACTGAAGAACCAAACGTGAATACCTTCATCCATTTTGTTAGCATATAGATAGCTTCAAGTTTGGGGCAATTAAGATCACCACTGATATCAGCACGGTTACATTTGTTTGGTGGTATACAATACTACCTAAGAATTAATCAAGGGGTCTTAGAGTATTCATATTTTTAACTCTATGTTAAAAATGCTACAATTAAAAATGTTTAAAAGGAAAATGAAAGAAAGACAGCCTTTTTAATTTCAGAATTTATATCAGGTATCAGTGTGTAGAAAATTTTAATAATAATTTGGAAAGTGACTTTCCTAAGTCACATGACTAGCAACTATCAAAGATAGAACTTGAAACTTTTATTCCAAGTCCAATAGTAAATTAGGTCCAATTCCTATTTAATCTATAAGTTATCCAAATGAATGCAAATGACATCAGGATATACGGAAAACTGAAGTTACCTATTAACTCAGCATAGTATTCAGTCAGTTACAATTCATTTGAATCAGTATTTTTAACCTAACCACAGATGTACATTGTTTTGGAAAAATAACATTTAACTCTCAAATTAGTTTATCTTCATAATCATCTTTCCTAGGTTGGTAAGGATATTTAGAACAACAAGATTATGAATTGGTATATTTCCAAAAGCATTCCCCATTACTTATTGACCATCGGGGAAAAATAAGGCTACTAGAGGATTATAAAAGCTGACTCATTTTTGATAATTTCTATTTAAAGCCACAAAGCATACACAATCACAGGCTGAAAAGAAAAAGATATTTCATTTGTGACTGAATTACCAAATAATAGAATACCATAGAGAATAAAACCACATTTTAGGTAGGTGAATCAATGAAATACAGGTTGCCTTTTTTTTTTTTTAATCAGAGTACATCATTTCAATAGTATGATTTTTTAAATTTTACAAGCAAGTTTGAATTTAAGAACCTGGAAAAAGATGTCACTAGCTTGTACACTTAAAAGGCATACTTTAGGCTTTACTTACTCGTTGTGTCCTTTTATCTTTGTGGAAGATAGGTTTTCTGGAGAGCTGAAAAACTTGCATCAGATGCATTGTTAAAAAAGGGCTAAGGCCTGACAATGCTCTCTCCTCTCATCCAGCCTCACTGGGACCATTTGCCAAGATTTAGAGAGCCTGATGTCTGTAAACATTTCTATAAAAGGAAAATCAAGGAATTTAAATTCTTTGTATAGGCTTGGATAAATATATTGAGACTATATTCTCATCTTACTGGGCATAGTTAATAGATATGTATTATCCCTTCTCATCAAACTCTTATCCATTCAAACTATTTTCTGTTTAAATTTTGAAGTGCTTAATTGTAGATGTCTTAACTGTCTCCATAAAACATGGAGTTTTAAATATTTCCAATGTTTTGAATATTTCCAAATTCTCATTAATAGTTTTCCTTCAGTTATTGCTCCCAATTAACCTCTGTAGTTTCTTTAATACAAAAACATTGCACTTTCTATTATTTGCATTTTTATCTCACTAATAACCTTTTTCATCTCCATCTTTTGATTGCAAATCTAATTATTTTGAGATTACTATCACCTAAGTGTTGTAAAACCACTGTTATCAACAGCTTCTTTTCATTAAAAAATTAAAATTTACCTTATCATTGTTCACTGCTCAGCATCCTGTTATACGCAGTGACCCTGAGTGGCTTTATAAACTTGTCTGTTATTTCAGAAGCCTTAGCCCATGATTCTCTAAATATATTCAGATGCACTAAATGAGTTTTGATTGAATCAAGCTGAAGAGTTTTATGTCCAGCAATATGCACCCAGATTTTAAGTTTTTCTGTTTAAATAAGTCTATTATCACATCTTGTGGCTCATATGGTGAAGAATCTGCCCACAGTGAGGGAGACCCGAGTTCAGTCCTTAGGTAGGGAAGATGCCCTGGAGGAGGAAATGGCAACCCATTCCTGTATTCTTGCCTGAAGAATTCCATGGACCAAGGATCCTGGTAGTAATTACAGTACATGGGGTCACAAAGAGTTGGACATGACTGAGCAACTAACACTTAACTATAAATATACATATCAAAACAAAGCAGTAGCATTCTCATGTTTGTAAACACACATACACACACACAAGGTAAACATTTAAAGAATAATAATTATCTTTCCCAGTTATTTTTCAGGAATTATTCTAAGCTCTTGGAAGTAAAGAGGATTATTTTATTTAATCTTTACAAAACTGTATGCCATAGGCACTATGATTTATCCCATTTTACCAAAACAAACAAACAAAAAATTAACTGTCTTTCCTGTTAGCTGTGTTCGCCACCCCCACTCAGCTCCTTCTATAAATTTATCTCCTTCTACCCTGCTTTCCCCCTGCATTATATACTCCCTAGTTTTCCTCCATCCCTCCAGCCCAAACTCTTTAGGCATGGTCTCAGCTCAAGGTCATTGCATACTTCCTGCATTACCTCCAAATTTAAGCATCTGGAACAGAATCCACTTCACAAGTGTTTTTAATGACTTTTTGTTCTTTTCAACCCAGAGTTTGAAAAAAGATATGTCACAGTCGACATATTGCTTTTGAAATACCATAAAGGAGATCTCAGGCATACCTCCCCACAAAAAGCAATAGGATCATTTTCCACCACAAAAAATCATGACAAAGAAAAAACTCAAATTGAATACAGTCATTCCATTAAATAGAATTTTATCCCTTAACAATTATTAGGGCTTGCCTGATAGAGCAAATTTAATTTTCCTATCTAGGGAATGGGTCACTTAGTGTTATTTTTTAATAAAATGACAATAAAATTTATAAAAACCAATTATAGATCTACCTATGACTTAGCCCTTTGATAAAAATAGGATAATTTTATAAATGGACCAACATGATAAATCAGAAAATCAATTGTATGTAATATAATTTAATTTACTGTATTACTGTACCTACATTTTTAGAACTATCATTTACATAATTTCTACATTATTTTTACAGAAAAGTTAGAAATGAAGAAACCTCTGTCAAAATCTTGGAAGTTTTCTTTGTGCAATATTTAACTGTTCTCCTCAAGGACATCTGAAAAAAAAAGTTTGGTTTAAGTAATAACTAATGTAGAAACAGTTTAATGATTTTTGTTGATTTTTTTTCTTTCCTTTAGTGAATTTTTCCTGTGATTGCACAAAAAAAATTAATAGAATTTAATTTATTTGTTATTATGAGGACTGGTGCCCAGCAGAATTTTTTTTCCTTCTTAAGGCACTATTTCATAATGGTAGACTCATAAGAATTTATATACAATTAAAATGTGTAAATTAATCTGTACTTCCCCTCAAAGTCTGTTCATTTGGTCTTAGATAAAATTATTTTATTATAAAAACATCTCATGTATTTCTAATGCTAGCTAAATAATTCAAAATCAACTAAGTCAATTTCAATCAGCCTCCAATTAAAATAAATTTTTTTTAAAAAGAAGTACATTAAAAATATATTAAGAATTCATGCTGATATTTTTAATAAAATGATCCAATCATTTCTATGAAACTATTTTTTTCTTTGTGATAAAGATAATACATACTGAATTGGAGTTACTTTTTTAATAATAATATCAAAATGTGTTCATCAAATTTAGAACTGTTCTTTACAGATTTACTCAGAAAAGTGGCAATCCTATTCAAACGCTATCACTAAATCTTAAAATATTTCAGAAGTGTTTGTTTATCACCAGAGCCATAGAATTAAACACAAGAAACAAAATGAATAGTCTACTTTAAAGTACAAATATAACTTTCATTGTTCCTTTTATATTTTCTCCTTTCTTCCTACCGTTTAACTTAGTTCAATTCAATCCATCCCATTTCCCAAAATTCTTCCAGCCTCAGCATTAACCTATGGAGTCATATGAACTATATGATATAGAATGACAGAAGAAAGTTAATAAACATACGGTTGTTGCTGTTGTTTAGCTGCTAAATCATGTCCAACTCTTTTGAGATCCCATGGACTGTGGCTCACAAGGCTTTTCTGTCCATGAGATTTCCCAGGCAAAAATACTGGAGTGGGTTGCCATCTCCTTTTCTAGGGGATCTTCCTGACACAGGGATCAAACCCGGGTCTTCTATAGCGGCAGGCAGATTCTTTACCACTGAGTCACCAAGGAAGCCCCAAACACATGGTAGTTACAAAATAAATGTGGTTAGGGATAACATAGTTGTAAATAATAGTATAATTAAATATCCAGTGTCAAAGGCTGCTTGTATAGTCTATACAAAGGGGAGTGTAATGTAGTAAATGTATCATTGCTTTTATCTGAAATTGTTCTAATAAATTTCACGTATTTTAAAAGCTAAATCAGAAAACGTAAATCAAAGTACTCAGCAAAATATAAAAGACAATTATCAAAGATGACAGAAATAAAAAGGCAGTACTTAAACTTCTATGTTGAAAGCTGCGATCTCACCACGTGAAATGTTTTAGAAAATGTCATTTAAATGAGTAGTACTTTAGCATAGGGAGACTGATTTCAAAAGAGAGAAATAACAAAACAAATGCTCCTGGATCAAGTACACACAGTGTTCACAAGACTAGAAAGACAAAGTTGGCACGTACTGTTGATAATGTATAAATGTTCTAGATAAACCAATTTAGATCTTTGATATCTTGAACCAATGGAATTTTTTAAAGAAATGGAAAAAGGCAAAATGGCTGTCTGAGGAGGCCTTAGAAACAGCTGACAAAAGAAGAGAAAGGCAAAAGAGAAACAGAAAGATACACCCATCTGAATGCTGAGTTCCAAAGAATAGCAGGGAGAGATAAGAATACCTTCCCAAGTGACCAATGCAAAGAAATAGAGGAAAACAATAGAGTGGGAAAGGCTAAAGATCTCTTTAAGAAAATTAGAGACACCAAGTGAACATTTCATGCAAAAATGGGCACAATAAAGGACAGAAATGGTATGGACCTATCAGAAGCAGAAGATATTAAGAAGAGTTGACAAGAATACACAGAAGAACTATACAAAAGAGATCTTAATGACTCAGATAACCTCAATGGTGTGATCACTCACCTAGAGTCAGACACCTTGGAGTGTGAAGGCAAGTGGGGAGCATTACTACAAACAAAGCTAGAGGAGGTGATAGGATTCCAGTTGAGCTATTTCAAATACTAAAAGATGATGCATTCAATACACCAGCAAATTTGGAAAACTCAGCAGTGTTCACAGGCAGGAAAATGTCACTTTTAACCAATCCCAAAGAAAGGCAAAGCCAAAGAGTGTTCAAACTGCTCTCAATTGCACTCATTTTACATACTAGCAAAGTAATGCTCAAAATTCTCCAAGTTAAGCTTCAACAGTATGTTAACCAAGAAATTCCAGATGTTCAAGCTATATTTAGAAAAGGAAGAAAAACCAGATCAAGTTGCCAACATCCAATGAATCATATAAAAAACAAGAGAATTCCAGAAAAACATTGACTTCTGTTTCATTGACTACGCTAAAGTCTTTAGCTGTGTGGATAACTACAAACTGTGGAAAATTCTTAAAGAGATGGAAATACCAGACCCCCTTACCTGCCTCCTGAGTAACCTGTATGCAGGTCAAGAAGCAACAGTTAGAACTGGTCATGGAACAACAGACCGGCTCCAAATTGGGAAAAGAGTATGTCAAGGCTGAATATTGTCACCCTGCTTATTTAACTTATATGAAGTATACATCATGTGAAATGCTGGGCTGGATGAAACACAAACTGGAATCAGGACTGCCAGGAGAAATATCAATAACCTCAGTTTTGCAGATGACACCACCCTTATGGCAGAAAGTGAAGAACCAAATAGCCTCTTGATGAAAGTGAAAGAGGAGAGTAAAAAAGCTAGCATAAAATTCAACACTCAGAAAACTAAGATCATGGCACCTGGTCCCATTACTTCATGGCAAATAGATGGGGAAACAATGGAAACAGTGACGGAATTTATTTTGGGGGCTCCAATATCACTTGAGATGGTGACTGCAGCCATGAAATTAAAAGACACTTGCTCCTTGGAAGAAAATCTATGACCAACCTAGAGAGTGTATTAAAAAGTAGACACATTACAACAAAGGTCCATCTAGTCAAAGCTATGGTTTTTCCAGTAGTCATGTATGGATGTGAGAGTTGGACCATAAAGAAAGCTGAGCACCAAAGAATTGATGCTTTTGAACTGTGGTGTTGGAGAAGACTCTTGAGAGCTCTTTGGACAGCAAGGAGATCCAACCAGTCCATCCTAAAGGAAATCAGTCCTGAATATTCATTGGAAGGACTGATGCTGAAGCTGAAATTCCAATACTTTGGCAACCTGATGTGAAGAACTGACCCATTGGAAAAGGACTCATGCTGAGAAAGAGTCAAGGCAGGAATAGAAGGGACGACAGAGGACAAGATGTTTGGATGGCATCACCGATGATCATATGTTTGAGCAAGCTCCAGGAGATAGTGAAGAACAGGGAAGCCTGGCGTGCTGCAGTCCATGGGGTCACAAAGAGTCGGATACGACTGAGCAACTATACAATAACAATTTATTTTATGTTTATTAACCTCATCTTGCTTAGCCCTATCTTCATTTTAGAAATTCTTTACTCTTCAGAAGAAATGTTTTTCCCCCTCTAAAACTTCTTTGAGATTGCACCCAATTACTGCATTTTGGACTCCTGGACACTTACAGGCAAGTCTAGGTCAGTCTCTTGTGGGGTCACTGCTCCTTTCTCCTGCGTCCCGGTACACACACGGTTTTGTTTGTGCCCTCCAAGAGTCTGTTTCCCCAGTCCTGTGTAAGTTCCAAATCAACTCCCACTGTCCACCAAAGAAAAATTCTCTGGTGGTTCTCAGTCCCTTTGGCAGATCGCCAGGCTGGGAGTCTGTTGTGGGTCCTAGAACTTTCTTAACGGTACAAGTATAACTGATCTGCAGTTTGTGGGTTGTCTGCTCGGCGGCTCTATGGTGGGGTTAACAGTTACCTCCTCCAGGAGGGTTTATGCCATGAGCTGCGTGACCCAGGTAGCTGCACCCAGAGCCCCTGCCCCTGCAGTAGGCCACTGCTGACCCATACCTTTGCAGGAGACCCAAACACCGGTCTGGCTCAGTCTCTGTGCCATCTGTTGGTCCTGGTGCACACAAGGTTTGGTTTGAGCCCTCTGAGCACCTCTGGTGGATATGGATTTGATTTTAAATGCAATCTCTCCCCTCCTACCATCTTGCTAGGGCTTCTCCTTTGCCCTTGGATGTGAGGTATCTTTTTTTGGTGGGATCCAATGTTCTCCTGTCGATGGCTGTTCAGCCTCAAGATGTAATTTTGGAGTTCTTGCAGGACAGAATGAGTCACATCCTTCTACTCTGCCACCTTAGCTTTCTCCTAACCAGTAATGCTGAAGAAGCTGAAATTGAATAGTTCTAAGAAGACCTATGGAGAAGACAATGACAACCCACTCCAGTACCCTTGCCTGGAAAATCCCATGGACAGAGAAGCCTGGGAGGCTGCAGTCCATGGAGTCGCGAAGAGTCAGACACAACTGAAGTGACTTAGCAGCAGCAGCAGCAGCGGCAAGAAGACCAACAAGACCTTCCAGAACTAACACCCAAAAAAGATGTCCTTTTCATTATAGGGGGCTGGGATGCAAAAGTAGGAAGTCAAGAAACATCTGATGTAACAGGCAAATTTGGCCTTGGAGTACAAAATGAAGCAGGGCAAAGGCTGACAGAGTTTTGCCAAGAGAATGCACTGATCATAGCAAACAGACTCTTCCAACAATACAAGAGAAGACTCTACACATGGACATCACCAGATGGTCAATACCAAGATCAGATTGCTTATATTCTTTGTAGCCAAAGATGGAGAAGCTCTATACAGTCAGCAAAAACAAGACTGGGAGCTGACTGTGGCTCAGATCATGAGCTCATTGCCAAATTCAGATTTAAATTGAAGAAAGTAGGGAAAACCACTAGACCACTCAGGTATGACCTAAATATAATCCTTTACAATTATACAGAAGGGACAAATAGATTCAAGGGATTAGATCTGATAACAGAGTGCCTGAAGAACTATGGATGGAGGTTCATGACATTTTACAGGAGGCAGTGATCAAGACCAACCCCAAGAAAAAGAAATACAAAAAAGCAAAATGGTTGTCTGAGGAGGCCATACAAATAGCTGAGAAAAGAGAAGCTGAAGGTACAGGAGAAAAGGAAAGATATATCCATTTGAATGCAGAGTTCCAAAGAATAGCAAGGAGAGATTAGAAAGCCTTCCTCAGTGATCAATGCAAAGAAATAGAGGAAAGCAATAGATTGGAAAAGACTAGAGATCACTTCAAGAAAATTAGAGATACAAAGGGAACATTTCATGCAAAGATGGGCACAAGAAAGGACAGAAATGGTATGGACGTAACAGAAGCAGGAGATATTAAGAAGAGGTAACAAGAATACACAGAAGAACTATACAAAGAAAAACCCAAAACTTCGTGACCCAAATAATCATGATGGTGATTATAAATAATCACCTAGAGCCAGACATCCTGGAATGTGAAGCCAAGTGGGCCTTAGGAAGCATCACTACAAAAAAAAGCTAGTGAAGGTGATGGAATTCCAGCTGAGCTATTTCAAATCCTTAAAGATGATGCTTTGAAAGTGCTGCACTTAATATTCCAGCAAATTTGGAACACTCAGCAGTGGTCTCAGGACAGGAAAAGGTCAGTTTTCAACCAATCCCAAAGAAGGGCAATGCCAAAGAATGTTCAAAGTACCACACAATTGCACTCATCTCACACAAAGCAATGCTCAAAATTCTCCAAGCCAGGCTTCAACAGTATGTGAACCGTGAACTTCCAGATGTTCAAGCTGGATTTAGAAGAAGCAGAGGAACCAGAGATCAAATTGATAATATTTGTTGGATTATAGAAAAAGCAAAGAATTCCAGGAAAACATCTAATTCTGCTTTATTGATTATGCCAAAGCCTTTAACTGTGTAGATCACAACAAACTGTGTAAAACTCTTAAAGAGATGGGAAAACCAGACCACCTTATCTGTCTCCTGAGAAATTTGTACGCAGGTCAAGAATCAACAGTTAGAACTGGACATGAAAAAACAGACTGGTTCCAGATTGGAAAAGGAGTATGTCAAGGCTGTATATTGTCACCCTGCTTATTTAACTTATATACAGAGTACGTCGTGTGAAATGCTGGGCTGGATGAAGCACAAGGTGGAATCAAGATTGCTGAAAGAAATATCAATAACCTCAGATATGCAGAAGACACCACACTTATGGCAGAGAGGGAAGAAGAACTAAAGAGCCTCTTGATGAAAGTGAAAGAGGAGAGTGAAAGTTTGCTTAAAACTCAACATTCAGAAAACTAAGATCATGGCATCTAGTTCCATTACTTCATGGCAAATAGATGGGGAAACAATGGAAACAGAGACTTTATTTTTTGGGCTCCAACATCACTTGAGATGGTGACTGCAGCCATGAAATTAAGACACTTGCTCCTTGGAGGAAAAGCTATGACCAATCTAGACAGCACACTAAAAACAGAGACATTACTTTGCCAACAAAGGTCCATCTAGTCAAAGCTATGGTTTTTCCAGTAGTCATGTATGGATGTGAGAGTTGGACTGTAAAGAAAGCTGAGTGCTGAGTAATTGATGCTTTTGAACTGTGGTGCTGGAGAAGACTCTTGAGAGTCCCTTTAATTGCAAGGAGATCCAACCAGTCCATCCTAAAGGAAATCAGTCCTGAATATTCATTGGAAGGACAGATGCTGAAGCTGAAGCTCCAATACTTTGGCCTTCTGATGTGAAGATCTGACTCATTTAAAAGACCGTGATGTTGGGAAAGATTGAAGGCAGGAGGAGAAGGGGACAACAGAGGATGAGATGGTTGGATGGCATCACTGACTCGATGGACATGAGTTTAAGCAAGCTCCAGGAGTTGGTGATATTCAGGGAAGCCTGGTGTGCTGCAGTCCACAGGGTCACAAAGAGTCAGACATGACTGAGCAATGAACTGAACTGAAAGCTTTTTAGAATAGTTTTCTTTACCTTCAGTTTGATAACTTTCATGCCTTTTCTTCTTCCCTTTTGTTATTTATTTCAACACTTCACATATGATTAATTTTTCTGATTTGTTATCTAAACATCCGACAAATTTGAGAATGAGAAAATAATTTTGTTCCTGCATTTTTAGACAAAATAGAAATCTATGAAGGCTTTCTCTAGCCTAATTGTGACAAGAACACTCTTTGTGTCATTTTTCCTGCTGAATAGACTTGCAGTTTTAAATTCATTTTAGTGTAAGACGTGAATAAATGTTTTTAAGAAAAATGTATATGTAATAAGTTTCAACTTTTGGTTTTATCACCATTAGGAAAGTTTTCCAACTCCCTCAAAAGCTTCTTTGTGTTTCTGTAAGATTTTTTGTACAATTAGATTTTTTGTAATGACTCTAGCATATTTTAAATTATCTCATTTATTTTCATTTTTATTAGTAGATTTTGAGCTTCTTTAATATGGAAATTGTTTTATTAATCTTTGCATTCTCAGTGTTTGACATGATGTTCTGCTGAAGCTTAGTAAATATCGAGAAAATTAAAAATTGACATCTCTGTAAAGGAAAAATTTATAGTTCATGCATTTCTGTTGTAAATTAGATTAATACAAAGAATTAAACTGAAAAGAGCTTAGAAGGTGATATTTATTTTACAGTAACAAAATTTAAATTAGTTATGCTAATTTGCAAATTCTGTATCAATCTATGTGCTTCATTAATCCTGCCATTGTCTATCTAATAGGATGCATGTGTACCAACATGCCAATAAGTATAACCTATTCTTAGTTAAAGCCTAAAGCATTAATCTTAGGCAAATAGATCACCATTTTCTACAGCAGACACAAAAATCAAATGGATATTTCTTCACAAAGTGAAGCACCTACGTTATTAGTAAGTGCAGCACCTATGTTAGTACATATGAGCTTAACATCCCAAGAACGTATTAAAAAAATGGTTTTTTTTTATCCCCTTAACATGAGGTAAGGTGCCAATTCCAAAGAAAATACAAAATCTCATAAAAATGTTTTTATGAGCACTATAGAGTCTGTTCTGCTATCGCATAAACACCATATAATTTAGAAATATATAAACATCATATTTCCAGGGGTCACAAGGCATTTGAAAGTAACAGAGTACTTTTAGGGCAAGTTTGGCAGGATGAAAGATAATATACATAGCCTATCATTACCACAGAAATGATTATAAGTAAGGTGCTTATCTATATATAAAATCATATTTAGGAAAATCACATAGAAAATTGTGGTCTGTAAAGAGGTGATGTCACTGTAAAAACTAATGAAACTATGATTATTACAAACACAGGGGTAAGCTTCTGACTATTTCCCAAATATCAAAATAATTAAATGGGAAGTAGGAAGATATTTAATCTATTTTCTAAATATAAAAGAAAAATAAAATGGGAAGTAGGAAACTATTTTGTCTGTTTCCCAAATACTGAAAAAGAAAAAAAATTAAAATGTGAAGAAACGATTTCCTTCATTTAGCAAACGTCTATGAAAAAACTAGTTCTGATTTCTTAATTCTGATTGCTAGTCCTTATTGCTAAGTCTTGAAAAATACTAACAAATATGAAATAGTTCTTACCTTTAAAGGTAAGTTTTGTTTCCTCTGTGAACAAAGATACTTTCAATACAAGATAGCAAATAACAAATTTTAGGGAGGAAATGCAACAGCCCAATATAGTCTGTGTTCCTCCCCCTTTTTTGTGGTAGCAATAGACTTTGGTGTTATAAATTCTGATTACTGAAAGTCTTCATTAGTAATCCTAGATTTACTGCTAGTCCAGGAATCCAGGGCTCGACCAGTGCTCAGTCCGACTCTTTGCGACCCTATGGACTATAGACCATTAGGCTCCTCTGTCCATGGGGATTGTCCAGGCAAGAATACTGGAGTGGGTTGCCATGCCTTCCTCCAAGGGATCTTCCCAACCCGGGTCTCCCACATTGCAGGTGGATTCTTAACCATCTGAGCCACCAGGGGAAGCCTGGCTAGACCAGTACATGGAATCATTGCAAAGATTTCCCTTTAGTGTCGATTATTGGTCTAGTTGGGCATGTGAGCTAGTCTGGCATAATTAGACAAAAGGGAAGGGGTGAGGAAGAGGTGTTCTCACTTTCCGTACTGCCAGAGGTGCACTAGGTAACCTGGAATCCTATGGCAAGTGACAGAATTTCTACAGTCAGACAAAGAAATAAGCTGAGGAAATGTACAACACAGACAGCAGACAGAGAGACTGACAGAATCTGGGCCTTTGATACTCTTGCTGGTAGCCACTACATCAACAAACCAAGTCTTCCCTATGTGTTATATGAAACAATGCATTATGTTGTTGTTAGCAACTTGACTTGAGTTTTCTTGTACTTGCAGTCAGCAACATCCTAATGAATAAATATAATTTGTTCATTTTTGGCATCATTATTTTCCCTAAGTACTATTAATATATAATGATCACAATAACTTCTCTTGCTATAAAATAACTGAGAAATAGAATGAACTCATGAACAATTTAAAATAAAACCCCCATTGTTTCACTCTATCCATATAAAAATACAAGGAGATAATGGAAAAATTAATTCCAAAAGGAGAAAATATAGTCGAAATTATTCTGTGAGAGTACTCAAATCTCACTGGAAAAACTACATGTGTATATTCAGAAAAACAGGTGTCCTTTTCCATAATCTGAGGGGATTTTCACTAACTCCAAAATCAATGGTAGTGGAGAGAAATGAACATGTAAGCTACATGTGCTATAAAAGAAGTCCTTCCCCTGCATCAGTGTTTGTTAGTTAGATTAGATATGGAAGATCTGTATCATCCAGGAAATGGATAAGCGGCCCTCTATTCTGGGCCTGAGTTTGTATGAGCCAGAATCTGGAACCCAAGATAAGACTTCTTAACAGTGTATTGTAATTCCTTGTTATTACTTAGTTGCTAAGTGGTGCCTGACTCATTTGTGATCCCATGGACTGTAATCCTCCAGGCTTCTCTGTCCATGGGATTTCCCAGGCAAAATTACAGGAGTGAGTTGCTATTTACTTCTCCAGGGGATCTTCCCAACCCAGGGACTAAACCCACATCTCCTGCACTGGAAGGCAGATTCTTTACCACTGTGCCACCTGGGAAGCCCAATTCCTTAGGAAATCAATCTATTCAGAAAATAGGTTGCAGTGTTTGCAGAGCAACACCATTTTAGATGAAGGCCAGACTAATGATTGGCAGAAATATGGAAATATGTATTTACTAAAAAGGTAAATCTCTTCTCATAAAACACAAAATAATAAAATACTCAATAGTAGAAGAAGAAAGATGGTTTCTGGAAATAATACACCTCAATAAATATCAATAATATGAATAGGTAATAAGAAATATTTCATTCAAGTTAGGGACATAAAACTACATCATTACAAGAAATTTTACCCATTATACTATGACAGGATATAACAATAAGATAAATATCTATGAGAAAATATGAGAGAATCATCTTAATATAATTGTATTTTAGTAATACTGCCAGTAGTCACGTATGGATGTGAGAGTTGGACTATAAAGAGGGATGAGCACCGAAGAATTGATGCTTTTGAACTGTGGTGTTGGACAAGACTCTTGAGAGTCCCTTGGACTGCAAGGAGATCCAACCAGTCCATCCTAAAGGAGATAAGTCCTGGGTGTTCATTGGAAGGACTGATGCTGACGCTGAAACTCCAATACTTTGGCCACCTGATGTAAAGTGCTGACTCATTGGAAAAGACCCTGGTGCTGGGAAAGATTGAGGGCAGGAGGAGAAGGGGACGACAGAGGATGAGATTGTTGGATGGCATCACTGACTCAATTTGGGTGGACTCCAGGAGTCAGTGATGGACAGGGAGGCCTGGCATGCTAAGGTTCATGGGGTTGCAAAGAATTGGACATGACTGAGCGACTGAACTGAACTGAACTGAATATTGAAGAGAATCACTTATAAATGAAACCAGGGTTTAATTAGCTGGTCAGTTACTTAGAAATATCAATTGACTTTTCAGTCACTGATACTTTCTATTACTGATTACTGATAATCAGTAATTTCAATTACTGATACTAATATATCAGTAAAAAAAAGTTATAAAACAGATCTGTTAGTTACTATAATAATAAGTGATGCACTTGATATAAACAAACAAGTCTGATCAAGGATCTAAATGAAAAATTTCAGCTTTATAGAGAGGTATTATAGAAGATTTGGATAAGTGCAAAGATGTTTCTGGATGTTAAGATTGAAATTACATTAATCTCAATGTAAACTATATGTCAAGTTCATTTGCAATCAAGCTGATTGTTTGTTGATTTTTTGTAACTTAACAATTAAAGTACTTATGAAAACTCATAATAAAAGCAACAATTTAAAAATACTTACAAAAATATTGTTGATAAAAATTGTTTTTCCAACATAAGGTTCATACCAGATGGGCTCCAAATGTGTTGGCCATGCTTTAGTTCTTATGCTGAGTGATGTTTAGTTACTAATTATACTATATATTATGTCTGTTATTTATACTGTACTATACATTATTTTGTATGTGTGTATTTAAGCACTGAAAAAATGCTATCTCAGCAAATGGACAAATGACATGGTTAGATAAAACCTAAGAAAAGACAGACATCTGGTAAACATATACAATGAAGATCAATCTTGCTAGTGATTGAATCCATGTAAATTAAAACATTAAGGCAATCTCTCATTAACTTATTAAATCTTCAAAAGTAACAGTGGAATGTTAAGAGGAAAGGAGTTAGTGAGAGGATGGCTGATAGCTTACAAAAATGGGTCCAACCTTTCTGAGAAATTATCTTCCAATATGTCTTGAGTTTTAAAAATGCCCATTATATTCCAAGGTAGTGACCCTTCTTAATGAGTCTACTTTTTAAGGGAGGATAAAAACACATACAACACCAACACTAACAAGTTAGAGATATAGCCAGGTATTTATTGACCAGCATGTCAGAAGTGGGTGTCTTTTGTTCCAATTCCTTCTGAGATTAAATGAATAGATGCTGGTTTCAAAGAGAAATATTAGGTCCTTATATATATTTAAAGGACTGTTGTTGGAGCTTCCTGAAGCTCCATTACTTTGGCCACCTAATGCTAAGAGTTGATTTATTGGAAAAGATCCTGATGATGGGAAATCCTGAAGGCAGAAGAACAGGGCGGTAGAGGATGAGACGTTCAGACAGCATCACTGAGTCAATGGATACGAATTTGAGCAAACTCAGGGAGATACTGGAGGACAGAGGAGCCTGCCTTGCTATAGTTCATGGGGTCACAAAGAGTCAGACAGACTTAGCAAATGAACTACAACAGCAGTTGTATATTCAAACAGACTGTTATAGAAAAAGAGGTTGTAAATCTTTAGCTGACATCCTGCTTTCACTCAAAAAGTGGCTTGCTGCTGCTGCTGCTAAGTCAATTCAGTCGTGTCCGACTCTGTGTGACCCCACAGACTGCAGCCCATCAGGCTCCCCCGTCCCTGAGATTCTCCAGGCAAGAACACTGGAGTGGGTTGCCATTTCCTTCTCCAATGCATGAAAAGTGAAAAGTGAAAGTGAAGTCGCTCAGTCATGTCCGACTCTTAGCGACCCCATGGACTGCAGCCTACCAGGCTCCTCCGTCCATGGGACTTTCCTGGCAAGAGTACTGGAGTGGGGTGCCACTGCCTTCTCCCAAAAAGTGGCTTGGAGGGGCTGAAAAAAGAGGACTTGGAGATCAAAAGACGGCACCTAGCACCTAAAAGGGGTTCCCAGGTGGTTTAGTGGTAAGAATCTGCTTGCCAATGCGGAGACATGGGAGACTTGGGTTCGATCCCTGGGGTCAGGAAGATCCCCTGGAGAAGAAAATGACAACCCACTCCAGTATTCTTGCCTGGAAGATTCCACGGACAGAAGAATCTGGCAGGCTACAGTCCACATGGTCACAAAGAGTCAGACATGACTGTGTGAAATTTACAGAACAGAACAGGATCTAAAATGTCATTTTTCAGCATCAGCTAAGTTCAAGGGACACTAATGTCAGTCACCTTGACACATCCATCAGGAAGAACAATCCTGCTTTCACACTCTTTCCCCCACATACTTTCTATCTTTAAGCAGTGACAAGTCTAAATACTAGAGAAGAAAACCTTAAAAATCAGTCATGTCCTTCTACTAACTATAATTGTCATAGGCCACGTGGCATCCAACAATTCCACCTGAAGGGATGAGAGAGGCCTCCACTGTAAATCAAGAGGAAACTTTAAATTACTAAAGTAGATATTTTAATTATTTAACAACTATTTGTGTTCTGACTTGAAATAGAATATGACTTTTCATTACTGAAGAGTGGTTTCAAGTCATCATGGACTTGTCACAGGGAAAGAACTATTTACTCAAATTCCAAGGAAACAAAGACTAAAATAATGTTACATCATTATATCATCTTTTAATGTTATAATGTTAGAATTTTTACAGTATAGTCATATTATTAACATGGGAAATATTAAATATTGGACAGAAAAAATTTAATAAATTATACTTTATCATATGAATATAATACCAATTTAACCATCTATAGAGGATTTAGAATTCTGTTAATTCCTTAAGTTTTAAACATAGACTTTTTTATATAATACTATTATTTGATAATAGTGAGCAAAGCTGAAAGGCTATAATATAAAGTCTGATAGAAAATAAGAGGTTTTCTGTGTTAGCATTCTCAAAACATACTCAAAATTAAAATGAAGTAAGTGGTAAATCATTAATCAACCCTGCTTTAAACATTTTAAGTACTTTTGACTTCTAAACGGTTGGTAGGATGAACTAAAGTAAAATAACATGGAAAAGAAAAAGAAGAGATTGAGACCAACATCATATCATAGAAAATTATTATCTATAAAAATTTATAGGGCAATTTACCAAAGCTTACTTAATAAGAAAAACCAAACAAACATATCTACTTTCTAAGGGAATCAACCGTAAATCTGTTCATCAAGAAAAATCATCATTCTAATATCCCACAATGCCAAAGAAATACACGTTGAAGGGGAGAAGATAAATGTTAAAGGCTAATAATAGAAACAATCCTCTAGGATGCTTACTTTCAAAATAATTAACAGAAGAGCATAAGTGAATAAAAGATATTAGCAGTAACTCAATTAGAGCAAAACATGGTTAAATGAAAAATTTATTTAACAAAACATTATCAAAGCATCAGTAATAAATATAGAAACTATTAAGCAATTTTGGTCAAAGCTAAATTTATTCAGAAACACATAAGCAAATGAGAAAAATACACTGGACTCTAATTATCCCAGCACCCAACCCTTCTATACAATGCTATTTTTAAAAAAATTTAAAAACTACAGTTTTAATCGGAGGTGAATTCTTGTTATGATGAAATGTCAGCAGTGGAAATATCTGTAGCATCTGTACTGGAAAAGCAATGCTCCAAGCACAGGAGCATTTCTCAATGCTGCGGCCCTCTGCAGTGTTACTTGGGCAAGTTTAGACTTGCATGTCCACATGTCAGAAAGTCATCAATGGCGTAATTAAGGGAAGCTCAGCATTTCCAAGTTTATACCACAACGACAAATTGAGCTCTATAACTAAGCCACACAAACTTTAACAAGGAGAATGCGTTAGTATTAGCCAATTTGTGGCATTCTACAGACTCAGCCATATATGTTAGTACACATCATAAAAGACAAATGACTTCAAAAGTGAGTAAAAGAGAGGTAGGCAAGTGGTTGTTTCAGAATACTGTGGGAAAGAAAGCACAGTGACGGAATTTTTAGAATTTCTTCATGCTCTGGCTTGGTATGATTTCTTATTTCTGAATCGACTCTTTTATTACTTAATATGAATAAATGGAATGACATAATTATTTACAAGTGTTGCTGACAGAACTCTCTTTGTATGCAAATTCTATTTGTTAAAGCAGCAACCCTGAGAGTCATCTATTTTCAAGGTGGCAGTGAGCAGAATGAAACTTCTGAACTTAATGACAATGTCAGTGTAGCTTATGAAACCATAACAATGTAAGAAGAGACATCTGGTGTGCACCAGGCATGTAATGTATGATTAGCTTCAGTGATTCTTGCAAGTTCCCCTCGCGCTGTAATATACATGTGGCAGAGTGCCACTCAAACTAAGCAGAATCATTCAACTGTCTTGAACATAAAGTAAAGAATGCAATGCTTGACTAGGCAGGCAGGTTGCACATGAATTTTGATGCAGATGCCCTATAAAAATGTTTCTGATAACTCGCAGTAGAGAACATCTGAAGGAATCAATAAAGAAAGGTTTATTTCTACAGAACATACAACTGTGTTTATGATGCAATCATTTCAAACCTAAGCACAGATTTTATGTTACATTCCATCAGTACACTGAGACTGACAGCTGCAAGGGGCATGGTAACTGATACAACCAAAATAAGACGGGAGGTAGCATATGTGTGTGTGCATAGAGGGACTTAAATCTGAATTACATCCGTCTGTATACATATTGCATGTATGCTTTGAAATAACATCACCTTATTTATACTGTCTCCAAAGAGGGAAGAGGCATATGGCCAGATTTTGATAAAATTCTACCATTTTAAAAAATATTACCTGATTTTAACCTGTAGTTTTTCCTATCTCATTTTTTTTTCTAATTAGTGGAATCATGGGTGAGAATCTTTGAAAGAGTAAGCTTGAATTTTTATCAATTCCTCCCTCTCTAATATGTGTTCTTCTCCAGGACAAAGACACAACACTTTTGTCCTGTTAGGTCAACACTTAACCGATCAGAGAACTTTCCATTACTATTGAAATCTAAGGCAAAAATTATAATGTTGGGGGTTCTGGAAAGAGTTTGTCCTATAAAATCATCATCCTTTGTGAGTAAAGTTGGCACTACCCAACAAGAACGAATCTGGCCTCACAGGCCACTCAGAGCCTAAGGAAGGACTAAGAGAAGGGGCTAGGTCCTTGCTCCTCCTGGGGAAAGTTCTAGAAGTCTAGGGAGCAGTATGACTTTTTCCTGATACCTTCAGGAAAGACTAGCAACCTGCCTCTGGATTCCTTTCATTTTGAGTCATCAACCATAACTGACTCAATAAATAGTGTTGACATAATTGACTATTCCTTTGGGGGAAATTATTGGGTTCACCTCTCACATAATGTATCAAGATAAATTCAATATTAATAAAAAATTTTGGAAAAAAGTAGGAGACTATATGAAAAATAATTGAGTTATACAAGGGTTGATATGTTTTGAATAAGGAAAACAAGATCTAGATCAACTTGTACAATTAACTCATTTTTGTCATATATTGACCCCTAAGTCCACTATCTTTATAAAAGTCTTAATATGATTGTATTGATGAGTAGGAAAATATACAAGATGCAGACTAGACTATTCACATGGGCTACTTAATGTGGGAGGGGGAAAAATAGAAGGAAAAGAGAAAGAAAAAAGACTACTTTAAGAAAAATTGCCTCATATCTGTTACATACTCTCATATACTATGTTTAAAATATGAAATTGTATATGCATATTGATATATAAATGAATTATTTAAAATGATTATCCTAAATGAAATATTAAGGGACTCTCAAGAGTCTTCTCCAACACCACAGTTCTTGAGTGTCCCTTAACATTTCATTTAGGATAACCATTTTAGGTAATTCATTTCCATATCAGTGCATATATTCATTGGAAGGACTGATGCTGTGGTGAAGTCCAATACTTTGGCTACCTGATGTGAAGAGCTGACTCATTGGAAAAGACCCTGATGCTGGGAAAGATTGAGGGCAGGAGGAGAAGGGGACGACAGAGGGTGAGATGGTTGGATGGCATCACCAACTCAATGGACATGAGTTTGAGCAAACTCCCAGAGATGGTGAGGGACAGGAAAGCCTGGTGTGCTGCAGTCTATTGGGTCGCAAAAAGTCAGACACTACTGAGTGACCGAACACCAAAATGATATATTATAGTGCACTTCTGATTTTTTTAATTACCAAGAAGAAACATGCATTACTAAGATTACTAAGGAAAATATTCATCAAGTCACAACATTGAAAAGAAAGTAGGACCTCTGTAGTTATTCATATTGATGAATACACAAGGTAATATCTAAAATCTTTTCAAGGTACATTATGAGTATTAATTTCAGAGCAGAAAATCTTGACAGAGTAACTCTAACACAAGCATCATGAAGAGAATATTGCAAGGACAAAAGAGCTATAAAGATAAAAGCATGAAAGAAGTCAGAGAGATGTTAACAATACATTTTATTGCCACATTTATACCTCTTAATGTGGGTAGCGTATTGTAGCTCTTTGAAAGTCTCCTCCACCATCTCCAGCTGTTTTAACAGTGCCAATACTGGTGGATATAAAAAGAAATTTGTCTCTCCATCCTTTAGTTTACCTCCACATTTCACAATAATTATTTTGAAAATGCTCACTCAAGAATCACTTGCTTTCTTGTCTCTGAACAATCACCTATATGGTGATGATTTTAGGTGTAACTAAGATGAACTTTCAGAAATGTGGATGTTTTTCCCTAAAACACAATGCTAGCTAGCTTTCTTGTTTTATTTAAATTAGTGAAACAACAAAATATTCCAGAACTTATTTTGAAAGAAAGCTGTCTCTTTTTTTATTTTTGCAGAAGTTTGCAATAATTTTAAATAAAGGTAAGCATGACTCTAATAATTTCCAAGTCTAAGCACAAAAGAGTGTTGTTTATGCTTCAACTAAACTCTAGAGCTGTATGAGTGAATAAGATAGGTTTTTGCAATATATTCAATATAATCCCCCCCAAATAAACTGAATCACTATGCTGTACACCTAAAATGAATGCTGTATTGTAAATCAACCATATTTCAACTTAAAAAAAAAGAAAGAATGAGATAGATGTGCCTTTGACTTTAGAGGTTTATCACAATAAAAATAAAGAAAGTTATGATCACAATGGTGATAATTCCTATGAAGTTGAAAAGAAAAGTGCTGTAATGAAATATAATGATATATATGGGAATAGACTTCATTTAACTGGGGTCCTCATTTACTTCATCCAGAAATAGCGATTGCCCATTAGAGTAATATAAAATATATCAGGGTAGGGTATATCAAAAGTGATAAAATTACTTAGTAATATCATTAATAAACTTGCATCAGGATTAAATAATAGTGTAAACACCAAACTGCAATTCTAGCTCCTTAATCTTGTCTCAGAAAATTAAAGTGTTTGTAGTCAAGAATATGACAAATTTTCCTATTAAATATATTATTTATGAATCTCAAATTAAAATATTATCACAAAAATGTAATTGACAACAATTTGTCAAATTACATTTGATATCTAAAAGCCAGTTCTTTTAGTTATTTGTATAAGCTTGAACTGTTAAATACAAAGAAAAAGTATTAAAAAGTTTAGACACATTTCTAAAGTAAACTTCATTTTATAATAATATTCATACACAAACCACTTTTTTTCTTAAATTAAATGAAATGCTGCTTTCTGATTTGGCTTAATTCAAATGCTAAAAAATAGAAAGCATTTTCAGTTATTTGGCTTAAAATAGATTTATTTTAGCCATTATTAAGTAGGCTCTAATTTATTCATAGGAGGAACCAAATAATTTTCAAATTCATGTTAAAAAAGTTAAAATACATTAATCATTTACCAACAAAAAAATCAAAAAAGTATTTCATAAGTTCATGACAGAAAAACATACATACAAATCAAATAAAGTATATTTCAGAGGGAAAAATATTTCAGAGGATGACAGTATATTTCTTCTATCTATCACAAATAATTAAGTAACTTGCAATATAAAGCATTTTATTCAAGAAGTAAATTTTCCATTTAAAGAGTTAATTGTGGAATAAAAATAAAAAGATAACTATCCATTCATATACGTGTATAGATATACACATATATATTTGTTGTTCAGTCACTAAATCATGTCCTATTCTTTGGCACACTGCATGGACTGCCAATCTTCTCTGTCCTCCACTATCTCCCAGAGCTTACTCAAATTCATGTCCATTGAGTCAGTGATGTTATCTAACCAGCTCATCCTCAGCTGCCCCCTTCTCCTTTTACCTTCAGTCTTTCCCAGGATCGGGGTCTTTTCCAATGGATCAGCTCTTCCATGAGATTTTCCAAGCAAGAATACGGAGTGGGTTGACATTTCCTTCTGCAGGGCATCTTCCTGACCCAGGAATCAAAACCCATGTCTCCTGCTTGGCAGGTGGGTTCTTTACCACTGACCCACCAGTGAGGCCCCCATACACATATATGTATATATATATATATCATACACAAACATATATATAATATATACATATACACAAATACACATGTAGTTCTTAGTTCAAGAATTAAAAATCTAAATATGGACAGGAGTACAGAATAGTTTTCTTAAACTGCTTTCAGAAGTGTGGTTTAGTCTAGCTTTAGCAAATGCTTAAAAATCCTTAAAGGTATTCATTTCCTTCACTCCAGTAATACCATTTCTACAAATGAATCCCAAGAATATAATATAGGATCATAACTGAAATTACGTGTAGGAAAAAAAACACAAATTCCCAAATTAAATAAATCATCCCACTGTGGATACTTTTCACTTATAAAAATTATTTTAGTCATTAATATTCATTGACATAAAAAGATCTTCATGACCTGCCTCTTCATATATATACAAGGATGATCTGTAGTTATACAGGCTAACTATGGTTATTCCTGCACTAGGAACTTAAAGCTATTTTTCACAGTTTTTAAATTATTTATATGTATCTTTTAATTTTTGATAAAATGAACTAGTATTATTTTTATAACAAGGAAACTGTTCTTAACTACACAAAAATAATTGATGATTTCTGATGGTAGTAAAGACCACTATCTTCCTCTTAGATGTATTCATAGAGTTATATAGTTTCATTGCTTTATAGTTTCATTGCTTTATAATTTCACTGCTTTACAATCATTGTAAAGCAATTATTTAAAAGCCTGGAAAATAAGCTAAACACAAAGAATCTTCTATATTAACACTTTCCTTTGGGAAAGGGAAAGGGTGTGGTGTTTGCTTTCCAAAATTTTAAACAGAATTTCCTACTTTCTATATATTTTCGGTCAGTTGCTTTTCCTCTCTAATTTCCAAAGGAAAGATTTTCCTATATTATCATTTGTGGGTTTTCTAGCCTTTTGACTTCCTTTCAAATGTTTAAGCAATTGTTCAGAATAATCAAGAATTTCCTCAGAAAACTTTGCTAAAGGACACAGGCTTTAATCATTCTCTCTGATAACAATCTCATATTTTATTCTTTCTCTTCTTCTCTTGATCCTTAGATATACAGTTCAGAGAGACAATCTTAACCTTTAGTCTACCTCTTAGTTTATCAGTTTGGTGGAGTTACTCTTCACATTTTATTATTTTTTCAATTTCAATATTTTCATTAACTTCTGCTCCTCCCATTTACATCCACTGTATTTGTTAAAGTCCTTAAACATGTATGCATTTTTCAAAAAAAGTATAAAATATAATTTTATGCATATTTTTCTTTTTCTGATTTTGTCACTAATTATACATATAAAACAGGCCAATGTAACGACTATAAAATTGGGTTCATGAAATATATGGTCTAAATATGTTATGAAATGTATAGAAGTATAATGACTAATCAACAGATCTGTCATCATTCTGAGTGTTCTTGACACAATTGTTTCAATTATTGCTCTTTTAAGCATAAAGAAATAAACCTATAGAGAATCTGAATCATGGAATTAAGCATTTTAATTTTACATGTGTGTATAAAATTATGCATCCAGGCATTAGACAAACACAACCTTGCCCAAAACACATGGAATATTTAAAAACATTCATGATATAAGAAGCTATAGCTTCTGATCTTGAAATACTGGGGTGTGAAAGATTTAATGCAACTCCCTTCAATGAAAGTTGATTGAAGACCCAGTACACACACGTATTAGGCATATATTCTCAAGCTGTTTTAAAAAATCTGGCTCCATTTATCCTAATGGTTTGCAAAATAAATGAAAAAATGAATCATAAAGAAAATCTCAACATATTTTTAAAATACATCATACACACTATTATCTGACTACAGTGACACCAAATTTAATATCAATAATAGAAAGACAAATAAAGATAAGTGTAGTTTTAGAAATTTAAGCAATAATATTTAAATAGCTCATGTGTTAAATATTTTGAGTTGAAGAAAAATTGAAATATTATATATCAATATTTCCTCAAAAGTAAAAATGCTGCTTGCAAGGCTTCCCTGGTGACTCAGATGGTAAAGAATCTGTCTGCAATGCAGAAGACTAGGGTTTGATTCCTGTGTCAGTAAGATCCCCTGGAGAAGGTAATAACAATCTACTTCTGTATTCTTGCCTAGAGATTTCCATGGACAGAAGAACCTGTCAGGCTGCATGCAGTCCGTGGGGTAGCAAAGAGTCAGATGTGACTGAGTGACTAACACTTTCACATTTTATTTCCTTGCATTCTTACATTACAAAAGAAAAATCCTGATATTCAATTCTTTGAGTATTTAAATAAAGAGTTTATTTATTTATATAAATAAATGCAGTATATAAATAAATAAAGAAATAAGGAAGAAGTTGAACCATTACATGTTTTAAGAAAGGTTGAATCGGGATGGGGAATACGTGTAAATCTATGGCTGATTCATATCAATGTATGACAAAACCCACTGAAATGTTGTGAAGTAATTAGCCTCCAACTAATAAAAAAATAAAAAAAAAATAAAAAAAGATAAATTTAGAGTTAATGGTATATACTAGTCTATGAGAGATTTATTCATTATTTTAACATAAACCTCAATGCATATTATAAATCTCAGTAAAAGTTAGAATCTTAATTATGTCATTTTGTGGGTTTAAAATTAAGACATTGTTGAAAAGCCAAATTTGTGTTCTATGTTCTCTTAATAAAGTTTTTACTCACTAGGCATTAAAAAAAAAAAAAAAGAAAGGTTGAGTGGGTTTGAGTGGAAACATTAACTAATGGAGCAGAAATTAATGGATTAAAAAAATGTTATAACTGAGATGATCAAAATATACAGTTTTTTTTCCTTAAAGACTAGTAATAAAGTCCAATATCTGGTGTTTCTGGTGAATGATTGAAGGCATAAATAAATCAAGTTGAAAAATTTATCAAAGATGAAAACTATATAGTGGATAATACCTAAGTCTTTGTTCTAATACATTTGTTGCTGTTTAGTCGCTAAGTTGTGTCTGATTCTTTTGTGACCCTGTTGACTCTAGCTTTCCAGGCTTCTCTGTCATAGGATTTCCCAGGCAAGAATACTGGGGTGGGTTGCCATTTCCTTCTTAGGGGATCTTCCTGATACAGGGATTGAACCTGGGTCTCCTGTATTTACAGGCAGATTCTTTACCACTGAGCCACCAGGGAAGCTCCAATATATTTAAAAATACATAAGAATCTTACAAAGAATTGTAAATCATAAATAATCACGGAAGTGTTAATTAACTGAATAGTTAAGAATATCAACTCAAGTTGCTTTGAAGGTGAATTCTAGCAAAATAGCAGAGAAGAAATATTCTGATCTTACACAAACTCTTCCAGATAAGAAAGAGAAATAGGAACTCCATCTCAGTCTTTCTAGTTTAAAAATAATCTTGATTGAAAAAGCAAACAAAATTATTAAATAGTTTCACTAGTGAAGAGAGATGGAAAACTTTTAATACTTATTAGTCACTTCAATCTAGGATTACTTCCAGAAAACAATGAAAACATTGAAAAGTTTGTTACTGATTATATGAGAAGCTTGAGAATGTTTTCACATTATTTTGATGAAATTAGAAAACATATTTGATAAATTTTATCATTCATTTTTAAAAATAAGTAGACAAGTGAAAATTTAGGAAGTGGTAATAAAAGGTGACATTCTTAGTCTGATAAAAAGTAGCTACCCAAGCCTACAACAGTTACTACCCTTAATAAACAATATCAGAAGTTTTTCTTTAAAATTACAAAAAAAGTCAATATCTGACAAACATTTTGATGCTTTTGGACTGTTGTGTTGGAGAAGACTCTTGAGGGTCCCTTGGAATGCAAGGAGATCAAACCAGTCCATCCTAAAGGAAATCAGTCCTGAATATTCATTGGAAGGACAGATGCTGAAGCTGAAGCTCCAATACTTTGGCCACCTGATGTGAAGAACTAACTCATTAGAAAAGACCCTGATGCTGGGAAAGATTAAAAGCAGGAGGAGAAGGGGTTGACAGAGGATGAGATGGTTCAATGGCATCACTGACTTGATGGGCATGAGTTTGAGCAAGCTCTGGCAGTTGGTGATGGACAGGGAAGCCTGGCGTGCTGTAGTCCATGGGGCCACTAAGAGTTGGACACAACTGAGTTACTGAACCGAATTGACATACATTTTATCAAACATGCACTGGTGGACCTAGCCCAGTAATAGCTTAAGAAAAGTAAACGCATAAAAGTTTGGAAAGGAAGTAACAAAACCATCACATTCACAGATTAAGTCATTTTCTAAATAGAAAACCACAAAGGGATGATAGATTTTATTAGAAATTTTAGTAATTTTATAAATTAATTGAATGTAAATTCAATGTATCTATTTTATATTTTTAAATATAACAAAAAGTATTTTTAACACATAATTAAGAATATACTATTTAAAATATCAATGAAATTTTTGTAGTATATTTAGACATGTTTGTCAATTAATAGACCTTTTCAAATTCCTTTATAAATTATTGACTCCAACATCTGCTTCTTCTAAACTAAAACCTTGGCTTCCCTGACAGGTCACAAAGAGTTGGACAGGACTGAGTGACTTTCACTTCACTTCAAACCAAAACCCAGATAGAACATAGTATATGACATGTCCCCTCCCAGCAGGATAATTATGTCAGCTTTTCCCCATGATCAAATCCACCTGTGAAAGTCCCCCATGAATTTCAATTCACCTCTGTGGAAGTTATAATTTCAGCAATCTTTTCCATAAAATGTTAAATAGGATGATAAAACTTTCTGACAGCCAGGAACTCTTGTTTTATAAAACTCGCACAGTCCCCTTCTAGGGTCCAAGCCAGCTAGCAGGACGCTGTTGAGAGAGAACCATCTGCTGAGGAGCCCATTCCAGTGTAGGCCCCTGTCACCTCAATCCATTCCAAGTGTCTCAGACTATCAATCCCAATTTCAGAGCTCATAGTTACCCTCAAGAATATTCAGCCTGCACTTCACGGTTCTCTTCTGAACCCAGATTTTATGATATCCTATTTTGACAACCCTGTCTTGACAATCAAGATTAAAAATAAAGAAGAACTAGAGAGCACCATATGGGTGGTTCTTGCCTCATGTTACCACAGATGTCAGTTCAGTTCCAGCATCAAGGAGAGCTCTCATCTCATTTTTAAAGGTTGTTTAAATGTGCTACAGTCTCCCATGGAGCACGATTAGAGAAGTCTCATAAAAAATTTTAGTGAATTCAAGCTCACTCTAGCTCAATGTTTAAATAGCTGTCCTGACCAATCCACACCAAAACTCAGGGTGTGGACACCATATAAAAAGCCATCTTATGATATATCTCTTTTGGATGAATGACTCATTCTGCTCAATCAGATTCATACTTTGCCCTTGTTTCTATGTTCTAAGAATTCCAATGCAATGACTTCACCATTTATTCTGCTGTTTGCCTTTCCTCCAGACCTCTGTATAACTGTCTTCTGATTCTGAACACAGCTATTCTCTTGAATAAAGCCTTGTGTCTTTGTTTCAGAAATATACTCTTGATTTTTCTTTTGGAATGCTGCTCCACTTCTGACTTTATCCCCTGTAAACCTCCAAATCACCAGTGACCCTGAGGGCCATTCAACTGGTCTTTTGTCTCAGAGACAAATCCTAAATAGAGAAGAACTTTACTGCCAGAGGCCAGAGTAAACAGATGTAACAACTCATCAGGAAGAAGAGTAGTGGAAAAGAGAATGAACCTTTGATGTGTATTTTTTGTCTTTCGAAGTAAATTGAGTTTTAACCCTGATAAGCAAAGAGAATAACAAGGGTTTGAAAGAGGAGACTTACTGAATGAGACATTTCATAAACCAACTCAATCTGAAATGATACAAAATATGAATTAGAAGGGAGTTGGAGGAAAATGAAATCAGAAATATTATACTTACCAAAGAAATGCATCTACTTATGAGGGAAATATTAGACTTAACAGCTTACCAAATGATGAACAAGGAATTAGGAAGTTTGTAACTTTTCCATATCTATGTTAGAGAAATGCTATAGTGAATAATGTGTTTCTGTGGGCTACACAAGCCATTGCTTTGAAAAAATACAGACAGATGGTGCCTGATATTTCCACTAATTAAAAATATGTGAAAATAATGTGAAAATGAACCTTAAGATTTGTGATAAGTTCAAATATTTAAAATAACACAGGAGTGTTATTTAGTGTATGCTCTCCTACAGAACCAAGTGATTTTTTTTTTTTATTGTAGAGACAATGATTACATGAATGTCAACCAAAACATCCTTGGTATGCAAAAAAAGGTAAATAGAGATGCATCATTACAGAAAAAGGGGGAAACAAATACTGTCATGCCAGCTGATAGCTGAAAAAGATTCTTGTCACAAAGAAGGAGGTAAGTCAGGAATTACTGCCTTCACTCATTCACCAAGAAGTAGTCAGGCTCTAAAATTATGTTCTAAAACACAGTTTTTCCTTTCACAGAAGAGACAGAAGCAAGAAAAAAAAAAAAAAAAAAGGATGCTCTTGCAACAATGTCTGAAATCCCTCTAAGCAAACATATTATCATATCCATATCTGTATACATATGTACATACATAAACATTATGTGTAGGTGTATACATGTTATATGTGTAATTCTGAGAAGTCTTCTCAGTCTCAATCCAGCTAATCAAAATATTTATATGAGGATATGATCAACAAATATGTCTTTAAATTTTTATGACACCAAGAATGAGCCCAATGTAAACTGTGTACTTTGGGAAATTATGCTGTGTCAGTGTAGGTACATCTGTGGTAACAAATGTAGAAATACCACTCTGGTAGGGAGGAGGCTGATAATGGAGGAGGTTATGGTAGAAAAGGGAGAGGAACCAGAGATCAAATTGCCAACATCTGTTGGCTCATCAAAAAAGCAAGAGAGTTCCAGAAAAATTTCTACTTCTGCTTTATTGATTATTTCAAAGCCTTTAACTGTGTAGACTACAACAAACTCTGGAAAATTCTTAAAGGTGGGAATACCAAACCACTTGACCTGCCTCCTGAGAAACCTGTATGCAGGTCAGGAAGCAACAGTTAGAACTGTACATGGAAAAACAGACTGGTTCCAAATAGGAAAAGGAGTACGTCAAGGCTGTATATTGTCACCCTGCTTATTTAACTTACATGCAGAGCACATCATGAGAAACGCTGGGCTGGAGGAAGCACATCAAGATTTCCAGGAGAAATATCAATAACCTCAGATAGGCAGATGACAGCACCCTTATGGCAGAAAGAAAAGAAGAACTAAAGAGCCTCTTGATGAAAGGGAAAGAGGAGAGTGAAAAAGTTGGCTTAAAACTCAACATTCAGAAAACTAAGATCATGGCATCTGGTCCCATCACTTCATGGGAAATAGATGGAGAAACAGTGGAAACAGTGACAGTCTTTATTTTGGGGGGCTACAAAATCACTGCAGATGGTAACTACAGCCATGAAATTTAAAGATGCTTGCTCCTTGGAAGGAAAGTTATGACCAACCTAGATAGCACATTAAAAAGCAGAGACATTACTTAGCCAACAAAGGTCCGTCTAGTCAAGGCTATGGTTTTACCAGTAGTCATGTATGGATGTGAGAGCTAACTATAAAGAAAGCTGAGCACCAAAGAATTGATGCTTTTGAACTATGGTGTTGGAGAAGACTCTTGAGAGTCCCTTGGACTGCAAGGAGATCCAACCAGTCCATCCTAAAGGAGATCAGTCCTGGGTGTTCATTGGAAGGACTGATGTTGAAGCTGAAACTCCAATACTTTGGCCACCTGATGTGAAGTGCTGACTCATTGGAAAAGACCCTGATGCTGGGAAAGATTGAGGGCAGGAGGAGAAGGGGATGACAGAGGATGAGATGGTTGGATGGCATCCCCAACTCGATGGACATGGATTTGGGTGGACTCCAGGAGTTGGTGATGGACAGGGAGGCCTGGCGTGCTGCGGTTCAGGGGTTCTCAAAGAGTCGGACACGACTGAGCGACTGAACTGAACTGAACTGAAGTGATGCTGGGAAAGATTGAAGACAGGGGGAGAAGGGGATGACAGAGGATGAGATGGTTGGATGGCATCACCAATTCAATGGACGTGAGTTTGAGTAAACTTCAGGAGTTGGTGATGGACAGGGAGGCCTGATATGCTGCAGCCCATGGGGTCGCAAAGAGTCAGACACAACTGAGCGACTGAACTGAACTGATGGTAGAAAATTCTTTATGGGAAATCTCTGTACTTTCTCCCAAATTTTACTGTGAACCTTAAACTACTCCAAAAGATAATGTATTAATAAAAAAAATAAATAGAAAGTCAGCATTTCTCAGGATATCATGTATATCAGTTACTTAGCAACCAATAGATCATTTGCTTCATCAATCATTTAAACATATTGAATGTCTGCTTTTATTTAAGCACTATATTAGGTATCTGGATTACAGAAATCAATGGAAATTGTCCCTTTACTTGCTGACCTTACAGTCGATTCTATAAAGTAATTCTCTGTTCAGTGAAACACTGATGTCATGTCTTTAAGTAAATATATTCAAAGAGAAAACACAGCAGATGGTTTATGAATTTTGAAGTCAGACCACCTAGATCTGAACTCCACCAGCATGATCAGCTGACTTTATACTCTCTTTATATTTTTGTTTCTCAGTAAAATATGAATGTCATATTAATATTTCTTCAGCTTGATAATTTAATTACACAGTCTAGGTAAAACTCTTAGAATAATACCTCATGCATTCTAATAGAGAATGTTTATTATAACTATTAGTAAGAACTACTGGATTCTGTTTTAGTTACATTTTTGCCCAATTGTCTAACCAGTGATAATAAAGTAAATAGATATCTTTCTACTAATGAATAACCATATTATGATTGATAATTATGAAATAATTTTAATAGCATACTTCTGATGAATATCCCAAGTGGTCATCAGATATACTCAAATTTGTAGTTCCATAACCATCTGCTTTGGTGTTTATTACTTAATACTAAGTAAAATGTGCTCAAGATCCAAGACAGAATATTACGCATCTGCATCTGCTTGTTTACACACACAAAAGCAAAATACGTTCGATTGGCAGCATATGTTAGAGTGAACACCAATCTGTTATGGTAATAATTTCATTGTTGGCTGTATTCAGAGGTCTGGTCTATAATATATTTTATTAAGATGGATGTGCTTTAGTTTGTTCAACCAGTCACAGTAAAATATTTGGCTAATGTTTTTATTGCATGCCATCTGTGTGGGCAGTCAGGTTGTCTAATAACACATGAAATGTCACAGTTTTAAATAGGCATCTAATTGAGATTTAATCAGATGGATATTTTACATTAATTAAATGCCAGGTTATTAATGAATATATATTTTTATATGTAGCTATGTAAAAATGAAACATGATTAGCTCAAAATTCTGTGCATTATGCACAGAATGTAGACATTCTCATAAACACATGTATACAGAACAGTATGGAAGAATCTTGATGCATTTAAATAGCATTAAAATAAGTGTCACCCTGCTGTTTGAGAAACAGCAATCACTATGTGTTTGGAAATGATTCTCTCTAATATTTGGATCTCTTTGACCCCTCTTTGTACCATCATAAAGCAGCTCATTCTTTTTTTTTTTTTCTCCATAGCCAGGAAGAAATTTAAATGTACCCACTCCCACTGTGACAAATAATCAGCTCCATATATGCAAACCCAGGAGCAGTGCTAACTATCAAAATGATTGTAAGAAACATAGAAGAACAAAATTGGGCAGATGTTTTGAAAACAAAACAACTTGCTGAAATTTAGCTTCTCTCAGGAAAATTCAGATAAATGAATAAGCTTCACTCTCCATGTGTCTCCCCTTATCATTTTCTTATCCCCTGGCAAAACCATTTTGTTCAGTCCAGCTATATTTCACTTCTGGTCCCCATCTCAAGTTTATCAAAAAACAATTGTGTATGTTCATTCTCCCTTTCCCATGAAAGATGTTTCCTTCCTTGAAACTACAAAGAAAATTTTGTTCAGAAGAGACAGTTCTTACATGTCATTCTCTTATCAACAAAATTCACTTCTCTCCCTCTTGGCTAGTTTTTCCCTTCAGAGTAAACAGAAATCAAGGTACCAAATTAAGAATTGTGTATGTTTTCGACAGAATCAGATGCGGGACTTTCCCTAGAGTGGACCCAGATTGCAAGTGTTTCAGCACTCATCTTTTAGTCAACACTAGGTAAAGGCAACTGTGGATGTTCACATTTAGCATCTCAAGGCCATGGTCATTGCTGAAGCTATGAATAAGACAACAATGTTACATACAGCTGAGTATTTGTCCAACTTATGTCTGTTTGACCCTTGAGAACCAGAGATATTATTTTCTATCTTCAGTGACCAACACATTAAATAGCGATTATTTGAATATGCTAATGTTTAAATACTCCATATTATCTCAGACCTTAAGACTGATTTCCCTTTCCACCTATTTGTAATGAGGTGGTAAAATTAGCTATTAGACAAATGCATCAAAAAACCACAGTATATATCAATTAGTTTGTGGTATTCTGTTTCTAAGCAGTAATCCATCTAGACCAGGAAATTTATAAGGCTTAAGAATTTTCAAGCATCCCCAATATCATGCAAAAACTGGCTAACTTGTGAATTAATTTCAATGTTTTTGAGTCTATATTTTTAGCATTCAATAGCACATAGGATAATGATAGTATCAAGCTTGCCACCCAGTATAATTTTATTTGAATAAAAACTACTTATTTTAGTGTGAGCTTTTAGTTCTGCTATTCTGCATTCTGTTTGAGTGTGTGTGTGGGTATGGGTGTGTGTTTGTATAGTTAAATACAGCTGACAATGACTTTTATGATCTTAAATGTGTCATCTAACCTCCAATAATTTAAAAATATTTTATACCTGCAAACTTACTATTTGTACTCTATTTTTCTATTAACATCTAAAACTATATGTAAGACAAGAAAAGGGAATTCCTTTCTTGTCTTAGTGGCCTAGTGGTAAGAAAAGGGAATTCCTTTCTTGTCTTAGTGGCCTAGTGGTAAGAACTTGCCTGCCAATGCTGGAGATGCAGGAGACACAGGAGACGCTGGTTTGATCCCTGGGTCAGGAAGATCCCCTGGAGAAGTAAATGGCAACCAGCTCCAGGATTCTTGCCTGGGAAATTGCATGGATAGAGGAGCCTGAAGGGCTACAGTCCATAGGATCAAAGAGCCCAACATGAGTGAAGCAGCTTAGCCCACAACAAGAAAACATGGCTTATGGTGAAGCATTGCCATTGACACTTTGACATCTAGACATAGGGGCTTCCCAGGGGGTGCAAGAGGTAAAGAACTAGCGTGCCAATGCAGGAGATGTAAGAGACGTGGGATTGATCTCTGGGTCAGGAAGATCCCCTGGAGGAGGGCATGGCAACCCAATCTTCCATGAGTATTCTTGCCTGGAGAATCCCATGGATAGAGGAGCCTGGTGGGCCACAGTCCATAGGGTCGCAAAGAGTCAGACATGACTGAAGTGACTTAGCACACACACATGCATCTAGATGTATGGCTCATTTTTAACTCCTGTCTCTATGGAGTACACATGATAGAAAGAATCGCACAAAATAAAAATATTTCGTAATCTTTGGTAGAAGAGCAATGTCAATAATACTTTTTGAAATTCTTGATGAACTAATTCTTAAAAAAAAGCTTAGTAAGGCTAATTTTTGCTTATAAAATTACACTTCCTTTTTCAATATATAAAAAGATCTATAATCCACTCATTTTTATGTATCCCACCAGCTTAAGAATGAAAGAATTAACACCCAGAACATGTTTGAAGAGTGTCTTCTAGATGTTTGGTGCACTGGAAGGCTTTTCATACCCTGACACTCCAGCTTTTGTTACAAGAGGTAATGCCCTTTGGCTAACAATTTTACACCCTTGAGTTCTTCCAAAACTGTTGGGAAAATTCCATCTGGTCCTGAAAATTGATTTATACCAATTTTTCTGATTTTCTTGTGATTTTATTACTTTTTAACTAATTATTTTCTCATGTTATTTTTTCTGTCCTTGATATCTATTTATTGAATGGCAACACTGAAAACAGAAAATAATGTCATCAAAATAATAATTTTTAAAACATAATTTAATCATAGCAGCAGGAAATTTTTCAAATATATAAAACATTAGTATGTTTTTAAACTTTGGAACTTTACAAGTGGAAATAGAAAATGCATTCATATTTTCAGGGAAGAAGAAGAGAGTCCCTTCCCCTCCCAATACAGACATGACTGCACACAAATACACATAGATTTAAGGCAGTTTTCTATAGATGGTATATAATAGAGATTATTAAAAGAAACTTGAATTAATAACTCTCCAACTTTTAAGCAATTTTCCACTATTTATCAGTACTTCTCAACAAAGTACACATCAGATCACTTAAGTATCAGGGGCAGTTAATTATTATTAAAATTAAAGTTAAAAATAATTTTAATTGTTGGACCTTTCAGATCTGGAGTTATTTGGGCCCTAAATACTCTTGTTGATTCTTTCATTAACAATTTCCCTTTAAGTTCCTAACTCTATGATTATTCAAATGTAGCATTTAAAGTAAGGTTCTAAACTAATAAAAGTATGCTTTACATAAAAAGGTAGGAATTAAGTAAAAACATTTAATAGTATTAACATTCTGATAAAGTTTCAAGACTCTGACCTAGAGAGCATTTATGTTAGACTAATCATTTAAAAATATTCCAAGTAGATTATTTTCATTTCAGTATCATTAAATTTAAGACATGTATTTCATTTCACCAGCTCATTAATTCTATTTGTTATGAGTAATTTGAGTTCCATTTTACACATAAGAGAACTAAGGTTGATACATGATCAGCATCACTCAGTCACAGAGATCCAGAGTCTAGATCTGAACCCAGAACTGAACATGCTTTGCATCGTGCTACATTGCCTCCCTCTATTAATCTCACATTTCCTTTGTAACCATTTACTGCACTAGAGGCCCCTTATCTTCAGAAATGCATGGAACATGTGGATTGGGAGGCAGCGAGAGAGAAATTAGGTAAGATAGAAGTTTTTTTTTTTTTTTTTCCTTCTATGAGCAGAGTTAGAACAACACCTTTGCTTTCACATTGGGTGGATGTGAATGTGGATTAGGGGGACAGTCTAAGTATCCTGGAAGAAACACTAAAAGGCCTCTGGCAGAAAGTGGTTCTTTAGGAAGGGAGACAAATCGGTAAGGAGGATGCACATCCAATCTCATCAACCCTTTAACTTTTCAATATGTTTTGGACATTTTATTTCATGCATCATTTTCAATCTTGTGTTTCTGGTGATCAGATTCCCTCCACAGATGAGAGCCAAGCAACACTGAAAGATTGACGACTTGCCTCTAGAAAATTTATTTCAGTTATAGGATCTCCTTGAAATGTTGAACAAGAGGCTATCATACAGAGTCTGGTTATATTATTCAAGTCATCAGCTGTGAAATTAGTGTATTTAGTTTAAATCACTCAGTTTTCCTCAGAGGCTCTCTCCTTCATTCATGGAGATTTCTGTAAATCATGAATACGATATCACAAGTCCCTTACAGATCTAAATTAATTGGCTCTATTGGACCAGTGTAACATACATAAGAACATTATTTCAGAGGGAAAAAAAAAGTAAGTAAAGACATCAGACTGGGATTACTAATTTGTTAGATAACTAAGGAAAATGTTCTGTTGCTGAATCATTGCTCCTCCTCTTGTATGTTCCATTTCAGTGAACCACAAAGTCATTCAGCCCACAGAAATTAAAAAAAACCTGTGAATCTGCTGCAAATCTGATCACATTTCTCCCATGGCTTGTCTTCCTACCCTTAAATATTAAGTCCAGTAGTTTAAATTTCTGAATATTCCTCAAATCTTCATCATTTCCCTCTTTGTCCAACTACTATTGACTTAAGTCTCTTTCTTGCTTTGCTTTCTGCTGTGGCATGCTGTTTCATCTTCAGGTCCAGTCTAAACTATCTTCAACAGTCTAGCCAGTGAACTTTTAAATTACTGATAACATCAAATTTAAAATATTTCCATTGTTTCTTATGACTTCTTGGTTCTAAACATTTCTCATAAAATATAGGGTGATCTGGCACCGAAGTATCATATCTTTGAATTCTGCTGTTTTCCACTTCCCCTCAACATCTGTCACACTTCACTTTAGGCATATAGAACATTCTATTTCATGAGCCTCTGACATGTCAAGTCTTCCTGTTAATTGATGATAGAGAAAAGACTGTAAAACAAAACACTACCTTTCCCTTATTTTTTAATTGAAATATAGTCAGCATACAATAGTATGTTAGTTTCAGGTGTAGTACATATGATTTGATATTTGCATACCTTACGAAATGATTATCGTGGTAAGTATACTAACCATCTGTCCCCACGCAAAATACAAAGTCATCACAACATTGTTGACCACATTCCTTATGCTGTATTGCACATTCCTGTGACTTGTTTATTACAACTGGAAGCTGTACCTCTTAATCTCCTTCATCTACTGCAGCCACCCCTTCAGTCCTTCCGTCTGGCAACTACCCAATTGTTCTCTGTATCCATGAATCTGTTTTCATTGGCTTTGTTTGCCCTGATTTTTAGATTCCACGTATGAATGAGATCATGTGCTATTTCTTTCTCTAGACCAAGAGAGATGCTTATTTCACTTGGCATTGTACCTCTAGATCCATCCGTGTTGTCACAAACGGCAGAAATTTTTTATAGCTGAGCACTATTCCATTGTATATGCATACCACGTCTTCTTTATTCGTTTGTCTATTGGCAGACACTTAAATGCATCCATATTTTGGCTGTTGTAAATAATGCTGCTGCATTAAACATTGGGATGCATACGTCTTTTTTTTTTTCATATGTCTTTTTAAATTTGTGTTTTTGTTTTCTGTGGGTAAATACTCAGAAGTGAAACTGCTGAATCATATAGCAGTTCTATTTTAAATTTTTCAAGGAAACTCCATACAGTTTTCCTTAGTGGCTGCACCAATTTACATCACTTGATACTGTTCATTATATGACTACTACATGTATATATGTATAAATACATAAATACACACATACATAAATACATATGAGGAGACTACAAGTCAGAGTTTAACTAATTTTCTGAGCCTAAAATCCACCCATTAAATAGCCAAATATCAAAAATGTAAGGATTTAAATCTACATTTTCTTACCCCAAAGTTATTACTACTTCCAGAATTTAATATTTTACCTAGCATTTTATTTCTTACAATATTTCATAAAAATTGTTCTCTCTTGCGTATTATATTTTTCTCATTCTAGGGTTTCCTGAATTATTAATTCCCCCAGACTTTGTCTGGAATCAGTTCAACCTTTTTCACTGCCTGGCTTTATTTTAGGCATTGTTGGGCCCTGATGGCCAGAGTGATCCTCATGCAAGTGGAAAGCTGCCATTTCTCATTAGCCCCTGCTCTTTATCACAAAACCAGCTCCAAGGTTAAGCAGTGTACAGAGTGAAGGCTGAGGTTTGTCCTTGCTTTTTGCATTTGGTGGAACATTTATGAACATGAACTAAAACTAGACTTTCACTATTATTTTACTATTCTAAACTACAGGAAGAGTATAATTTAATACAACCCCTAAAGTAATATATTTTAGGTATACATACCATTATGATAAAATCACACTGCATTAGTTCATTAGCTTTAAATTAGGAAAAAAGGATACTCCTGCATCTTTACAGGGTAAATCAGATTTGTTATAAATGCATTTGCAAGCCTGTTACAATAAGCATGTTACAGTTAAGCAGTCTGTTAAACCAGGTGTAACAAAATATGGTAACCTTAGGAAATCAGGATGATTGCCTCAAGAAGGATGTTGATGTTGAAACACAGGAAAAAGCATTAAATGTGAGGTTACTCCTTTAAATGCATGCAGAGGCCATTTTATGATTTATCAATCATAAAAGGCTGCTCTGGGCCTACAATAGGGAGCAGTAAAGACTGTAGTGAAGTGAGGAGCATGTGTCCTTATAGATGTGGCAGTTGCAGCTTACTAGCACATGTTGTTAGCACTGTGAAAATTTGAAGTTTTATAGGAGAAACCAGAAATTCATATTTCTCTTAAGTCTCCCAATTTTTGAATGTTGTAAGTGGATTCAATTTCTTTCAGAAAAATAGAGATCAAATGTGACATTTGTGATGCCTGTACCAGAGTAGAGTTTAAAGTTGTCAAAAACTGTAGAATATAGCCAGTTTCCTTTCAAAAGTCCACAAACATTCATGAGCATAGTAGCCAAGATTTGTATATCATATATAAGCTTGAAGTAAATCATAAGGCATTGAGTCGCCTCTGATTATCCTCATTGTAAAAATTTGTGCAATAGGAGCTATGAAGTTTTGATTATATGCATGGTAAGCATAATGGGATACATTTTTTAAATAGAGGAAATATTTGACAATTCTTTAAGATGATTTAAACATCTGATAGTTAGAATTTAAACACTTATATTAAAAGCAACCACAGAAATGTGACTAGCAGAAAACAAAAGCAAAAGATAAAAAATTCCAATATAAGAACCTCAGCTATCTATATAAGATATAAAACCTACACTATATATAAAACCTTTATATCTAAGAACCTATGCCTTTAAAGTAATGTTTTACATTATATGAAAAATAATCTGAAATGATATTTGCCAACTGTTTACAATTTCTCTATGCAGTATTTGGTGTGTGCATTTTAATTATTTTTCTTATCTGTATTTACTATTTTTTTCTAGCTACATCAAAAAGATTTTCAAATTCTTAAATTGCTTTTTTCTATTTTTATTCTAATTAATAAATCATCGAAACTATAGCAAGTGCTTCCAAACTCTGAAAATGAATACTTAGAAAGAGACAAAACCTAACCATTTGTGAGAAAATTCTTATTTTAAATAGAGTGAGTCATGCACACTGAAAGTTATGTCATATTATGAAAGATACTTCATAAATACTACGGCAGAATTTTGCATTCCAGCATAAAAGCATGATGAATTAAAGTCATGTATATGCAAGACAATTTATCAGTGCTTTATCTCAGGTTACCAGAGGCCACAGTAAAAATAGTGAGAATAATTGCACAGAAAATATCTGAAGAGCCAGACTCTCAGCCAGAGCTCAGCCATGGGAAATTTTACAATTAAAGGCTAGGAGGAAAAATACCACTGGAAAGATTATGACATAATAGAACAAGTGTTCCCTTGGCTCCTTACGGGGCAAGAACCAAAGCCTGGATACTCCTTTTTAGCACATTTTGAGAGCTCTTTCATAGTTCGGGCCTGTGATTGAAGGGTGAAGTGGATATGCCTTCTTTACTAGCTGTGGAATTCTAATGAGCCCAGTGACTCTGGGAATCATCGGGAAAAGCATAACTGTTCCACTTTTTTTTCCCCTGGATTCTAAACATGCTTTCTAATGAAGGAAGACAGCGAGTTCAACATGTTCAAAACCTGTGGCATTTATGTACCAGACAGATTTCAAAGCACAGAGGTACCCATAAAGATACTGGAACGAATATGATACCAAGGTAGCACTGAGAATGTTCAAGTGGACCATCTACACTGAGTGCATCATGAATCTTCAAAGAAGATTTGGAAGTAACTAACAATTTTTCTGAAGGCAATGGCAACCCACTCCAGTACTCTTGCCTGGAGAATCTCATGGACGGAGGAGCCTGGTAGGCTGCAGTCCATGGGGTCGCGAACAGTCGGACACGACTGAGCAACTTCACTTTCACTTTTCACTTTAATGCATTGGAGAAGGAAATGGCAACCCACTCCAGTGTTCTTGCCTGGAGAATCCCAGGGACGGGGGAGCCTGGTGGGCTGCCGTCTATGAGGTCGTACAGAGTCAGACACGACTGAAGCGACTTAGCAGCAGCAGTAGCAGCAGCAATTTTTCTATGTAATCCAAGGAAATTTAATTGTATTTGTTTGTTTGTTTGTTTGTTTCATGCTTGCACAAGAGATTTGCTGCCAGGCACCAGACATAGACTTCTAGGTATTAGATGGAGTGGGTGACATAGGCCATTTGATCTAACCACCCCTAAATCTCTTGTTCCTAAACTCTGTTAACTAGATTTGTGTATATTTAGTGGCTCAGTGGTAGAGAATCCACCTGCCAATGCAGGAGACCTGGGTTTGATCCCTGGTCCAGGAAGATCCCACATGCCACGGGTCAACCAAGCCAATGTGCCGCAACCACGAAGCTTGTGCTCTAGAGCCCATGGACTATAACTACTGAACTCACATGTTGCAACTACTGAAGCTCGTGTGCCCTAGAGCCCATGCTCCACAATAAGAGAAGCCCCCGCAGTGAGAAACCCACACGCTGCAACTAGAGAGCAGCCCCCACTCGCCAGCAACTAGAGAAAAGCCTGAGCAGCAACAAAGACCCAGCACAGCCAAATAAATCAATAAAATTATTTTTTAAAAAGAATGAAGGAGCAAGAAATAGAATTGTGTATAAACTTTAAACAAGTACTAGGAAAAAATATTGCAAACCTAAAGTTATGTGACCTTACAAACTAACAAGAAGGGATTTTTAAAGCCTTATAAAATAAATAATGTTAGCATTGTGTGCTCATTTTGCATTTGGTATTACAAGCATTTCACTTAATTTGTATAGTTTATGACTAATAAAATCCTAATTATATTGGAAGAGTTTACTCTTTTTTTTTTTTTTTAGATTTAGCAGTCACAGTCAGACTGTGACCCAAGGTCACAAAGTGAATACATAAGCAGAGCCAAGGGAGGCTGGTCTCCCTTCCTCCAGAACATGGACTCTTTTCACAACAGTATGGTAAAGAATTGTAGGGGAAGGTTTGACTATAAAGAAAACATTGATAACATATATTCAGCTTCATAATAGATATTCAAAATGGAATTCCATTTAGTAAATTTTTTGAATATTCACTTTTTACACAGAGACTTTTATACAAAAAACAGTGACAATACATTAGAAATCTGATATGATATTTTTCACTAGAGATTGATTGGTTTTGAATCCCATCTGAAGAAGTTTTACCCACTAATCCACAACAGAAATATTAAAAAATATGATTACTTAGTAACAGTTCTGTATATCTGCTTGTGCCCAAGGAAACCACAAGAAACTTTTGGGAAAGAGAGTATTCAGCACTCTTAACTTCTCACAGCTCCTGGAAGAAAAAGATCTAATGACTCTGGGAGACCTCTTCACAGGAGAAGAGCAGCGATACCTCGTGTAGAGTCCAGAACTGGACTGAAGATTTGGATTTTTTGAATGCCATCAGTCTCTGGATTGGCCTCTGTTTACCAAGCAGTTAAATGGGCTGTCACATTAATGACTGGATGTTCCTGAGCCATTTATTTTCACCCATTTTGAACTCAAACTGTAGATAGTGTTTTCTTTCCTCTTACACACATACATCAGTGTTAAGACCTAAAATAAGAGTCTACTCTTACACATATGTTCTTTTTGACATCAGGATTTTACGTTTTGCTTTCTTTTTGCTGTATCACTTCAGTTACATGAGAGACTAAGCAAGATATTGGGACAAGAGCACCTTTTTTATATTGAGTAGGAACTTTTTAAATTTTTTTCACCCAGCCTCTTTTCTACCACACAAATATCTTTTTCTTTCCTCCTGAAGCTCAAAGCTCTGTGCTTCTCTGTTCATTAATTCATTATCTACTGAATAACACTGGAGAGAGCAATGTGTTGCTCCCCATGTTGCTTTTCAATAAATAATGAAAGTAACCAGATAACTGGGGCTGGCTACCACCCGAGAGGAGCAAGGAACTGAGAATTTGTGGAAGTCACTGGATTGTTTTTTGAAAGGAATTTTTTTTTTTTTTTAAATTGGTTCAGTGCTGCAGCTTTGGGCTCCCTTATTTCCTATCATGGGGTTCCATAAGCTTTTAGATTTAAGTTTTATTGAGGAACACAACTGGGGACTTCTCAGGGATACACACTGATCTTTCCAACTGCATGGGTTGTGAAATTGGTGAGGAAGAAATGCCAGGAGGGCTTTCTGAAGCCACAGCATCAGCTGAAAACAAAGCCGACAGGCTTGTCTGAATCAAAGGAGTCATGCTTTTGACTGATAATAACTGTAGACTGAATTTATTCATAGCACTACAACCAAGAAGAGGTGTTTATGTTGACTGGGCTCTATTTGCAATTTTTTTGGCAAGAACCTGTCTGACTGTTGGTGGGCATTTTGACACTAATCACATTCTGCTCATTTAAAAGATGGCATCATGATTTGTACATACTTATTCAGAATATATTCTACTATGTTAAACTTGATATATAAAAGATGTTTTCACCACACTTTTTATCTCTAGAATTCCACTAGAAATTAAATAAGGATAAAGCAAACAAATTGATAAGAAATTAGATTAAAAAGAAGCATCTGTATTTGCAAATTCCTCTCTCTGTGCTCAACATCTACTCACCTTTTCATGTTTTATTTATCATGAATAAAAGGAAAAACTCAGTAGGAAATTTTGAGGATAAAGTAAGAGGAGTTGCTAATATACACCTTTGTTTTGAAATAAGACTGCACTCAAAACTTACTGAGGGAAATGATAGCCACTCATTTTTGTTCTGAGAAATAATGAGCAATTGAAGACACATACATAATTTTCTTTTGCTACTTATCTTAGCATTGTACAGACCTTAAAATCATGGTTTGCTTCCTAAAACTTACAAATAATTTGATGAGTTAAATAAAAGATCTATTTTCTTGTTTTGGTTTTTGGTTGAATTAAAATAGCAACCAATACTTAGGTTCCCATGTTAGATCAAATTATGTGACTTCAGATTGTTCCTTCTGGGAGCATCAACACCACCATCACCATCAGCTTCTACTCCTCACCCCTGTAACTTGCACCTTTAATTTCCCTAGAAAGAAATCTCAGCAAAAATAGAAGTCACAAGTCAGTATAACCTAGGGAATTTAAAGCACTTCCTGAATGTACAGCATATTGAAATGTTGCCCTGAGAATTCTGCTCTTGTTTCTGAATAAAAGCCCAATGTACTCATATTGAAAAAAAGCTCTGATTTTTCTCAGTCTCAGCAATTATTTTCCTAAGTTGATGTGGATGGGGAGCATATGGGGAAGAGGAAGATATAGGTGTGACTCTTCTGTCACAGTTCTAAGGTCATGGAGATTATACAATGATTAAAAACATGGGCTTTTAAGAATGTTGATTTGTGTTTGAATTCAGCTTTGTTGTATACCATGAATAAATTACTGACATTTCAAGTTTTATGTTTCCATAATCTAAATGGGGTGAAATCCATCTATCTGTATGATTTATGTTAGGATTAAGACGAATTCATACCAAGGACCTAGCACAGATCTTGAACAACATCTAGCAAACAGCACAACATCTAGCAAATGTTCAATAAATTATAGGTAACATTATTATTCTTTTAGCATCCTTTTAGAATGTTATTAATTCACTAGTTTCAGCTAACAATCTGAAATATAAAGGCACTTGTCTTTTTAAATATGAGCTTTAAATTATTTATTATTTATACATGTATGTTTTAGAAATAACTGAAACAGTGATTTCTTTATTCTTAAAATGCCTATTTCCTTGTCATATGTACAAGAACAGAAGTAAGACAATTCTGCCTTTTCTCCAAGCATTTATTACATTTGTCCTTTTCAACATTAAGTCACAAAGGTGATTTAAGTGAGTTGATGGTTAAAAGCATTAGCTTAATTTCTCAAAATTAAACAATCACTCAAATCTATGCAAACTGAAATGATCCAATGTGATGGGAGATGTAAAATGCTAACTAACTACAAGTGATATTAAGGAGGCTATTACTTTAATAAATTAAATACTGATGCTATCAGCTCTGTTAACAAAAGACATTTAAGAATAGATTTTTTTCATACTTTGTTTATCTAATCCTAGATAAAATGTGGCAAGTAACTAGCCCAATTTCAGCTCTTACCACATGGCTTCAAATGGCAACAGTTTAAAAAAAGAGGCCCTATTAAAAAAAGTAACAAATGTTACAATCATCTGCATATTCCTGTCTTTTGAAATATATGATGTTAAAATGTATTTCATCTGGTTTTCATATGTTCATCTCAAGTATATATCACAAAATTTTTATGTAACAATACCATAACAACATTGTACTAGAAACAGTTTTATGCATTTTAATAGCTTATCCTGATACTCCTTCTAGAAAAACAGCCATTTTAATGGCTAATGCAAAAAAAATATATATATATATATTGGATATGAACATACGAGCAGCTCAGAGCAAACTCTTTGTCATGTTTGTCAGGAACTGAGAGGTACAGTCAGAATTCTTGGAGCTCAGGGTAGATGGAAATGTGTGGTTCCTCAGTGACAGATGTCATTAATATTCAAACTTGTGGTGGGTGACAAAAACATGACACTTTAAGATTTGGGCTATTTGTACCAGAATTAGTTTAGATTTCTTTGAATATTGTCACCAAGGAAATAGTTGAATATTTTTCTTTTCAGAATCTTGAAGAAATTTGTGGGGAGAAAATACCCCCAAAATAAATTTAAATTATACATATTAAAATTGCTTCTCCATCTTCAAGGAAATTCTATAGCAATTAATCAGTAGATTTTTCAGAGTTGTCAATAGTCTGAGAGATAGAAATTGAGGAATGTTAACAGCTCTCCTGTGTTTGGAATGAACTGTCACATACTGTTCTTTAGAGGCTTGCTCTTATTACCAGAATGTTCTAGTTTCTTGAACATAATTTTACATTGCTTGGCCTAATGCAGAAGTTAGCCAGGCTGGAAAATGAAATCATGTCTGAGAATATACAAATGCACAGACACACTTCTATAGTAGTTAGGATAATTGTTTTAGTGTGTTTCTTCCTAATTCCTATCACCTACCTCAGTGAATGAGCATGTCAAATAAGATCTAAACATTTTCCATCATACTGTTAGTAATGCCTAAGAACAAAGGTGTCAAGAATTCTTTAGTGTACATATGTAGGAAAAACCACTGATGCTCACAAGACATTACCAAAGTGATCATAAGAACAAGTGTTAGAATTCTTAAACTTGTTTTAAAAAGTAAAAAAAAAAAAAAAATCTTTACATGGTCAACATAATTGCAACAAAAATTAAAATAAAACATAACTTAGGGAAGTGTTATAGAAAAAAATCAAAATATATACATCACAATTTTCATAAACATCATTCCAAATTCAATCATCATATGAAAGACTAATTGCCTACAAGACACAGGTATGGGAGAGACTTTTCAGTTTATTGTCAAAATAATGTAACAGCCCCACACATTCTTTTAAAGAAAGAAAACAATACTTACAGGAAGACATGAGTTGAAGAAAACAAAGTTATAACTGACTTTATATATCTTAACTGAGGTGCTGATGCATATTTTTAAATGTTTTTTATTCAAGTTTTATCAGGGGATGTTCAACTTTAAGGGATCCAATATATTCTTATTTTGTGTGCTGTTTCTGAAGGACTCTCTATTCCTTATCAGTTCCTAGAAAACAGGAGCAAGCAGAGCTGCATGCAGTTCTCAGAACTGAGATCATGAGAAAGGGCACCTGCTTGGACTCCCTTCAGTGACTCCCTTCAGAGACCTTACTTAAACGTAATCTATTCAGTTATGCTCCTCTTACTCAAGATATTGAATGCTTTCTGGCCCTTTGAAGATTGTTATTTGCCTGGCTTTGTTTTTGCTCAATTTTTTTACTGCCTAAAGCTGCCTTGTGTAAAGATAAATAAACATGCATTCCTACAAATAAAGCACCCTTGTTTCACTCAAGACTTGGGTCCCCTGCATCCCTCTTCCCATCGACTCCAGTCCCCAGGTCCTGGTCTACAAAGACAGTGACAAAGTTTTTTAATTGCATTTTAAAAAATTTTTATTGCAAGATATTTGCTTTACAATACTGTTTTGGTTTCTGCCATACATCAACATGAATCAGCCACAGGTATACATACGTCCCCTCCCTCTTGAACCTCCCTCCCAATCCCCACCACATCCCACCCCTCTAGGTTGTCACAGAGCTCCCTGTGTCACACAGAGGATCCCCACTTGCTGTCTATTTCCTAAAACTAAGATCATGGCATCTGGTCCCATCATTTCATGGCAGATAGATGGGGAAACAGTGGAAACAGTGTCAGACTTTATCTTGGGGGCTCCAAAATCACTGCAGATGGTGATTGCAGCCATGAAATTAAAAGACGCTTACTCCTTGGAAGGAAAGTTATGACCAACCTAGATAGCATATAAAAAGCAGAGACATTACTTTGCCAACAAAGGTCCATCTAGTCAAGGCTATGGTTTTTCCAATGGTCATGTATGGATGTGAGAGTTGGATTGTGAAGAAATATAATTAAGATCAGTAACAGATTTCTTTTCACATTTAAATTAACTGAAACAGCATTGTAAGTTAACATAACAATAAGATAAAATGCTTTACGTTATTCAAGGAGATATTTTGTGAGAAAGGAGCAGTGAGAGGGAAGGAAGGAAGGAAGAAGAAAGAAAAAATGAAAGTTATCTCCTGACCAGGTATGTTTGATTAAGAAAGAAAAATAAGTATCAGGCAAAGAAAATATTAGCTTTAGGTTTTATAAGTTGATTAAAGAAGAGAATAAACCTTGAATTTTGAAAGATTACTTAGCAAGATATTACCTTTTAACCTTTTTCTGTGTATTAAAAAATAAGTATACAAAATAAATCTTATTTTATAACTTTCTTAAATATAGACATCATAAATTTTAAAATATTTGTATCCTACTTTCTCAATCTCACCTGATTGCTAATGCTTAATATTAAAATCATGTATTTTTCTCTTGTTTCCTCATAATTTTCTATTGTTTCCATGAAATAAAACCATAGATACACATAAACCAGTTGTGCTCTTTTTGTTAATGGCCCATATATTATACAAGATTTGATCCTGACAGGCTATTTATTGTTGGCTTTACTCCAAGAATGGAAAATGTTACAACACTGTGGAAAAAATTATATATTGGGAAAGGAACACTAAAGCAAAGAAAAAATAGAAAATAATTATATTGCAATTTTATTATCCTTTAAAATATGCATGGAACATGCTTTGCTAAAGTCGATACAACTCATTGTACCAGAAATTTGTTGGAATTTATATCCCTAACTTTGTTGCTGCTGCTGCTGCTGCTGCTAAGTTGCTTCAGTCGTGTCCGACTCTGTGCGACCCCATAGATGGAAACCCACCAGGCTCCGCTGTCCCTGGGATTCTTCAAGCAAGAACACTGGAGTGGGCTGCCATTTCCTTCTCCAATGCATGAAAGTGAAAAGTGAAAGGGAAGTCGCTCAGTCGTGTCCGACTCTTAGCGATCCCATGGACTGCAGCCCACCAGGCTCCGCCGTGCCTGGGATTTTCCAGGCAAGAGTACTGGAGTGGGGTGCCATTGCCTTCTCCATCCTGATCCTTGTTATTTACTCCAAATGTTTGTCAGACAAAAATATAAATAAAAAGTTGACCTAGAAAAATGAAAAAACACTGGTAAGATATATTTATTTCATTTTCTTTATATGATAGGAAATTATTCTACTGTTAAGTGCATATAAGCATAAGGTTCTAAACATCATGCTAATGATAGTATTATAAGTACAGGTGATAAAATCCATTGTTGATGTTATGATGAAAATGGGTGTTCAGTTAATTGCTCCCCTCAAAAGCCTTCCTTTATCAGTCATCAAGAGATTCATGGCCATTTGCAGAACTAAAGAGGGGTTACTTAGAAAGAAAACCAGTTTAATAGGGCAGACAACAATGGAATAGTCTTTTAGTTCACTTCAGTTTAGTTCAGTCACTCAGTTCTGTCCAGCTGTTTGTGACCCCATGGACTATAGTATGCCAGGCTTCCCAGTCTATCACCAACTACCAGAGCTTACTCAAACTCATGCCCTTTGAGTTGGTGATGCCATCCAACCGTCTCATCTTCTGTTGCCCCTTTTTGTTCTGCCTTCAATCCTTCACAGCATCAGAGTCTTTTCCAATGAGTCAGTTCTTCACATCAGGTGGCCAAAGTATTGGTGCTTCATCTTCAGCATCAGTCCTTCCAAAGAATATTCAGGACTGATTTCCTTTAGGATTAACTGGTTGGATCTCCTTTGAGTCCAAGGAACCCTCAAGAGTCTTCTCCAACACCACAGTTCAAAAGCATCAATTCTTCAGTGCTCAGCTGTCTTTATAGTCCAACTCTCACATCCATATATGACTACTGGGAAAACCATAGCTTTGACTAGACAGACCTTTGTTGGCAAAGTAATGTCTCTGCTTTTTAATATGCTGTTCTAGGTTGGTCATAACTTTTTCTTCCAAGGAGCAAGCGTCTTTACATTTCATGGCTGCAGTCACCATCTGCAGTGGTTTTGGAGCCCCCCAAAAATAGTCTCTCACTGTTTCTATTGTTTCCCCATCTATTTGCCATGAAGTGATGGGACCAGATGCCATGATCTTAGTTTTCTGAATGTTGAGTTTTAAACCAACTTTTTCTCTCTCCTCTTTCACTTTCATCAAGAGGCTCGTTTGTTCTTCTTTGCTTTCTGCCATAAGGGTGGTGTCATCTGCATATTTGACATTATTGATATTTCTCCTGGCAATCTTGATTTCAGCTTGTGCTTCCTCTAGCCTGGCATTTCACATGATTTACTCTACATATAAGTTAAATATGCAGAAGTCCTTTAAAGGCTTCTTAGATGACTATTGTAGTGATATTTTATCCCTTAGAATCAGACCCGTAATTATCATGAGATGTCCAACTCCAGTTTGATGGAAATGGCAATAATAATGCTTTGTTTCCAATATCTTCAAACAATTGCAATGAATACATACTGCATACATATGTACAGATATAATGTAAGTTAGATCTATATATGTTTAGTACCTAGTCGTGTCTAACTCTTTGCAATCCCATGGACTGCAACCTGCCAGGCACCTCTGTCCATGAGGATTTTCCAGGCAAGAATACTGGAGTATGTTGACAGGCCCTCTTCCAGGAGATCTTTCCAAACCAGGGATCAAACCCAGGTCTCCCACATTGCAGGAGGATTCTTTACCAGCTGAGCTACCAGGGAAGTTCTACTAAACGTATTTCTTTAGAGTTCTAGTATTTAAGGTTTACATTTATCCCACTATTTCACTTATCAATTTAGCAAAATATAATATATGAATAAATGAATGTGTCAGTTGATCAGTTGTGTCCGACTCACTGGGATCCCATGAACCATAGCCACCAGGCTCCTCTGTCCATGGGATTTCCCAGGCAAGAACACTGGAGTGGGTTGCGTTTCTTCCTCCAGGGGATCTTCCTGACCCAGGGATGGAACCTACATCTCCTGCATTGGCAGGCAGATTCTTTACCACTGAGCCACCTGGGAAGTGCTTTCATATAAACAAGCTATTTATTAGACATTATTGAGAATGGTATATAATTTGAAATTATATTATTTTCATAAGCTCAATAGACTCTAAAGCTCTTGATTTATAAAAACTTCTAATTCTAGCCCCACTTTGGGTAGGTGCAAAGCTGTATCTTATACTTAACTGTTGAGCATTTAAACCCTGGTTCCATACTCTGAAACCTTATATCCTAATTTTCTCCCCATGCCATCCTTAGCCACATTGTGTTTGCTTATGCACAAAGCACTCATATCAGATTCTCTCCTTTTTGTGTATGTAAGGATATAACTTTTTTATCTTTTGTTTATTTCATAGCTATAACACACTTCTTTATATAGTCTGACAAGTAGGTTGGACTTCTGTATATTGTCTCTAGCTTCACTCTGAAACTATTATACATTATATTTCTGTTTTATAGTGTTAGATATCACTGAGCATTTCATATCAGCACAGGGTACCATTTGCCAAATAGTGACATTATTATTCTACTGTATCATAAATTTTCAGCTTATCTGTTCTTATTTGGAAGAAGGGGAGATTAAAAAGTGATATCCTTAATAATTTTCTTGAAATCAAATTCTTTCTTCATATTATTCTCTTTTTTCTATTATATGCATGGATTATTTAAGCTGATTTTCACTATAAAGACACCAATGCCTACATCAGTCCTTGAAGATTTTTTTTCAAAGACTGGATATAAAATGGGACACTATTTCTACTTCTTTGATTTAACAGAAGACAAACATATGAATCCTTCACATGTTAATAATTTTACCAGTTATTATCATAAGGAAAGAAAACAGAAATAGCAATATAATAAACAGGAGAACTTAACAAAACTTATATACTGAAAATGTTCTTATGACCCTGGTCTCTGACCTCTATTTTCTCACTTCCTTCTGCCATCTCTAATCTGTATTTATTTATACAGGTAGCATTAATAATCTCCCAATCCTCATTTATTCTATGAAATTCCTTCTTTAAAATCTAAAGCCCAGTATCAAAATTTATTTAAAACAGCAGTTTATCCCTCATCTTAGTTGTATAATCTGCAATTTCAGAAATTCAAAATTAAATCCAAATTTTTATATTAAGAATTACCATCTCTTGACACTTCATCAAAAATTCTTAGGGAGACTGAAAGATAAACCAGTGTACATGGACCATGCCCCTGCTAGCAAAACCTTTTCTTAAAAAGTCAGTAAGATAGTAGGCAAGTCATTTCAAACCACACGATCAACTTTTGGAGTAAGATAAAGCCAGTACCAGAAATTTCCAGGAGAGAGAAGTAAACCTATCATAAACTCTTCCAAAACTCTGACCCACAATATAATGATATGATCAACTCCCTATAGTAGCACTTCTGCAATCTCAAAAACTGTCAAAAGTTAGTGTTCACCTGTGGTGGGCATCAAGATTTTAGCCAGTTTGTCCCTAGTCAAGGGGCTCTTAATAAGTCCTAGATCATACCTTGGTATATATCCAAATTTTTTTATTCTATTTTAATTTCATCATATCAATTTCTTCTTCCTTTCATACTCCTGAATTATACTTAGTTCAAAAAAATCTTTGTCTAGATTTTACTTTACCTCCTCCTACTCTATCCTCAGCATTCCCAAATCGGGCTGAGAAGACCTGATGTTCTATCTTTTTCAGGAGGATTGTTTTGCTATTCTTCACTTAGTCTCAAGCTTCAATCTCCACTATTATTTACTTTCTAGTTATTGTTGCATTTCCTAACATGAGTTGATTGATAAATTGGGTCCCTGTGTATTGTTCTTGCTTGACTCTGAAACCATGACCCCTTTGGGTTTCAAGATCTGAAAACTGTCACTTATAACTAGACATCACCATCATTACGATATATGAGTAATAATCATTACAATAATAATAACTAAAATATACTGTGTCTACTATGTGCCAGTCACTGTGCTGGGTTCTTTGGATGCCTTAGCTCATTTAATTCTCGTAAATGTGTGAGATGTGTATTATTGTGCTCATTTTTGTGAGAAAGCTGAGTTTCAGAGAGTAAGTGATTTAAATAAGTTCATACAGCTAATATGATTTGAATACAGTAGTTTCTGACTCCAAATCTCAATCATATCACTTTTTATCATTGTTTTAAGTTTTTGCCTTACATGATTTTTTCACCCCTACTCATTAATCCTAACTCACCACTTAACAATCTTGGTTCTAACCATATGCTGTACATCACATGTCTTATTTATCAACTAGAGTTACACTAGGAGCTTTTTCAGTTCTAAAGACCATTAGGGGTCAATGAAATAGCAGAAGCAGAATCATTATCTTGATTTGTTTTTAAAATGATTCCTTTAATCCTAACTACTGTTTCTGGGGGATAAATTTAATGAAGCTATGGTATAAACTCAAGGTAGTGTTTTAAAATTATAGGATCTTTCTACCAAGAATAGCTTCCTCGATTTTCTGTACCATTCTTAAAATTATAAGCAGCCAAAACCTAAAACAATGTTCTTAATCTTAGATCTTCATCTGGCTCTTGTCCATGTCATTAGTCTGCATTCACATTTCCCCATTCTCCCTCATTTTCTTCTTTCCCTACTCCATCCAAAACTAGCCCCTGCCCTCTCTTTTTCAAATCAAAATATCCTTGAGTTTTTTCATCACTATGTCAGCAGAAGCTCTGTCAATCTATATGCACGCAGATGGCTAAGGGATATTTTTAGATCATTTCAATCATCTGCTTTTTGCATCCCCAATGATTGAGCTTATAAGAAGATTAAATTTTATGAATTGATTTTGTTAGATAAGGAGTTATTATAATTACATTTTTTCTTTCAACTGGTTCTTATAACTATGGTTGCTTTATTAATAGAATAAGATGATTTACTTTTGTATAGTTTATTCATGAAAGCAGGTTAAGGAAGACAAGGGGAATTGTAATTATTGTCTATTGCAAAATGAAATGATGCTAATATGGCCAAAATACAATCAGTTTTATGAGGCATGAGTTCAATTCCGCTGAATCAATTCCACATGCAAGAGCACAGGTGTAAGTAATCAGTAGTATCTACCTCTTAATAGGACTCATATTCAAGATTCTAATCTCAGGCTTTATAACTTAAAATATGCAAATAGAATGGTTTTAGCTCACACTTAACGTGATAAAATGACTAATTCAAGGATATGTCATCAGATAAAAGATCAAAGGTAAAGAACATAGTTTCCAAATTAACCAAATTTCTAATGTAATAGAGATTGTTATGATCCAGCACATTTTATTTTTTGATAGTGAGAGTATATATGAATCAAAAATCATTTAAAATAAAAGATATAAGACTATTCAATACTATGCAACACCAGGAAGTAACGTACCTAACAAAAAGGTGCAGGCAAAAATAAATTTTATGTAATCAGTATCCAATAAAGATCATTTAATAAGATGCATTACAACTTGATAAACATATCATTTAAACATTTAGTACCCTCTGTCTCTGACTGTCCTGTCAAAATTTAAATGTCTTAACTTTTTTCTGCTAATTTTTATGGAATAAAACCATAAGCCAAATCTGAAAAGAAAAAGCAGCATGTATTTAAAAATCCAGTTTCTATCTGGTGTCTCACAGCTCAGCTTTTGTTTCAAGGTGATATTTTAAAGTTTATGTTACGTGGAGATGTCATTGAGTAAAGATCCATAAACACACATAGACTATGCCACATTATGCATTTACGCTGCAAACACTCATTTGAGAAAGCCAGAAAGAAACATAACTTTATGTTCATTTGTTACAGAATCAACTACTATAATAGATACAGCATTATGTCCATTGAGTCAAAACAAACAAAAATGCTCTTCTAAACATTTAATGAGGATATAGTAGAGAAGTCATATATTTAGAAATATATTTAGAAATAATTATTTTTAGAAATCTTTGAAAACTTTTTGTAATATGGCAAATCAGAAAGATACTGCTAAATCAGCTATAAATCTAGAATTCTTGCCTTACTGATGATTATTTAATCATCTCTCATGTCTTATGCATTTAACTTTTACACACATACAAACAGTTAGGTACTTATGTATATATGTATATGTGTGTATGTAATACATACACTGCATTATTTTATTGTTCTTATTTTCATAAATAAGGAAGCTTAACATAGGAATTATTACAACATACACGTAGAGAAGATGATCTGCTAATTCTATGAGTTAGCATATTCTAATTTAGAAAATATATCTGAAAAAATTTAAAACAATATTTAAAAACTTAAAGATGGTTGCACAGCTTTGAAATGTATAGATTATCAAAAATTTCGAGACTACACTTTATACTTATCCTTCTTAGTGTGAAACAAGGATGGATATTGTTTTTTTTTTTTAATAAAATAGAACGGCTATTCTTTACTTGAATACAGCAAACACCAGTTTTAGAAAAAGCCTTTTATAAACTTCAAAACTGTAAGATATTTGCTTAATAAACTAATGTAGTTTCCTCTCCTAATAAAATCAAATTCAAATTTAACAGTAAAATGTCCAACATTCGTCATACTGCAAGGCATATAGGATCTTAGTTCCCCAACAAGGGATCAACCAGCACCACCTGCATTAGAAACACATAGTCTTAACCACTGGTCTCCCAGTCAACCTTATTTTTAAACAAATAATATAAAAATAATATTTATACATGACAGATGTTGATATTTTAATTGTGAAAGATAGATAAGTTATGCTTAAATATGTGTTATATACCACGTATGGTGGCAAAAATTGAAAAATTTTATGGAGAAAGACAGCCTCTTCAATAAATGGTGTTGGGAAAAATGTTGGGACAGCTACATGTTAAATTATCAAACTAGAATACTCTCTCATACCATGCACAAAAATAAATGCAAAATAGAATAAAGACTTATATGTAGGACTTGAAACAGTAAAACTTCTAGGGAAAAAACACACGGAGTACACTCTTTGATAGGGGTCTTATTAATATTTTTTTTGATATGTATCCTCAGGCAAAGGAAATAAACGTAAAAATAAACAATTGGGACTGCATCAAACTAAAAAGCTTTTGCACAACGAAGGAAATAATCAACAAAATGGAAAGGCCACTTAACTGAATGGAGGAGAGAGTCGTTCAACCATGTCTGTCTCTTTGCAACCCCATGAACTGTACCAGACTTCTCTGTCCATGAAATTCTCCAGGCAAGAATACTGGAGTAGATATCCATTCCCTTTGCAAACAATATACCTGATAAAGGGTTAATATCTAAAATATACAAAGAACTCATACAACTTTATATTAAATAAACAATCCAATTAAAATATGGAAGCAGACCTGAATAGATATGCTTGCAAAGAAGACATACAATGGCAATAGGCACATGAAAAGATACTCAAGATCACTTATCATCAGGAAAAAGCAAATCAAAGCCATAATGGGATATCACTTCACACCAGTCAGAATAGCTATCTTCAAAAAGACAATAAATATGTGTTGTTAAGAATGTGGAGAAGGGGACCACTTGTGCAGTGTTGGTAGGAATACAAATTGGTACAGCCACTAAGGAAAATAGTATGGAGATTTCTCAAAAAATTAAACATAGAACTACACATGATTCAGCAATTCTACTCCTGAGTACTTATCCAAGGAAAACAAAAACGCTAATGAGATAACACATAAACACCCAAGAGTTTCCCAGTTGGTACCAGTGGTAAAGAACCTGGCTGCCAGTGCAAAAGACATAAGAGATGTGGGTTCAGTCACTGGGTCAGGAAGATCCCCTGGAGTAAGCCATGGTGACCCACTCCAGTATTCTTGTCTGGAGAATCTCATGGACAGAGGAGCCTGGTGGGTTATAGTCCATAGGGTTTCAAAGAGTCAGACACAACTGAAGCGACTTAGCATGCATGCATACGCACCCAATGTTTATTTGCAGCATTATTTGCAATAGATAAGATATGGAAGCAACCTAAGTATCAATCAATAAATGAATGGATAAAGAATATAATATGTGTATGTGTATATGTATGTGTATGTGTGTGTATACACATACACACACACACACATGCACACACACACACACACACACAGAGGAATATTACTCAACCATAAAAAGAATAAAATTTTGCCATTTGCAACAACATGGATGGACCAAGAAGGTATCACACTAAGTGAAATGGGAGAAAGTACATATTATTCCACTTATATATGGAATCTAGAAAATAAAACAAATGAACAAATATAAACAAAACAGAAACTGATTTATAGATACAGAGAACAAAAACAGTATCAGATTTGTGGTTACCAGAGATGAAGGAAAGAGGGAGAATTGAATGCAAGTGGTCAAAAGGTAAAAACTTTCAGTTATAAGATAAATAACTACTAGGGATATAACATATAACATGATAAATATAATTTATACTGCAGTATATGTTACATGTGGAGGCTGTTAAGAGTAAATTCTAATAATTATGATCACAAGAAAAATTTATTTTCTTTTTCTCTGTGTATCTAAATGAGGTGATGGATGTTCACTAAATTTACTCTGATAATCATTTCATGATATTTCTATATCAAATTATAAGTCTATATAACTTAAATTTCTATAATGTTGTATGTCAATTATGTCACAATAAAACTAGAAGGAAAAAAAGAAAAGTAAATTTTAAAAGATATTTTTTTAAAAAGAAAGAAAATTGAACAACTTTGGAGGAAACAATTTGGCACGTAAATTAAGAGCATTAAAACTATTTGTTCCTTTTACCCAGTAATTTCAATTCGGTAAAAATCAGTCTAAGAAATAAATGTAACCACTTCCCCAAATTCAATGCACAGAGAGGCTCAATTTCATAAAAATGGATAATTAGAAAACATAAAGCTGTAAATGTCAAACATTTGGGTAAATGCTAAAGGAGGTGAAGCATTTCCTTCTTTTATTTGGTGATCACAAAACATGTCAAGCAAGAATCATAAAACATATCAAACAAGAATCACAAAACATATCAAGTAAGAACACAGGAAAGACTCTAACCCTTAATCCTTGGTGAGTGAAGCCACTGTGGTCCTTCCCTGTGTCCACATGATCCAAAAAAATGGGTGTTACAAATGGTGGCCCATTTCCCTCTTTATTAAATTTGATTCTCAGGACCTTGAATGAACCTCCCAAAAGGAATAGGCATCTGTATTAACTAAAGATGGAATCCACAATCACTGTCTCACCCATAACCCCATCTACCACCTCTGTCCTAACTCCTATTAGAATCCAAGGAAACTGAATAAAGAGGACACTCTCCCTCCTTCCAAATCTCAATATACTTGGCCTATTCTCATTCTTCCATAGGATAATCAATTTAGTTTCCTCAATGAACTTAGACATATAAAAAGTATATATAGACACATAAAAGAGACCTGCCCAGGAGCTGCAACTACTGTGCTACAACTTCTGAGGCCAATGCTCCACAAAGGAGGGGTCACTGCAGTTACGGGGCCACGCACCACAGCTAGAGACTGGTCCGCACCCTCTGCAGCTAAGAGGGGGCCCACGTGCAGCAAAGAAGATCCAGGGCAGCCAAAAATAAATAATTTTTTTTTAAGTGGTCTGCTTAATGCCCAACTTTACTGATGAGATTCATAGTTTTATTCTCAAATGGCAACTCTCCATTCAGTGGTCTCAAATTTATGGACCTAAAAGAGTAAAGAAAGAATATAATTCATTTGATAAATTTATTTTTGTGGATGATGGATGTCAAACACCATTTTAGAAACTGAAAATACAATGCCGAACCAAAAAGTTGTCTACTCAAGGAGTTTATTTTAATGCATGTAGAGGTACTTCACAACTACATGTAATACCCAACTTTGAAAGGGGATTTTTTTATTTCCCTTGTAATGAGCCTAGAACTGAGAAAAATAACTACATTTAATTTCACAAATGGGTCTTCTATATAAAATTCTAAAATTGACTAAGAGTAAAATATTAAGAATAAAAATTTATACACAATTTTTATAATCCTATTAAAATCATAGGAATATTTCCCTGTTTAAAATGATGTCTATTACAACACTGAAATACAAAGGATCATAAGAGACTACTACCAGCAGCTCTCTGCCAATAAAATGGACAACTTGGATGAAATGGACAAATTCTTAGAAAAGTATAACTTTCCAAAACTGAACCAGGAAGAAATAGAAGATCTTAACAGACCCATCCACAAGCAAGGAAAATCGAAACCTGTCATCAAAATCTTCCAGCAAACAAAAGCCAGGACCAGATGGCTTCACAGCTGAATTCTACCAAAAATTTAGAGAAGAGCTAACACCTATCTTACTCAAACTCTTCCAGAAAATTGCAGATGAAGGTAAACTTCCAAACTCATTCTATGAGGCCACCATCACCCTAATTCCAAAACCAGACAAAGATGCCACAAAAAAAGAAAACTACAGGCCAATATCACTGATGAACATAGATGCAAAAATCTTTAACAAAATTCTAGCAAACAGAATCCAACAACATATTAAAAAAATCATACACCATGACCAAGTGGGCTTTATCCCAGGAATGCAAGGATTCTTTAATATCCGCAAATCAATCAATGTAATACACCATATTAACAAATTGGAAGATAAAAACCATATGATTACCTCAATAGATGCAGAGAAAGCCTTTGACAAAATTCAACACTCATTTATGATTAAAACTCTCCAGAAAGCAGGAATAGAAGGAACATACCTCAACATAATAAAAGCTATATATGACAAACCCACAGCAAGCATCACCCTCAATGGTGAAAAATTGAAAGCATTTCCCCTGAAATCAGGGAACAAGACAAGGGTGCCCACTCTCACCACTACTATTTCAACATAGTGTTGGAAGTTCTGGGCCACAGCCAATCAGAGCAGAAATAAGAAGTAAAAGAATCAGATAGGAAAGAAAAGTAAAACCACTGTTTGCAGAATGCACATGATCCTCTATTAATAGGAAAACCCTTAAAGGACTCTACCAGGAAAATTACTAGAGCTAATACAATGAATATAGTTAAAGTTGCAGTGATATAAAATTAACACACAGAAAGTCCTTGCATTCCTATTATACTAACAATGAAAAAACAGAAGAGAAATTAAGGAAAACAATACCAATTCACCATATGCCAACAAAAAGAATAAAAATACTCTAGGAGGTATATCTACCTAAAGAAACAAGGACCTATACAAGGAAAACTATAAAACACTGATGAAAGAAATCAAAGAGGACACAAACAGATGGAGAAAAATACTGTGTTCATGGATTGGAAGAATCAATATTGTCAAAAATGGCTATTCTACCCAAAGCAATCTATAGATTCAATGCAATCCCTATCAAGCTACCAACGGTATTTTTCACAGAACTAGACCAAAGAATTTCACAATTTGTATGGAAATACAAAAAACCTCGAATAGCCAAAGTAATCTTGAGAAAGAAGAATGGAACTGGAGGAATCAACCTGCCTGACTTCAGACTCTACTACAAAGCCGCAGTCATCAAGACAGTATGGTACTGGCACAAAGACAGAAATATAGACCAATGGAACAGAATAGAAAGCCCAGAGGTAAATCCACGAACCTATGGACACCTTATCTTTGACAAAGGAGGCAAGGATATACAATGGAAAAAAGACAACCTCTTTAACAAGTGGTGCTGGGAAAACTGGTCAACCACTGTAAAAGAATGAAACTAGAACACTTTCTAGCACCATACACAAAAATAAACTCAAAATGGATTAAAGATTCTAAATGTAAGACCAGAAACTTATAAAACTCCTAGAGGAGGAGAACATAGGCAAAACACTCTCTGACATAAATCACAGCAAGATCCTCTATGACTCACCTCCCAGAATATTGGAAATAAAAAGCAAAACTAAACAAATGGGATCTAATGAAACTTAAAAGCTTTTGCACTACAAAGGAAACTATAAGCAAGGTGAAAAGACAGCCCTCAGATTGGGAGGAAATAATAGCAAATGAAGAAACAGACAAAGGATTAATCTCAAAAATATACAAGCAACTCCTGCACCTCAATTCCAGAAAAATAAAAAAAAAAAAAAAAAAATGGGCCAAAGAACTAAACAGACATTTCTCCAAAGAAGACATACAGATGGCTAACAAACACATGAAAAGATGCTCAACATCACTCATTATGAGAGAAATGCAAATCAAAACACAATGAGGTACCGTTACACGCCAGTCAGGATGGCTGCTATCCAAAAGTCTACAAGCAATAAATGCTGGAGAGGGTGTGGAGAAAAGGGAACCCTCTTACACTGTTGGTGGGAATGCAAACTAATACAGCCGCTATGGAAAACAGTGTGGAGATTTCTTAAAAAACTGGAAATAGAACTGCCATATGACCCAGCAATCCCACTTCTGGGCATACACACTGAGGAAACCAGATCTGAAAGAGACACATGCACCCCAATGTTCATTGCAGCATTGTTTATAATAGCCAGGACATGGAAGCAACCTAGATGCCCATCAGCAGATGAATGGATAAGGAAGCTGTGGTACATATACACCATGGAATATTACTCAGCCGTTAAAAATAATTCATTTGAACCAGTCCTAATGAGATGGATGAAACTGGAGCCCCTTATACAGAGTGAAGTAAGCCAGAAAGATAAAGAACATTACAGCATACTAACACATATATATGGAATTTAGAAAGGTGATAATGATAACCCTATATGCAAAACAGAAAAAGAGACACAGAAATACAGAACAGACTTTTGAACTCTGTGGGAGAAGGTGAGGGTGGGATATTTCAAAAGAACAGCATGTATACTATCTATGGTGAAACAGATCACCAGCCCAGGTGGGATGCATGAGACAAGTGCTCCGGCCTGGTGCACTGGGAAGACCTAGAGGAATCGGGTGGAGAGGGAGGTGGGAGGGGGGATCAGGATTGGGAATACATGTAAATCCATGGCTGATTCATATCAATGTATGACAAAACCCACTGGAAAAAAAAATAATAATAATAATAAAAATTAAAAAAAAAGAAAAATAAAATGATGTCTATTATTTCATGTGCCAAGTTCCAAATAAAATAGTTTTAAAGACAAAGAAGAAACTATATATGTATATGTGAGTGTGGTTGTTACCACACACACACATATATATATACATGGTAGTTTTATATATATATATACATATAGGTAGGTATATATATATACATGGTAGTTACCTTATAGCTATATTCCATTGTGCTTGCTATAACAGCAAGCACAATGGAATACAATGAAAAATTACAATCTAACTATTGGCTACTAGTCAACCTAAAATGCAATCTTTCTGGAAAAAAAAAAAAATAAGAGATTGTATTCCTTTCTTTGTTGCTTATACTTTTGTTCAGCGAACCAGCCATATAACAACCAGAAAATGAGACGGTAAACTTAAGAATGCTGTATCTTATATAAGAAAGGTTTTTGAGGTGGTCCATCAATTTACAATTTCTATAGACATTTATAGATTGTTTTTCTGGAAGAACAAACACCAAATGTGGGAGGCAGGCAATGCCTGAGTTGGGTTGGGAGATAGCTGAAGAGAAAGGCAGTTACTACTGCTAGCAAAAAGTTAGCTGGCATTTCTTGTTCACATAAATTAAGCACTCAGTATAGGATAAAAACAGGAAGAGCCCTGGTATTCATGCTAATAACTTTCATTTTTTTTTTTTAATATCCTTCCAGTTTAGTGTTTTAGAATCAGGAATGGAAGTTAAACAATAGCCCATTTCAACTCATTTCAGTAAAGTTATATTAGATGAATGCCTGCTAGGCAGGGAGCATTTGATAGAACTTTGTAATATCACTTGACACTTTGATTTTAGTTTTAATAAAGATTTTTATCTAACTTAAACATGCAAAATAAGAATGGCAAATCACCAACTGGCAAAATCCTGGCCTAGATAAATCTCTTTTCATCACAGACTGATTAAGTAAAACAAAAATCTAAGATTTTATTGTTAAAAACTCACTAAAGGGCATGAAAAATGAAATGATTTCCTAAAGCCTCAGCGGAAGATCTTAACTGAGATAAAACAGTTAACTAAAAGAACAACTTTTCAAAAACTCTTTGAAATTCTTGACTTAGTGACATGGGATTCATGAAAGATAATCAAAGTCATAACAAAAGGTGAGCTGAGGTTTAAATATGATTATATATGATAAATAAGTATTTCAAATCAAAAAATGATTTAAGAAAATTAAATCCTAAGTGCAGAATTCAACTTTTAGTAAAGTATATTACTGACATAGAAGAAGAGTTGAGAAATTCTTCTCAAAATTCAAAGTTAAGGACTAGAGAAATGAAAAAAAAAAAAAAAACATTTAAGGAGATATATAAGTGAAATTTAAAATTTAACAATTTTGCCTAAATACAGGCAACCAGAAGTAAGAATGACAGAGAAGTAAGTTTCTAAAATATCCAAAGCAAGAGATCTGAATCTGTGCACAGAGAGTGATTATAATTGCTAGAGGGGAAAAAACCAAACAAGTAAAAACGTATCAATTACAAAGATGAAAGCAAACTCTTTAAGCACCCAACTATAAAATAAAGCAGGATGGCCTAATTTTAATCTGTAAGATTACTTTTTTATAAAGCAATAGGGGAAGAAATTTAGGGCATAGGAATTGCTATTCTAAAAACACCCCTGTTAAAATTTAGTCAACTAATAACAACTATTTCATTTACTTTAAATAATAAGTATAACTTTTGCTTCCAGGTATGATGGAGTAGTTTGTGGTACACTGACGCTCCTTTTGAGAGCAACTAAAATGGGTAAATATATATACAAATATGTGTCTTTATAGGCTTTAGGGAGCTAATGAACCAACCTGGAATAAAGGAAATGAGATTTCCCACAGGAGAGAACTATGAAGAGATGAACTGACATTCTGCAGCACTTTTCCCTTGGTGTTTTCTGATTCTGGCCACTGGGCAAGAGTTGGACAATCTGGATTTTACCTGGGCAAAGCTCTCTTTTGGGAAGCAAAGACAGAATAGAGTTTTTTAATTCACTCTGGGAGCCATACAGATTTGAGAAGTGACAAAGAGAGGAATGAGAATTTAGCCTAATGTGAATTGAGGAATGAGAGCTGAGCCATCACTAAACCTGTTTCCTTCTCAACATTTGCTAGAAAGTAGTTGCCTGGAAAATCTCATAGATGGAGGAGCCTGGTAGGCTGTGTTTTCACTTTTCACTTTCATGCAATGGAAAAGGAAATGGCAGCCCACTCCAGTGTTCTTGCCTGGAGAATCCCAGGGACAGGGGAGCCTGATGGGCTGCCGTCTATGGGGTTGCACAGAGTCGGACATGACTGAAGTGACGCAGCAGCAGCAGCAGAGGTACATGGGGAGTGAAGGTATCTAAGTAGCCTCTGGAAAGCAAAGCAGTGAGTTTGATAGTCAGACTGAGACAAGGATTAGGGTCAAGCATCTTTCATGTAAGGAACCTCTGGTGAAACCAGATGGAAGTCCTGCAAGGTCTAGCCCACACATGCAGTCAAGTCAAACAGGATGGTTGTGGGCACTATAATGAGCAGCAGGGTCAGAGCAGCATTCACAATGGTTCATGTTTCTTGGGTTGAAATAGCTAACATCTTGTATAGTTTACTAGCATTTTATTTGCCGTGTAAATGAAAAAAAAAATCTTTATAGAGGCAGTGTGACTCAAAAACTCAATTTGCTTCTTGGTGGGTATTGAGCCAAATGATACAACCAAGTCAAAGTGTGTAAGAAGGAAAGATTTGTTACTTCCAGGCAGTAAAGAGAACAATAGAGATCTCTCCCAAGGCAATATCTCCCTGAAGACCAAAATTGGGGAAGTTTTATGCTAAGAGTACATTTGTATTCATGAGGGGACTTGAGTAGAGTAGAATTCAGCATAGAATTGGAACAAAGGTCAACAGAGTCTGAGCCTTAGTTGACTGAAGTCAGGAGGGTCAGAAAAGTTCAGTATCATTATTCCTTAGGTTCTGACCAGTCTGGGGTCTCAGCATGTAATTACCATCCTCCACCTGGGTGGGGGCCTTATTTCCTACAGAACTCAAAAGTATGTATCATATCGTTATATGTCTTGAGAAGAAACTCAGACTGTTTTATTGCTAAACTGTTGTTTCATGATTGCCTTTTCTTTGTTTTGCCTTCCTTTGTTCCCTTAAGATCATTAACCACTGGGTCCTCTTCAAGGAAAAACACCATGGCTAGACTTAGATCACAGAATAACCTAGGCTAAAATGGCTTCTCTTATGTCAAGAAAGCCATGCCTGGTTCTCATTCTCCAGGAATCCCAAATGCTATCTGCTTATAACATTTGTTTGGTTTCTGCAAACTGAGAACTTGAATCACCACACAGGTAATCATACAGGATGACTGTGCATGAAGAAAAGGGAAATTCCCAGACTTTTCAGAAACTATTGGACTAGGCTCTGAACTGATATTAACCCCTTAGAACATGATGTGTTTTTTAGTTTACCATTCAAGTGGGCACCAGTGGGTTCAGTTTATTAGTGAAGCTTTTTGGCTTAGGTTCACCTCATGGTAGGCGCAGAGAGATTCCAAATACAACTATGGCTATTTTCTCAGTTCTAGAATACACAGTTACCATGTATCTATTTAAAAACTAGAATAATCATCTTTCTGGTTCTCTGGCTTATTGATTGTTATCATTGTTGTTTTAATGTCTGTCATATCTGACTCTTTGCAACTCTATGGACTGTAACCTGCCAGACTTCTCTGTCCATGGGATTTCCCAGGCAAGAATACTGGAGTAGGTTGCCATTTCCTTCTCCAGAGGAACTTCCCAACCCAGGGATTGAACCTGTGTCTCCAGCTAGGCAGGTGATTCTTTAGCACTGAGGCACCTGGGAAGCCCCTGGCTTATAGAACCTAGGAGATTTTATGGTAGAATTTACCAATGGAAAAGTCACTGTAACTATTTTTGTTCATAAAAATAGTGAACCCACACCAAAACTAACCCTTTAGAAAATTGGTCAAGTTGTTTGCCACCATCCAAGTCTTACGGAGAAAAGGAGGGTGAGTCCTACCACAGCACCTTTAACTGTGAAGAAGGCAGCTGAATACTGCAGAATGACAGTGGATTCCTATAAAGTTAATCATGGTTTGACTCTATTTAAAGTTCCTTTGCCATATACAGTTTCTTTATTGGAGCAAATCAACATAGCCCTGATAACTGGTATGCAACTGTTAATTATGCAAACGTACACACACACACACACACACATGATCTGTTAGTAAAGATAACCAGAATAAGTTTGCTTTCATCTAACAAAGGTAAGAATATATGTCTATATATATATATGTATATATTTATTATCTTTCCTCAGACCTATATAAATTCTTGTCTAGCTTTGTCATAATTTATTCTGAAGAAATTTTGCACACCATTCTGATCCACCTCATTGATATCCCTATTCTGAGGTACAAGGTAAGCAAGGAGTACTGAATTTTTTTTTTTGCCTTTTAGTAGAATATCTCAACTGTTTCACATTCATAGCATAGACTTTTATATCTATAGACTCTCTTACATTTGCATTATGTACTATGTCAACTCTGTACTTATTTTTTTATTTTTTCTGAGATTGAACATAATATTTCCTTACTTTCCTTCCACCTATGAATCAACTAATGCTTTTAAGAAAAATATTATAATTAACTGATGCTTTTCCTAATTACCTTTACAGCAGGATATATATAACAATTAAAAACTTTCTAATTAAGTGTTTAATGTCAGCTGCTCTACAAAAAAAAATAGTCTATTTGTCAAAAACAACATTGTTTTCTTCTTAAACCATTTTTATTAGTAAAATAAATGCTATCTTTTGACCATATGCTCTCCCTGTATAACAAATACTAGTCATAGTCTGAGATGACTATTTTCCTATGCTGTATTTACAATAAAAAGGTATTTGTTTACAAATAGTTCAAATCACTTAAAGCACACAGCTATTTATTCTTGTGATTCTGTATGTGGCAATACACCAGGTTAAAGCATTTTTTACTTGTTTAAAGAAATTAAGTATATGAAATAATAGAATAACTAGCAATATGTACCTAATGTGTCTAAAAGGATATATCTAATATTAAACAACAGAACAAAATATGACAGTGCTGTTGTCGTTCAGTCACTAAGTCAGGTCCAGCTCTTTGTGATCCCATGGACTGCAGCATGCCAGGCTTCCCTCTTGTCCACTATCTGCTGGAGTTTGCTCAAATTCATGTCCATTGAGTCCATGATGCTCTCCAATCATCTCATCCTCTGCCACTCTCTTCTCCTCCTGCCCTCAATCTTTTCCAGTGTCAGGGTCCTCTCCAATGTGTTGGTTCTTTGCATCAGGTGGCCAAAGTATTGGAGCTTCAACTTCAGCATCAATCCTTCCAATGAATATTCAGGGTTGATTTCCTTTAGGATACACTGGTTTGATCTCCTTGCTGTCCAAGAGACTCTCAAGAGTCTTCTTCAGTACCACAGTTTAAAAGCATTAATTCTTTGGCCCTCAGCCTTATTTATGGTCCAACTCTCACAACTATACATGACTATTGGAAAAGCCATAGCTTTGACTATATGGACCTTTGTTGGCAAAGGGACGCCTCTGTTTCTTAATGTGGTGTCTAGGTTTGCCATAGATTTCCTTCCAAGGAGCAAGTGTCTTCTAATTTATTGACAGTGTAAGTCATAACAAAAAAGATGCTGAAGCAAACTTGGCTGGTCATTGTCCTTTGGCAAGAACATCTGAAACATTTAACTAGTGATGGAAAGTTTATGGTGAGTCGAGGTAATGTCTTTTCCTTCTAATAAAAGACAACTTAAACACCAATAACTTCAAATGAGTTGCTGTTTCTTAGAAAATATATCAGTACTGAAAACCTTCATAAACACATTCTTTCAAGAGATATTACAAATTATTACAAAACTTACAAATTATTATAAGGGTTATTATCTTCCTTCTTCATTTGGTGTCTCTCTATTTTGGGTTTATGCATAGCTTATACCTTCAAAAGGTCTTTTTAAGTACCTAGTAGAGTGGGCCAACAGCTTTGCTTCTTAGTTGGAGTTACAGACTCTCACCCACTTTCCCCAACATATGTTCTCCCATATTCTACGTGGTTTCCCAGGTCCTTCAAGTCTTCACTTCTTTCCCATTAATTCCAGCTTTCTGCTGCCCTCTCCTGGCCTGTGATGGCATATAAGCATTTATAGATTTGGAGTTTTACATTAGAGGGAAGTAAAACAGTGACTCTAAAAAATTAATTTGCATCAAAATCTTCTGCAGGTTCATATTTAAGCATTTATTTAAGTTATATTTTTAATTTAAAGAGATAAATTTAAGAAGACATTTTGATTGCCTTTTAACTAAAGTCAAAATCTGGCTGTGAGAAGCCCTTATGGTAAATCCTGTGCTCAATCCTTTCTAGAGCAGAATGTACACAATGTAATGAGTTACAGATATTATTATACTCTTACACCCTATCTATTAGGGAGAAAGAAAACCACATTTGCTAGAAAAGTTCTCAAAAAGCACTTCTGTCTTGAGACCTTCAGAAAAGTAAGATTGTTAACCTCAGAGAATCAGGGATCAACGAAAAGAAAAAGGAAATGTATTAAGGTCAAATAAAGGGAGACAGTGGAAGGTCATTATACCCAGAAAACTATTATAATCATAAAGTCATTGGTGTAAGGAATCGTGGAAAACAGTGAAGCAGCTGCTGCTTATTTCCACAGGCTGGGAGAGAGCAGGGTTGGTGTCAGTGGACAACATAGCCATGTTAACCATAGATAATTTCATAGAAATTACAAGGAGACCTCAAGATTCTTGAAGATTAAGACAAGTTTAAATGGGTTTCTGAATTTCAAGAGATATCAGCTGATGATTCATTTACTTATAATTACCATAATATGGATGTCATTAAATTCCTTTACTTTTGTTTTGTTATACACTTCTGTCACTGGTAGGGTATACAGGCAGTGGAAGAAATGATTTCACCTCACACTCATGTTCTAAAGAAGTATATTCATAAGATGGTCTTAGTTCTCTAATGATGGATAGAGCTTGGGAAAGAGATTTCTGTTAAACGTTGATAATGCAATTTGTAAATGTTACAAACCAAGTGCCAAAGCTTCTGTTTTTAATGAGTGAGCATAAAATGAAGTGAGGAGCTTGAACTAAGGAGTACAAACATAGGATTATATTGAATCTTGATATAAATAAGGTATCTGTCCATTTTATAACCATTTTATATCCATATTCAGAAAACGTTTCCCTTTCCAGGTATATTTTATCTCTATCCTTCTCTCCACATTTAATTTTCATAAAAGATTTATATGTATTTATAGTGTCCATTCCTCCCTTTCCTACTCTCTCTTCAAACCATTGCAATTCTTCACTCCCCATTAAAATAAAGTTTAACTGGGTGGTCAATGACTACCATGTGGGTAAATCCAAAGGGATTTTTTAAATTAATAATTTTTTCTTTATTTTAGAATTGAAGTTGTAACATGCAAATCTCAATCTTTTTCTACATCCTCTCACTTCTTTTTCTACTTTGTCAATTCATTTTCACTTACCTTATGTTTAGATTAAGGGCCCTAGTTCACAGGTCTACAAACTATGGCCCATGAGCTAAATCCAGCTTTCTATTGTGAATAGTTCTGCAGTGAACATTAGTGTATATGTGTCTTCTTGAGTTATGATTTTCTCAAGGTATATGCCAAAAGGACACATATACCCCCAGTGTTCATTGCAACACTATCTACTATAGCCAGGACATGCTGTTCATTGTCATTCAGTCACAAGTCATGTCTGACTCTTTGTGATGCCATGGACTATAGCAAGCAGGCTTCCCTGTCCTCCACAGTCTCCTGGAGTTTGCTCAAGCCTGGACATTGAAACAAACTAAACGTCCAGTGACTGATGGGTGGATAAGAAGATGTGGTCATACATACAATAGAATATTACTTTTTATTGCCATAAAAAGGAACGGAATTGGGTCATTTGTAGAGATGTGTATGGACCTAGAGTCTGTCATTCATAGGGAAGTAAGTCAGAAAAACAAATATTGTATATAAATCCATATATGTGGAATCTAGAAAAATGATACAGATGAACCTTTTTCCAGGGCAGGAATGAGATGCATATGTAGAAAATGGGTATATGGACACAGGGGAGGAAAGGGAGGGTGGGGTAAACTGGGAGATTAGGATTGCAATATGCACACTACCATGTGGGAAACAGACAGTTGGTGGGAACCTAAAGCACAGTAAGCTCAGTTCTGTGCTCTCTGGATGACCTAGATGAGTAGGATGGAGGTAGGAGGAAGGGAGGTTAAAGAAGAAGGGGCTATATGTGTACGTATAGCTGATTCACCTCACTGCACAACATGAAATAACACACCACTGTAAAGTATTTCTATTTCAATTAAAAAAGAAATCCAGCTTTCTTCCTGATTTTTTAAATAAAGTTTTATCAAATCACAGCCATGCTCATTCATTTACGTATTGTTTATGAACAGTTTTGCACAACAATGGCAAAGTGTATAGTTTTCACAGAGAACATAGAGCTTACTAAATCTGAAGTATTTCCTCTATCGATGGCCTGTCACAGAAAAAAAAAAATATTGACCTCAGTTCTAGGTAATGGATCTTAGGTCATTTTCTGATCATTTTTTATAGATCACATTGACTCCCCTGCCCTGACTCCATAAACAGGATGACTTTCAAATTTATATCTTCAATCTAGACAATACCTCACAATTGCAAACCTTATATTTAGCTACGTATTTGTTGTTCTAATGAAATGTCTCACAAATATCTCATACTCAGCTTCAAAATTGAATTTGTAAGCTTATACACACACATAATCCTGTATTCATTAGATCCCTTTCTTCGTGAAAATCACCACCATTAATTCAACTGCTTTAATTAGAAGACTGACATCCATAACACCTTCCCTTCTCCACTCCATGCCTAAGGTGATCAGAATGAAGTCTAATCAGTTCTACTAATATTCTAAAAGCTATCTAATTGTACTCATATTTATTAACTCCATCTTCATAGAAGCGCCCCACATATCTCACCTGGACAATTGCAATAACATCCTAATTGGCCTCCCTACATCATCCACTTATATTTCTACTACTTTATCTTCTCTGTATATAACAAAGGGATTTTTTGTTTAAAATGTTAAGACTAAGTCTTAACTGCATTCTATAAGATGTGATTATAGTTAACGTATTTGCTAACACACTTATAGCATGCTGACCCACATGCATTCCAATTTGATCTTTTTTTTTATTTCCACTCTGGAGGAATACATATGACTTGTATTACTTAGCTATTTAAGAAATCTCTAAAATAATTACACACTAATAATAAACCTTTTAAACTACTACCTAAATGGTCTAGTGATAAACAACTGCACATTGAGTTGTAAGTTCCAAGTATAGCTTCCATCCCATTCATGGAAGAATGCTTTATTTATAAAGCCAAAATACTACTGCAAACTAGTCTAACAGGCATTATAAATTCCCCAAATTAAACCCCTCTGGATTAACCTTAGCAACCCTACTCTTTCAGACTTGTATTTTTGTAATAAGCTATTGTATATCAAATGCAACTGTAAAGGACTTAAAAATGCTTGCCCAGAATTCTCTCCACAGTATCAGGATAGAGTTTAAACTAAATCTCAGTATTTATCAGTTAAGCCACCTCCAAATTTCCCTTAGATTTTGGCATATAACTTTATCTGTGTCAACCTGTTTCTGAACTCCCACATCATTTTCAGAAAATGGCAGGTTCTAAATCATACACAGATCTGGGTAAATCTCCACAATAATGCCATAAGAGCATGCTATTCTATGTCTAAAATGCAAAGTGAGCAATTTGTCAGTTATATAATAAGCATAAACACTTACTCATTGTGACCTACTATGCAGCACCATCTAACACCATTTCTCTTATATCTATCCCTTCAAATTTATCCCCAGTCTCACCAATCCCCTAGAAACAAGCACTGTACAATTTAAAAGGTATGAGTCTATTCCTATGCCATCAGCAATCAAGTCACCTGCTTCTCCAGTTGCCTGAATTAAAACGCTTGCCCGATGCTTGGAAAATTGGTAGCAGCTACAGAAAAGGGGCTGAGACCAATTAAGCCCATTGTATCAATACTGGATCTGAGCCTCTACATTAGTTTAACTAATTAAGTATTCATTCACATATAGTAAGTTTCATCCAATCCCAAAGGGCAATTCCAAAGAATGTTCAAAGTACTGCACAGTTGCACTCATTTCACATGCTAGCAAAGTAATGCTCAAAATCCTTCTAGCTAGGCTTCAATAGTATGTGAACTGAGAACTTGCAGATATACAAGCTGGATTTAGAAAAGGTAGAGGAACCAAAGATCAAATTGCCAACATCTGTTGCATCATAGAAAAAGCTAGAGAATTCCAGAAAAACATCTACTTCTTCTTCATTTTCTACACTCAAACCTCTGACTGTGTGGATCACAACAAACTGGAAAATTCTTCAAGAAATGGGAATATCAAACCACCTTACCTGCCTCCTGAGAAACCTGTATGCGGGTCAAGAAGCAACATTTAGGATTGGACATGAAATAACAGACTGGTCCCAAATTGGGAAAGGAGTACACCAAGGCTGTATATTGTGACCCTGCTTATTTAACGTTATGCAGAGTACATTATGTGAAATGCTGGGCTGGATGAAGCACAAGCTGGAATCAAGATTGCTGGGAGAAATACCAATAACCTCAGATATGCAGATGACACCACCCTTATGGCAGAAAGTGAAGAGGAACTAAAGAGCCTCTTGATGAAGATGAAAGAGGAGAGTGAAAAAGCTGGCTTAAAACTCAACATTCAAAAAATGAAGACCATGGCATCCAATCCCATTTCTTCATGGCAAATAGATGGGGAAACAATGGAAACAGTGACAGATTTTATTTTCTTGGGCTCCAAAGTCACTGCAGATAGTGACTGCAGCCATAAAATTAAAAGATACTTGCTACTTGGAAGAAAACTATGACAAACCTAGGCAGCATATTACAAAGCAGAGATTTCACTTTGCCAACAAAGTCCATATAGTCAAAGCTATGGTTTTTCCAGTAGTCATGTATATTTGTGAGAGTTGGGCCATAAAAAGGCTGAGCACCGAAGAATTGATGCTTTTGAACTATGGTGCTAGAGAACACTATTGAGAATCCCTTGGACTGCAAGGAGATCCAACCAGTCAATCATAAAGGAAATCAACCCTGAATATTCATTGGAAGGACTGATGCTGAAGCTCCAATACTTTGGCCATACGATGTGAAGAGCTGACTCATTGGAAAATATCCTGATGCTGGGAAAGACTGAAGGCAGGAGGAAAAGGGAGCGACAGGATGAGATGGTTGGATGGCATTACTGACTCAATGGACATGAGTTTGAGCAAACTCCAGGAGATAGTGTATGAAGGGAAGCCTGGAGTGTTGCAGTCCATGGATTGTAAAGAGTCGGACATGACTTAGAGACTGAACAGTTACAACAACAATGTGAATTTCTAGTATGTTCCAAACACTTTTCTAAATTGGATAATAGAGCAATGAGAAGGAAAACAACAAGAGAGGAAAAAAAATTGACTATTTCATTATGACACTGTGAAGAGACTGAATAGACAAAACAAGGACTTGGAGAAAATGCTTGCAAAATGCATATCTGATAATATACCTGTATCCAAATATAAAAAGCACTCAGAATTTGACAATAAGAAGACAATAATCCAGTATCTTTCAGAGTACATGAATTCATTTTAATAAAGTCCAGTTTATCAGTTTTTTTTTCTTTCATGAACCATTTTTTTATATTGTGTCTGAAATCTCATCAATCAACCCAAGATGTCCTAGAAGTTTCACGATTTTGGTTTTATATTTGGGTCTACAATTTGTTTTGAGTTAATTTTTATGAAAGGTATATCTGCATCTAGGTTCAGTTTTTATAAATGGATGTTCATCTGCCCCAATGCTATATGTTGAATAGATTTTCTTTTTTAGATTTTCAAGGAAATTTCAGTATCCTTGAGTTGACTTTACATGGTGTTATGGCCCAAAATGTGATCTGTCATGGCGAATCTTCTAAGTGAGCTTAATACTATTGTATTATGCTCTTATTTGAGGAAGTATTCTATAAATATCATTTAGATCACATTAATGATAGTGTTATTAATGCTTCTTATATCCTTACTAATTTTCTTCTTGCTTGATCTATCAATTGCTGATAGAAGAGCTTTGGAGTCTCCAACTGTAATAGTGGATTTGTGTTCTCCTTTCAGTTCTGTCAATTTAGTTTCATATATTTTGAGGTATGGTTATTATATTTACATACATGAAAGGTTGTTATTTCTTTTTTGAGAATTGACCCCTTTATTTAAGGCTTCTCTTTAGCTCTGATAATATTCCTTGTTCTAAAGTCTACTTTTCTTGAAATTAATATAGCTACTACTCCAACTTTCTTTTGATTACTGATAGCATGGCATTGGAGAAGGCAATGACACCCCACTCCAGTACTCTTGCCTGGAAAATCCCATGGATGGAGGAGCCTGGTAGGCTGCAGTCCATGGGGTCACAAAGAGTCGGACACGACTGAGTGACTTCACTTTCACTTTTATGCATTGGAGAAGGAAATGGCAACCCACTCCAGTGTTCTTGCCTGGAGAATCCCAGGGACGGGGTCGCACAGAGTCAGACACAACTGAAGTGACTTAGCAGCAGCAGCATGGCATATCTTTCTTTACCACTTTACTTTTATTTCTGTTTTTAAGTTAAAATTGCATTTCTTTTGGACAACATTCAATTGAGGTCTTGTCTTTTTTTTTGTTTACTCTAATAGTCTCTCTCAATTGGTATATTTTTAGCAATCCCATTTTAAATGACTACTGATATATATTTTGATTAATTATGTACCATATTTGTAGCTGATTTCTATTTGTTCTACTTGTTTCTTCTTTCTTTAGCCCTCTCTTTTACTACCCTCTCTAATTTTAAGAGTATTTTATATGATCTAATTTTATTCCTTTGATCATATCAATTATGCTTCCTTTTGCAAATAATTAGTGGTTTCCTTAAACCTTACAGTATATACTTCAATCTAAATTGATCTTCAATAAACATTATACCACTTCAGATGTTGTACCGTTTATGGCAAAGTTTTCATGATTTCTCTCATTTATCAATTGCAACATTGTTTATATTCATTTCACTTGTCCATATGTGATAATCACCCATTAAATCCTCATTATCATTATATTAAACAGCTAACTTTTGGTCATTTTTTAGGCAAAAAAGGGAAAAGGAAAGATTTTATTCTACTTTCATTTATTCCTTGTCCAAGGCATTCCCTCTCTTTCTAAATATAAATTTCTGACCTGTATCATTTTCTTTCTGTCTAAATAACTTCTTTTAACATTCTTTTCAGGGAAAGTGTGTTGGGCATGACTTCCTACCACTTTTGTTTATCTGAGAAAAATATATATTTTCCTTTAACATGTGAAACAATTTCACTCAGTATAAAGTTGGTGTTTAAAAAATATTTAAATAATTTATTCCATCTCTTCTTGCTTGCATTGTTTCTCATGAGAAATATGCTGTAAGTCTTTTTCTTGTTCTTTAATTGGTAATATTCCATACCACTCCTCGCTGGCTTCTTTTAAAAATGACAGGCTTAGGTGTGGATTCTTAGGTATTTAACACACTTTGTCTACTACGACCTTCCTGGATCTGTGGTTTTATATCCTTCATTACTTTTAGAAAGTTTTATGTCATTATTAATTTGAATATTTTTTCTGTTTCAGTTTCTATTGTTTTTCTGTCATTCTGATATTGTGTTTGTTACATATTTTGAAATTGATCTATAATTCTTTGGTATTTTTTTTTCATTCTCTTTCCTCTTTACATTTCAGTTTGAAATTTTTCTATTGACCTCTCTTTAAGCTCAAGAATTATTTTCTAATCTATGTAAAGTCTACTGATTACACATTAGATTTTTTTTTTCATTTCTCCTGCAGTGTTTTCTGATTTCCAACATGTCATTTTTATCATTTCTTAGACCTTCTATCTCTCTCTTCATATTACCCAGTTTTCTTGCATATTGTACAATCTTTCCATTAGAGCACATTTGCTGATATTTTAAAATGTTTCTCTAGTTGTGTAGTTTTCTCCCCTTTGTTATCTATTTCCGTCTGTGACTGCAGCATTCTCAATCTATTTCCTTGAAGCCCTGGAAGCTCTTTACTATGTTCCCTGTATCACCTGTTAAGTAAGACAAAAAGGCTAGAGGAGAGTAAAGTGGGAGTGAGTCCCTTCCTCCTGTTGAGATAAGGCTCTAGCAGTCTTTTCTGCTGGACATTAGTCTTTGGTTAAGCAGAAGTCTCCAGGATATTTAACAATGGCATCTTTTTCCATCTCTGAGATATTTCTTGAATCTTCACCAAGAGAATCTGTTGAGGCTTTTTCAATAAAACCTATGAGAGTGTACTGTGTTCGTGCATGCTAAGTCACTTCAGTCATGTCCAACTCATTGCAACCCTATGGACTGTAGCCCACCAGGCTTCTTTGTCCATGGGACTCTCCTAGGCAAGAATACAGGAGTGGGTTGCCATGCCCTCCCCCAGGGGATCTTCCAGACCCAGGGATGGAATCTGCATCTCTTATGTTTCCTACATTGACAGAGGGGTTCTTTACCACTAGCACCACCTGGGAAACCCTGTGAGACTGTAGGGGCCACCCAAAAACTGAAGTCTATGGAAGTTTCTCACTACCATTATAGTCTACATTAGGCCTCAAGCACATCATTAAAATTGCCATTTCAGTTCAGTTCGGTTCAGTCACTCATGTCCGACTCTTTGTGACCCCATGGACTGCAGCAGGCCAGGCTTCCCTGTCCATCACCAATTCCTGGAGCTTACTCAAACTTATGTCCATCTAGTCCATGATGCCATCCAACCATCTCATCCTCTGTCATTCCCTTCTCCTCCTGCCTTCAATCTTTCCCAGCATCAGGGACTTTTCAAATGAGTCAGTTCTTTGTATCAGGAGGCCAAAGTACTGGAGATTCATCTTTAGCAGCAGTCCTTCCAATGAGTACTCAGGACTGATTTCCTCTAGGATTGACTGGTTTGATCTCCTTGCAATCCAAGGGATCCTCAAGAGTCTTATCAAACATCACAGTTCAAAAACATCAATTCTTCAGTGTTCAGCTTTCTTTATAGTCCAACTCTCACATCAGTACATGGCTACAAACCATAGCTTTGACTAGACAGACCTTTGTTGGCAGAGTAATGTCTCTGCTTTTAAATATTTTATCTAAATTGGTCATAGCTTTTCTCCCAAGGAGCAAGAATCTTTTAATTTCATGGCTGCAGTCACTATCCACAGTGATTTTGGAGCCCCCCCAAAAATAAAGTCTCTCACTATTTCCCCATCTATTTGCCAAAGAGTGATTGGACCAGATGCCATCTTAGTTTTCTGAATGTTGAGTTTTAAGATGACTTTTTCACTCTCCCCTTTCACTTTCATCAAGAGGCTCTTTAGTTCTTCTTCACTTTCTGCCATAAGGGTGGTCATCTGCATATCTGAGGTTACTGGTGTTTCTTTCAGCAATCTTGATTCCAGCTTGTGCTTCATCCAGCCCAGTATTTTGCATGATGTATTCTGCATATAAGTTAAATAAGCAGTGTGACAATATACAGCCTTGACCTACTCCTTTCCCAATTTGGAACTTCTCTGTTGTTCCATGACCAGTTCTAACTGTTGCTACTTGACTTGCATACAGATTTCTCAGGAGGCAGGTCATCTGCTCTGGTATTCCCATCTCTTTAAGAATTTTCCATAGTTTGTTGTGATCCACACAGTCAAAGGCTTTGGTATAGTCAATAAAGCAGAAGTAGACCTTTTTCTGGAATTCTTTTGCTTTCTCGATCATCCAACAGATGTTGGCAATTTGATTTCTGGTTCCTCTGCCTTTTTCAAAACCAACTTGAACATCTAGGAGTTCTTGGTGCACATAGTGTTGAAGCCTGGCTTGGAGAATTTTGAGCATTTCTTTGCTATCATGTGAGATGAGTACAATTATGTGGTAGTTGAACATTTTTGGCATTGCCATTCTTTGGGATTGTAATGAAAACTGACATTTTCTAGTCCTGTGGCCACTACTGAGTTTTCCAAATTTGCAGGCATATTGACTTCAGCACTTTCACAGCATCATCTTTTAGGATTTGAAATAGCTTAAATGGAATTCCATTACCTCCACTAGCTTTGTTCATAGTGATGCTTCCTAAGGCCCACCTGACTTCACATTCCAGGATGTCTGGCTCTAGGTGAGTGATCACTCCATTGTGGTTATCTGGGTCATGAAGATCTTTTTTGTATAGTTCTTCTGTGTATTCTTGTCACCTCTTCTTAATATATTCTGCTTCTGTTAGGTCGATACCATTTCTTTCCTTTCTTGTGCCCATCTTTGCCTGAAATGTTCCTTTGGTATCTTTAATTTTCTTGAAGAGATCTCTAGTCTTCCCCATTCTATTGTTTTCCTTTATTTCTTTGCATTGATCACTGAGGAAGGCTTTCTTATCTCTCCTTGCTATTCTTTGGAACTCTGAATTCAAATGGGCATATCTTTCCTTTTCTTCTTTGCCTTTATCTTCTCTTCTTTTCCCAGTTATTTGTAAGGTCTCCTCGAACAACCATTTGGCCTTTTTGCGTTTCCTTTTCTTGGGGATGGTCTTGATCACTGCCTCCTATACAATGTCCCAAACCTCCATCCATTGTTCTCAGGCACTTTGTCTATCAGATCTAATCCCTTGAATCTGTTTGTCACTTCCATTGTATAATTGTAAGGGATTTAATTTAGGTCATGCCTGAATGGTCTGGTGGTATTCCCTAGTTTCTTCAATTTAAACCTGAATTTGTCAATGAGGAGTTCATGATCTGAGCCACTGTCAGTTCCCAATCTTGTTTTTGTTGACTGTGTATAACTTCATGTTTGGCTGCAAAGAATATAATCAATCTGATTTTGGTATTGACCATCTCTTGATGTCCACGTGTAGAGTCTTCTCTTGTATTGTTGGAAGAGAATGTTTGCTATGACCTGTGTGTTTTCTTGGCAAAACTGTTAGCCTTTGCCCTGTTTCATCACGTCCTCCAAGGCCAAATGTTTCTGTTACTCCAAGTATCTCTTGGATTTATGTCACCAGTGGCATCTGCTCTAGGTAAGCAGATCCTGTCTGATTTTCGGGATATGTCTGTCTCTCAAGATATGGGGTGATAGTCTTACTTGCCCACTAAATTCTCTTATGGGTCCAAAAAATATTGCTTTTCAGCTGTCCAAGTTTTTCATATTTTAAGGATAGAAATGAAGACTTCCAAGCTTTTTAAATATCAGAATTGGAACTAGAATTTGTACTATTTTTAACTAAAATGTGTCTAAATATTAAGTAGCTCTTTAGTGATAGATTTTATGGATTTTTTAACTTGGTTATATACATGTTTAAATACAGTCCCAATTTTCTTCACTGAGTATATAAAAGCATTAACAATATTGGGGCAAGGAGCACACATTTATCAAAATATTATAATATGACAGTATCTCTGGGAGTGTATTTGGAGCAAATTAAAACATAAAAATAATAATATGCATTTTCAAGGCAAGATGTTTTAACTTTTTATCCCTTACATAAAAATAAAGGATTTTACACCTTAATTTCTCTCTACTTTTTGAGAAAAGAAACTATTATGTATGTGTTCTTAGAGTTTGTTTCTACCTCTTACCAATTACTGCCCAGTTGAAATCTTCATTGGTTTTTCCGATAGATGTTTCTTTTTAAACTTTTTTTCCAAAAAATAAAACTGAGGTCGAAGTTACTGCACATACCCAGCCAATACACAATGCAAAATATAGAAGTATAGAGCAGAAAGTGGAAATCTTATAAATTAGCCTAAATACATGTTGAAGTCTAATGCACATCTTGGCTTCTGACAATGACCCTTTTCCTTTTTCATTGTCTTTGGAGGTTTTTTTTTTTTAATATGAAAATCATGCCATTTTGAATACCTGATTCCATACTTTACTAGCTGTTTAAGACTCTCTTTACTAAATTAATGACTGTATTTACTATTTCCCAGTAGTGATAATATGACTATCAAAACTCCCTAACTTTTAATTCATTATAGGGCTTCTTTCAAACCAGAGTAGAAAATTAAGAACAGCCATCTGTTTTGTCATTGTGTCATAAGCAGAGTGAACCTTCTAAATATGTATTATACTGTCATGTGGCCTATAATCCAATGAAGTTTGCTCAAAGGGATGTTAGTGAAAGTTGCTCAGTCACGTCTGACTCTTTTTAATCCCATGGACTATATAGGCCATGGAATTCTCTAGGCCAGAATACTGAAATGGATAGCTGTTCCCTTCTCCAAGGGGTCTTCCCAATCTAAGGATCTAACCCAGGTCTTCTGCATTGCAGGCAGATTCTTTACTAGCTGAACCACAAGAGAAGCCCAAGAATACTAGAGTGGGTAGCCTATCCATTTTCCAGCAGATCTTCCCAACCCTGGAATCAAACTGGGTCTTCTGCCTTTGCCGGCAGATTCTTTACCAACTGAGCTATCAGGGAAGCCCCAAAGGGATGTTAGATTTCATATTAGGAAATAGATTATTTCTACAAAATAAGGCAATAACCTTAGATAAGTCAGATAAAACATTTTATTTTAAATCTTAGAAAAGTAAGTGAGTTGCTGAATCAAGCACTATTGTTCCATTTGTCATTGCCTCAGCTAATTAGCAAGATTGGATTTTGTAAAAGTGAAGATTGCTCAAAATTTCAAATCTTAACAGCTGTTTAACATGAGGTAGTAATAAAAATATATGTGCAACAACACACTTTACTGGTTTTATATTTGTCCCAATAATTGCTTTAAGGTGAAAATTTTACCATTTATTCTTTCATCTAATAAACACTGATCATCTAGTAAGTACCAGGTAAAATGAATTGAGGATACAATACTTGTCAAAATCAACATAACCTCCTCCCTCAAATTTTATAGTCCAGGTTGAAAACACATAAAAAGGAAATAAGCAATTAAAACTAGTCTAAATGATTTTAGAGGATAGATAAGAGCTCATTTACATATGACTTTCATTTTATAAACTATTCCTAATGATAAAGACTATGTTAAAAAAAAAAGTCACAGAAAACCATATGGAAATCTTTTCATATGCAAAAGTGAAGATATATGTACTATATTACACTAAAATACAAAATATATATTAGCAAGCCAACATAGATTAAAATGATATGTTGTCATCTCACTAGATCTTATTTAATTACATAGAAATGTTTTAAAGTAGCAAAATAAAATAATTACATAAATACATAACCTAGATATATGAACATAGCTTCTGTTCTGAATTCTGTTAGCTAGTGCAAAATGGAAGCCAAAACTAGTTATATAATTTAAATCATTAGAAAGGCAAAAACTAATAAATGCTACATAAAAAGAATATTATATTTTAGGACTAAAAATAATGTATCATATATTTTTAGAGGACAAGTGTTTGGGGGAAGAAACACTGCACTGAATTTTATATGCTTAATGTTTAAACTATACTTACTATACATCGGTAAATGATGTAAATAAACTTTAAAATAGAAAAATATTTGAGACATTTTGTACATTCATAGATATTAAAATTAATCGATATAGGATGGGATGAGCTGATAGAAAGAAGTAAATATTGAACCATAACTGAGAAAGACAGGAATGTGTGGTTGTTTGAGGCTATTCCATGGAAGTGAATGTTAAACAGAAATTCAAAAAATAAGAATAAACTTGTCACTGGGATAAGTGGTGTAACATATTAAAGAGTTTGTACATTACTGGAAACTAAAAAAATTAAAGCAAAAAGGAGAGTCATAAGACAGAGAAGTACAGGAACTTCACATTATGCAAAGCAATAAAGGGCATTGCAAGAAGTTTAGAATTTTTTCTGAATAATAAAGAATTGAATTAGTTTAAGTAAAAGTAATATAAGTAAAATAAGTAAAAGGACTATAAAGAAAGCTGAGCACAGAAGAATTGATGCTTTTGAACTGTGGTGTTGGAGAAGACTCTTGGGAGCCCCTTGGACTGCAAGGAGATCCAACCAGTCCATCCTAAAGGAGATCAGTCCTGGTTGTTGTTTGGTAGGACTGATTTTGAAGCTGAAACTCCAATCCTTTGGCCACCTGATGCAGAGAGCTGACTAATTTGAAAAGACCCTGATGCTGGGAAAGATTGAGGGCAGGAGGAGAAGGGGATGACAGAGGATGAGATGGTTGGATGGCATCACCAACACAATGGACATGGGTTTGGGTGAACTCCAGGAGTTGGTGATGGACAGGGAGGCCTGGTGTGCTGCAGTTCATGGGGTCGCAAAGAGTCGGACACAACTGAGCGACTGAACTGAACTGAACTGAAGTAAAAGTATGATTTTTATGAATCTTATTCATATATTTTGACAAATGAAGAATGATGGTCATGGGGAGGTAGTGAGGAGAAGAGCAGATGAAAGGAAGTCAGACAGTCCTGAGGAGAGATGATAGTTGCTTGAAGTTGAGTGGTGTCAGTGAGGACTGAAAATAATTTTAAGAATTTTAAATGTACATGAGGGAATTCTAATGTTTCTGGCTTTGATAACTAGATAGAAGTTAGTTCCATTAATTGAACTATGAAATCTTGGGAAAGTGTAAGTTTGGAGGTGGGAGAAAGGAGACTCAAGAGTTTCAATCTAGGTATTTTAAGTTTAAATGCTTTTGAAAGATCTGAGAGTTCAAGGAGGCAATTGTACATAAGGTCTACAGTTTGAGGGAGACACCAAAGCTGAAGAGATTAAGGTGAAGTAATTAGCATGTCATTACTACGTACAGACTTGGGAATGGATGATAATACCTAGAGAAAGAGAGTTAAAGTAGAAAAAAAGATCTACAAATAAGCCTTGATATACTCCATGCAGAGGTCACATGGGATTGGAAAAGAGAAGAGACTGAGAATAAGCATTTGAGAGCTAAGAAGAAAATTAGAGTGAAGGGTATTACAGAGAGAAAAGTATTTCATGCACAAAAAGGGTGAACAAATATGTCAAATATTCTTTAGTTATTGAATAAGACAGGATCGAAAATACACATTGGATTTAGTAACATGGGAGGTTTTTCAACTTTGTATTCCTCAATGGAAGAATAAAGCTTTAATAGAGAATATAATGGGTTGAAATGATGATGGAAATAGAGGTTCTTAAGAAGGCATTTGTTCATAACTCTCTAAAATGTCTTTCTCTCTAAAGGGAAGGGAGGAGACATTATATGAATGTGTATAAAGAATCAATAAAGTTTCTGTTTTAAAGTTTTTTTTTAAAGATATTCCTACTTCTTGTAATAAGGACTCCATGCAGGCTATTATACAAATGTCACCCTTAAACATTATGTTAAGGGATAGATTTAATATAAAGAGATTGTAAATGAAATTCTTATATGACAAAATTTGTAAAATATTGAGCTCCACTATCTCAAAGTGAACTATTTCCATCCCTGTATATTGACTAAATCTATTACAAAATGAGCTTTCAAGGGTATCTAAGACTTCTGTTTATAAGAAGATTAATTCATTCAGTCAGCAATTATTTACTGAGATCTACTCTGTTCTGGACACAGGCAAATATGTCATCAAGTAACTGAACAAACAAGAAAAATATGCCTATCACCCTAAAAAGTTATACATTTTAGTATCTGAGTAGGCTTGAAGGGAGTTATATAGTTATGCTCAACCAGCCTACTTTCCTAAATCACTAACACTCAAAAATCCTTCAGTACTGTAAAAATGTCATAAATCTACAATAATAAAAGGCTATGATTGTTATGCAATATTGATTAATAGAATGGAATATTTAGGCAATAACCAATAAAACATGATCAGTGAAGCAGTATATGTAGGCTACAAACAATAAACAAAATATTTACAAATATGCCAAGTCCTAAGAAACAAAAATATGAAAAGCTAAAAGAGAAACAATGTATGGACGAGGACTCCCATGGAAGAAGCTATTTAAGTAATATGTTTAGGAATCTGTTTTTAAAATGTTCTTTTGCTTTACCTAGTTAGGAAATTACAATGTTATTTTCTTTTGATCAAACAGAACTTCACAAATAATTGAAAGAGCATATGCTATCTATCTATCTATCTATCTATCTATCCAAAGTGAAGAGGGAACATCCATTACTTCCTAGCCATATGAGTAAAAAGAATAAAAGACAGTTACACTCAATTTAGTATATATTAATATTGAGTTGTGGTCACTTACAGATCAAGCCTAACTGAAAGATGTTCTGATTAGTATTGATAGAAGCACCATGCATAGATTGGTATCAGCTATGCAACTCATAACTCAAATTTGGAAGCAAACTTTCAAAATTATATTTGAAAGATGTGGGCATGTCTGAAGAATAATCTGTTCCAGTACTCAATGAATATAAACATCCCTGAATTAATATAATAACAGGATGTTTTATGGCTTCCCAGGCAGTGCAGTGGTAAAGAATCTGCCTGCCAGTGCAGGAGATGCAAGAGCTGTGGATTCAGTCCCTGGGTCGGGAAGATCCCATGGAGAAGAAAATGGCCACCCACTCCATCATTCTTGCCTGGCAAACTCCATGGACCGAGGAGCCTACTGAGCTAGAGTCCATGGGATCTCCAACCATCCCACGTGACTGAGCGGCTGACCACAGCACAGCACAGGATGTGATATGCGACTACAACAAAGTAAAAAGCTTCTGCACAGCAGAGGGAATCACCAACAAAACCCAAAGACAACCTACTGAATGAGAGGGCATATTTGCAAATGATATATCAACTAAGTGGTTAGTATTCAAAATATGTTACAAACACATACAATTCAACAGCAGAAAAACAAACAGTCCAATAAAAAGGGGGGAAGGGGCAGAGAAGCTGAATAGACAGTTTTCCAAAAAACACATAAGGATAGCCAACAGGTACACCAAAAAAAAACTGTTCAACATCATTAATTGTTGGGAAAATATGAAGCAAAACCAGAGTAACACTTCACACCTGTTAGAATGGCTATTATCCAAAAGGCAGGAAATAACAAGCATTGGCAAGGATGTGGAGAAAAGGGAACCTTCATACACTGTTGGTGGGAATGTAAATTGGTACAGTGACTTTGGAAAAACATTGGAAACTCTTCCAAAAATCAAGAGTAGAACTACCAGCTGGTCCAGCTATCTCACTTCTGGGCATTTATCCAAAGAATATGAAAAACAATAATCCAGAAAGTTATATACATCCATATCTTCATCGTTGCATTATTTACGATAGCCAAGATATGGAGACCACCTAAGTGTCCACTAACAGATGCTATTATACACACACACACATATGTATACACATCAGTTCAGTTCAGTTCAGTCGCTCAGTCATGTCCGACTCTGCGACCCCATGGACTACAGCACGCCAGGCCTCCCTGTTCATCACCAACTCCCTGAGTTTACTCAAACTCATGTCCATTGAGTTGGTGATGCCATCCAACTATCTCATCTTCTGTCGTCCCCTTCTCCTCCTGCCTTCAATCTTTCCCAGTATCAGGGTCTTTTCAAGTGAGTCAGTTCTTCACATCAGGTGGCCAAAGTATTGGAGTTTCAGCTTCAGCATCAGTCCTTCCAATGAATATTCAGGACTGATTTACTTTAGGATGGACATACATACATATAATAGAATACTACTCAGCCATAAAATGACTAAATCTTCCCATTTGCAACAACATGGAAGGAACTTGAGAAGTACTGGGCTAAGTGAAAGAAGTCAGAAAAAGAAATACTATAGGATTTCACTCTTCTGTGGGATATAAAAATAAAACAAGCAAATTTAAAAAAATTAACAAACTAAACAAGAACAAACACATAGATACAGAACTTAAAAATATTTTACTTGAACAGATAATGACCTAAAATAAACTGCCTATGTAACAAAATACAAATAATTTTAAAAGTAAGCAAGTAAGCTATCAAAATTAAAAATCATTGAGTCATAACCATATATCAGAAACTTTGATATCTTTAAATTAGTTTGATTATAAGTCTAGTGTGCCAGGCACACTCCTGAGTTTTTTATGTATTGCTATAGCATCACTATGAACAAAGCTAGTGGAGGTGATGAAATTCCAGTTGAGCTATTTCAAATCTTAAAAGATGATGCTGTGAACATGCTGCACTCAATATGCCAGCAAATTTGGAAAACTCAGCAGTGGCCACAGGACTGGAAAAGGTCAGTCTTCATTCCAATTCCAAAGGAAGGCTATGCCAAAGAATGCTCAAACTACCACACGATTGCACTCATCTCACATGCTAGAAAAGTAATGCTCAAATTTCTCCAAGCCAGGCTTCAATAGTACACCAAGAACTTCCAGATGTTCAAGCTGGATTTAGAAAAGGCGGAGGAACCAGAGATCAAATCACCAACATCCGTTGGATCATCAAAAAAGCAAGAGAGTTCCAGAAAAAGCATCTACTTCTGCTTTATTGACTATGTCAAAGCCTTTGACTGTGTGGATCACAGTAAACTGGAAAATTCTTCAAGAGATGGGAATACCAGACCACCTGACCTGCCTCTTGAGAAATCTGTACACAGGTCAGGAAGCAACAGTTAGAACTAGACATGGAACAACAGACTGTTTCAAATTGGGAAAGAAGTATGTCAAGGTTGTATATTGTCACCCTGCTTATTTAACTTATATGCAGAATATATAAAGCAAAATGCTGGGTTGGATGAAGCACAAACTGGAATCAAGATTGCTAGGAGAAATATTAATAACCTCAGATATGCTGATGACAACACCCTTATGGCAGAAAGCGAAGAACTAAAGAGCCTCTTGATGAAAGTGAAAGAGGAGAGTGAAAAAGTTGGCTTAAAACTCAACATTCAGAAAACTAAGATCATGGCATTCAGTCCCAATTCTTCAGGGCAAATAGATGGGGAAACAGTGGAAACTGTAACATTTATATGTTACTTTGGTAAAAAAAATAAAGTAAAAGGTATAGAAATTTACAGCATATTTAATGAAAAGTAAGCACTTAGAGAATTAAATACAGTAGAAATTTAAAAAATGATAATATTCATTACAGGATAGAAGTCCTAAAAGCTTGAAAATCTCCCAAAAGATTTTTGAAAAGTTTAAGATAAATAATAAGAAACAGATGATTATATCACAAAGTTCACCACATAAATTCCAGAACAAGCAAAATAAGTAAAAGGTAAGAGAATACAGATGTCAAAGCAAATAAGACCATTCTGAACCAGTTTTCTTTTCAGACTCATCTATTGGAAGCCTTCACCCTTCCACACACAAGCCTATAAGCCAATCTCATCACTTGTTTGATTTTGTTCATTTAATTTCTGAAGATCTTCACACTCTCTGACATCTGGAGCTTCTCCTATGCCCTTTACTATGCCTGGAAATTTAACTCTGGTTACCTTAGGTCTCAGTTTTGATGTTTTTCTCTAGAAAATTTCACTGGTACCTTCCTACTTTTCTTCTGGGCTGGGGTTCCTCTTGGCACACTCCCCTATTGGAGCACTTATTAAGCTGTCTTTTTCATTTTCATTTATATCCCAATCTCTGCCTGTTATCCTCACAAAAGCAGAACTGTGTTCATATTCCATGCCATGGCTGTGAAAAAAAAAGCACATTTTGTTTTCCTTTAATAAATGAATATTCTAGTTATAACTGTGGAGTAAACTTCTCTTAGAATCTGAGATGACAGACAAAAACAAACAAAACTGTTCTAACGTAGTCTACTTTGCTTCCTGTTCCAGTTGTGAGAAGATCAAAGATTATTTTGCATACCTTCATAGTATTGTCAGATGGTCTGATATCTTGCTTGAAATGTAACATCCACTGTGATGTTTTAATTATCATAATATTACTACCACTATCCTAATTTTCTCAATTTCTTATATAGATATTGCCATAATCATATAGTCTTCCTCTACTACAAACTTATTTTTCCATAATATGAAACAATTTGTTTAAAGCTTAACTTTTATAAATCCTCTCAGAAATTTTTCACTTTCATTATGTTTGCCTCAATAGGTTCTCTGTGCTATATAAATAAAAAAAGTAGGCTATAATATTATTGAAAGTTAATTATATATGTGATATCTGTCCAGTGTTTATCAACTGCAGGTATGTTTATAAGTGCCCTTTACACAACTACCAAAGGATATATTTCCTGTATCATTCTTTAATTCAAATCAGTAGTTCACGACCATTTCAGTCAGTTCAATCGCTCAGTCGTGTCCAACCCTTTGCGACCCTCTTTGCAACCCCATGGACTGCAGCACGCCAAGCTTCCCTCTCCATCACCAACTCCCAGGGTTTACTGAAACTCATGTCCATTCAATCGGTGATGCCATCCAAACATCTCATCCTCTGTTGTCCCCTTCTTCCATCTTCAATCTTTCCCAGCATCAGAGTCTTTTCAAATGAGTCAACTCTTCGCATCAGGTGGCCAAAGTATTGGGGTTTCAGCTTCAGCATCAATCCTTCCAATGAACACCCAGGACTGATTTCCTTTAGGATGGACTGGTTGGATCTCCTTGCTGTCCAAGGGACTCTCTAGAGTCTTCTCCAACACCACAGTTCAAAAGCATCTGTTCTTCAGTGCTCAGCTTTCTTTATAGTCCAACTCTCACATCCATACATGGCTACTGGGAAAACCATAGCTTTGACTAGATGGACCTTTGTTGGCAAAGTAATGTCTCTGCTTTTTAATATGTTCTCTAGGTTGGTCATAACTTTTTTTTTATTTCATCCTTTCTTTTATTTAAAAAATAACTTTTAATTGACATATAGTTGAATTACAATATTAGTTTCAGGTGTACTGCATAGTGATTAGGTTGGTCATAACTTTTATCCAAGGAGCAAGCATCTTTAAATTTCATGGCTGCAGTTACCATCTGCAGTGATTTGAGAGCCCAAAAAAATAAAGTCTGTCACTGTTTCCATTGTTTCTGCATCTATTTGCCATGAAGTTGTGGAACCAGATGCCATGATCTTAGTTTTCTGAATGTTGAGTTTTAAGCCAACTTTTTCACTCTCCTCTTTCACTTTCATCAAGAGGCTCTTTAGTTCTCTTTCTGCCATAAGGGTGGTGTCATCTGCATATCTGAGGTTATTGATATTCTCCCGGCAATCTTGATTCCAATTTGTGCTTCATCCAGTCCATCATTTTGCATGATGTATTCTGCATATAAGTTAAATAGCTGGGTGGCAATATACAGCCTTGATGTACTCCTTTCCCGATTTGGAACCAGTCTGTTGTTCCATGTCCAGTTCTAACTATTGCTTCTTGACCTGCATATTGATTTCTCATTTAAAATAACACAGTTTGTTTTCTGATTTTAAAATCATACTCATGCATAATTACCAAGAAAAAAATATCAGAAGTGACAATATCACCTACAGATGAATCACATTTAGAAGCTTATTCTTCAACTCTAAAATAAAATAATTTTAGAATTTTTCTTATAATTTATACCCAAAGTTTTTTGTTAATTTTTCAGAAACTATACCAAAAACCCTAAAAATAAGAAATTCATTATAATTTTCCTTTTAGCTGATAATAATTAATATTTTTGCATGTGTTAATTTTTTTGAACAAAAAAGATAAGTAACAAGAAAAATATTGTACTTTTGCACCTTTGTCCAAGCTTTTTCAGTCTAGTAAATCAGATTTAGATTCAGATGAAGTTCTTAGAATGTTTATTTGCCACCTGGGAATGGTCTCCCTGTGGATACTGCAGACACAGAGAGATTGATATCATGATAAAGTGCTCTGAGAATCTCAGAAAACATTCTAGGATGGAAACCAAAAGAAAAAAGATAAATAGCACCCATTTTGAAAAAAAAAGAAAGAGGCCATCTTGAAAAACACATTTATATCCCAGCAAGTAAAATATACCCCAATTATCTAGCATTCTTTAGAATCACTATTTCAATAGTTGAAAGAGAACTCAAAAGTGAAATTCAGTGATTATTTTTCATCAATATATTTTTAAAGTAATTACCATCTTCATTTATCTCAACAGTCTGGTTTTGTTGCTCACAGTTCAAAGTAGATTCTAACATGAACATATTTAAAAGAATAGTTCAGAAATTGAATATATTTGCAACATTATCATTTTTAAGGTCATTTCTATCAGAAGACACAAGAATCTATACCATTACCCATGATATTAGATTTCTATTGATTTGTAATGTTGATATACTAGATTTACATACTAGGAGCATTAGATTCTAAATAGTTTATGTTTTAAATATATTCAGGTAACAGATTTGTTTCCAGGATAAGACACACATTCAAAATGTTTTAAGATGTGTTTTCATCAATTATTACTAATTTTTACTGAAAATAAATCTATGCCACTTCTTTCTGCCTATTAAATGCATGGATCACAGTTAACATTGTGATGTTTTCTGAATTTAAATAAAAATATATTAAATAAATTTGTAAGCTCTTTCTTTTAGGAAATTCTTACTAAAATAAACCATATAAAACCTTATATGTTTTTTAGATTATCAGAGCCTGTCACAATTCTCTATTACTGCTATATATTATAAACTAAAAAAAAAAAAAAAAAAAACAAGAAAATCTAGATTTCTGGACCTTCCCTGGTGGTCCAGTGGTTAAGTCTACCACACTTCCAATGCAGGGGTATCAGGTTCTATCCCTGGTCAGAGAACTAAGATCCCACATTTTACAGGTGCAGCTGAAAAAAAAAGCAAAGAAATTTTCAAATTCTTAAATATCTTTCTTGTCCTGTGTATTTACTTGAAAGACAATGCAAAATACAAATTGAGTCCTTTAAATGAATCACTCAGGAAAGTAACAAGGACTAACTCCAAGTAATATGAGGTCAAATTCTGATAAGAAAAAGAGTTTGCTAGTTTATGTTTTAAAAACTCTTCTTTTTAATAAAGCCTGTTAGGGGAGCAAGTTAAGTGACATGTCAAAAGTAGAACAGGAGAGCTTCTGTCAGAGGCACAGTGGTAACCTTGACTTCAACTAAATTGTGGATTGATATGAAAGGATATGGCATCACAACCTGCATCCTCTGCCCTGACAGGATGCAACATTTTCAAAATGCTTGAAGTACCCACTACAACACTTAATGTCAGTGAGGAACGCTGAATTGTTGAAAAACTTCCTTTTCTTATTACTGTGGGACTTTCTCGAGATTTTGCTTATTAGACTATCTCTGAGTTTAAAAGAATCTCAAACTTAAAAATGCATGCCCACTTGTTAGGTAGGAAATTAGGCATGAGCTATGAGGGGTGGCCTAGCTGAAAAGGATGCAAGCTAATCTCTGTACCCCATCCCAATACACCCAGGAGAGCTCACAGATATGCTACAAAATAACCACAGAGGCTTTTCCAACCCCTGCACAAGTGCCCTAAGGACACAGTGGATATAAAATAACCACAGAGGTTTTTTCAAATGACCTTAGGCAGCTAGAAGCCCATTAAATATTCTAAAGTTCATAAATATTCTACACATATATACATCAGATTATAACAGACTGAATTATGTGAAGACATACACAATAGAACCTGTTGTCATATAACTTGCAATTGCCTATCAGCCTTTAACACAGGCCCATTTGCATCCCTTTTCTTGACTGGTGGTGGGTACAAGCCCTATTTTGCACAGAGCACAACCAAAAGGAGGAGATGGGAAGCATAAAAAGGGAGAAGCCAGGAGGGGTTAGCACAACAGTGACTCCTTTGGAGTCGCCTGCTCCCATGTCTTGGGACTGTCTGTCTAACAAAAGATCTGTCTTCTTTACCTGAACTGAGCTGTAACTTGTCTGTTGTTTTAAACCCTGTAGTCTGTTGTTCCAAAGTTTTATTGCAATGAGAAAAGAACAAGGGAAAAGAAATAAACCAACCTGACACACTCATATCTTATATATAGATGATATACCATATATCAAGTCATAATTAGCCTACAGTTAAGATAGTATTTTTTCATTTCCAAAGTTACTGTTTGCTTATTTATTTCCATACATTTTGCTTTTCTTGAGGTCTATAATGCTTCCCAAAGTGTTTGGTATCCGTGTATATAAGAGCAAAGTAACTTAAGGGCTGAAATTCCAACACTAGCTGACTCAGCCATCTTTTTGCATATCCACACATGCAGTCTTTCAATGAGCTATATTCAGGATGACATTCACTACCAGAGAGATTTCTAATATTATTTTGCTCTTTAGCCAATTGTTTTGTTAATACTGATATTCATTTCATTCAATCACTCAGTCATGTCTGACTCTTTGCAACCCCATGGATTGCAGCACGCCAGGCTTCCCTCTCCATCAACAGCTCCTGGAGCTTACTCAAACTCATGTCCATTGAGTCGGTGATGCCATCCTACCAACTAATCCTCTTCAGTCCCCTTCTCCTCCTGCCATCAGCCTTTCCCAGCATCAGGGTCTTTTCAAACGAGTCAGTTCTTTGCATCAGGTGGCCAAAGTATTGGGGTTTCAGCTTCAGTATCAGTCCTTCCAAAGAATTTCAGGACTGATTTCCTTTAGGATAGATTGGTTTGATCTCCTTGCAGTCCAAGGGACTCTCAAGAGTCTTCTCCAATACCACAGTTCAAAAACATCAATATTATGATGCTCAACTTTGTTCAGCTCTAACATTCATACATGACTACTGGAAAAACCATAGCTTTGACTAGATGGACCTTTGTTGGCAAAGTAATGTCTTTGCTTTTTAATATGTTGTCTGGTTTTGTCATAGCTTTTCTTCCAAGGAGCAAGCATCTTTTAATTTCATGGTTGCAGTCACCTTCTGCAGTGATTTTGGAGCCCCCCCCTAAAAATACAGTCTCTCACTGTTTCCACTGTTTCCCAAACTGTTGACCATGAAGTGATGGGACCAGATGCCATGATCTTAGTTTTCTGAATGTTGGGTTTTAAACCAAGTTTTTTACTCTCATCTTTCACTTTCACCAAGAGGCTCTTTAGTTCCTCTTCACTTTCTGCCATAAGGGTAGTGTCATCTGCATATCTGAGATTATTGATATTTCTCCCAGCAATCTTGACTCCAGCTTGTGCTTCATCCAAGACAGCATTTCACATGATGTACTCTGCAAATAAGTTAAATAAGCAGGGTGAGAATATAGAGCCTTGACATACTCCATTCCCAAATTGGAACCAATCAGTTGTTCCATGTCCAGTTCTAACTGTTGCTTCTTGACCTGCACACAGAATTCTCTGGAGGCAGATCAGTTGCTCTGGTATTCCCATCTCTTTAAGAATTTTCGACAGCTTGTTGTGATCCACAGTTAAAAGCTTTGGATAAATAAAGCAGATGTTTTTCTGGAACTCTCTTGCTTTTTCTGTGATCCAACGGATGTTGGCAATTTGATCTCTGGTTCCTCTGCCTTTTCAAATCCATCTTGAACATCTGGAAGTTCTTGGTGCATGTACTGTTAAAGCCTGGCTTGGAGAATTTTGAGCATGTGAGATGAGTGCAATTGTGCAGTAGTTTGAGCATTCTTTGGCATTGCCTTTCTTTGGGATTGAAATGAAGACTGACCTTTTCCAGTCCTGTGGCCACTGCTGAGTTTTCCACATTTGCTGGCATATTGAGTGCAGCACTTTCACAGCATCATCTTTGAGGATTTGAAATACCTCAACTGGAATTCCATCACCTCCACTAGCTTTGTTCATAATGATGCTTCCTAAGGCCCACCTGACTTCACATTCCAGGATGTCTGGCTCTAGGTGAGTGATCACACCATCGTGATTATCTGGGTCATGAAGATTTTTTTTTATATAGTTCTGTGTATTCTTGCCACCTCTTCTTAATATCTTCTGCTTCTGTTAGGTCCATACCACTTCTGTCCTTTATTGTGCCCATCTTTGCATGAAATGTTCCCTTGGTATCTGTAATTTTCTTGAAGAGATCTCTAGTCTTTCCCCTTTATTGTTGTCCTCTATTTCTTTGCATTGATCAGTGAAGAAGGTTTCTTATTTCTCCTTGCTATTCATTGGAACTCTGCTTTCAAACAGGTATATCTTTCTTTTTCTTCTTTTCCTTTAGCTTCTCTTCTTTTCTCAGCTATTTTAAGGCCTCCTCAGATAGCCATTTGGATGTTTTGTATTTCTTTTTATTGGGGATGTTATTGATCACCACCTCCTGAACAATGTCATGAGCCTCCATCCATAGTTCTTCAGGAATTCTGTGTATCAGATCTAATCCCTTGAATCTATTTGTCATTTCCATTGTATAATTGTAAGGGATATGATTTAGGTCATACCTGAATGGTCCAGTGGTTTTCCCTACTTTCTTCAATTTAAGTCTGAATTTGGCAATAAGGAGTTCATGATCTGAGCCACAGTTTGTTTTTGCTGACTGTATAGAGCTTCTCCCTCTTTGGCTGCAAAGAATATAATCAATATGATTTTGGTATGGACCACCTGGTGATGTCCATGTGTAGAGTCTTCTCTTGTGTTGTTGGAAGAGGGTGTTTGCTGTGAGCAGTGTGTTCTCTTGGCAAAACTCCATTAGCCTTTGCCCTGTTTTGTTTTGTACTCCAAGGCCAAATTTGCCTGTTACTCCAGGTATCTCTTCACTTCCTACTTTTGCATTCTCGTCTCCTATAGTGAAAAGGACATCTTTTTTGGGTGTTACTAGAAGGTCTAGTAGGTCTTCATAGACCCATTCAACTTCAGCTTCTTTGGCATTACTGGCTGGGGCATAGACTTGGATTACTGTGATATTGAATGGTTAGCCTTGGAAATGAACAGAGATCATTCTGTCGTTTTTGAGATTGCATCCAAGTACTGCATTTCAGACTCTTTTGCTTTGAGGGCTACTCCATTTCTTCTAAGGGATTCTTGTCCACAGTAATAGATATAATGGTCATCTGAGTTAAATTCACCCATTCCAGTCCATTTTAGTTCACTGATTCCTAAAATGTCGATGTTCACTCCTACCATCTCCGATTTGACCACTTCCAATTTGCCTTGTTTCATGGGCCTAACATTCCAGGTTCCTATGCAATATTGTTCTTTATAGCATCAGACTTTACGTCCATCACCAGTCACATCCACAACTGGGTGTTGTTTCGCTTTGGCTCCATCTCTTTATTCTTTCTGGAGTTATTTCTCTACTTTTCTCCAGTAGCATACTGGGCCCCTACCAACCTGGGGAGTTCATCTTTCAGTGTCCTATCTTTTTGCTTTTTCATACTGTTTATGGGGTTCTGAAGGCAAGAATACTAAAGCAGTTTGCCATTCCCTTCTCCAGTGGACCATGTTTTGTCAGACCTCTCCACCATGACCCATCCATCTTGGGTGGCCCTACATGCATGGCTCATAGTTTCATTGAGTTAGAAAAGGCTATGGTCCATGTGATCAGTTTGGTTAGTTTTCTGTGATTCTCATTTTCATTCTGTCTGCCCTCGGATGGATAAGGTTAAGAGGCTTGCAGAAGTTTCCTGATGGGAGAGACTGACTGAGTGGGAAACTGGGTCTTGTTTTAATGGGCAGGGCCATGCTCAGTAAATCTTTAATCTGATTTTCTTTTGGTGGGCGGGGCTGTGTTCCCTCCCTGGTCATATCAAAACATAAGTGCCTTACACAACAGTGTAAATCAATTATACTTCAATAAATTTAAAACATACAAACAAACATAAATGCCTTTAACAAAAGGCAATTGATGAGTTTGAGCTAGCTACAGGAATTGGTGATGCTGGAAGGGAAGGTGATGCTCCAGGGAAGCCTGGCATGCTGCAATCCATGAGGTCAAACATAAATGAGCAACTGAACTGAATAGTTTATACTGTCAAGGTTAATCCTTTATTTAATAAGGTTATCTAGTGATCACAGATATCAAGAATATGAATGTGCTGGTTGATCCTAGTTCTTCTCTACTATGAATTGCAAATCATGAGTAGACCAGATGTTGAGGCCTCACCAACATATGAATAAATGTAAAGTCATGTTTCCATATTACAGATGTTTGTGTTTCTCCCACTTAATGCTGCATCTCAAACCAAGCAAAACAGAATGTTCTCTTGTTACTTACTTTGAATATAAAAAGGAGAATGCCCTTTGCTCTCATAATGTAGTGAGTTCTCTGTAGTTGCAACTCAGGGTCTTCCTCTGCTGCTGCCCCAGCTCCCACTGTGCATTGTCATTGCCCCTTAAATCATCCCAAAGGAATGTTCTATTTCACCTGCCAATGGAGTTTCTTAAGAAATGAGTAATAGCCTCATCAGGGATGTTTCTCCTGATACTGCAAAAATGTCTTACTCTCTGTGATACAAGAATAGTCTGGGTTGTGAGTGCAGGCAGAAAAAAATGACTACCTTTTCAACTCTGAGCTAAACTTATTCATATGTGCCTCAAACCACAGTATGTAAATCCAAAATTTCAAGAATATTCTCATAAAGTAAGTTTTTCTGTCTCTTTTCTCAATTACTCATAACCTGCAAGCAACTTTTAAAAGTAAAACTGAACAACAAAAGCCACCCATGAATAAAAATCAACAGCAAAACCACTCATGTCCTCACTAAGGAAATAAACTCTCTCCATTCAAGCACACACAAAAATGTATTTCTCCCATTTTCTCACATCACCTCACAAACAAATAAATCAAACTTCCTTAAACATACAACTCCAGTACATGTACACCTACAATATATATTACCTCTGGTATAATTCCTGGTTAACAGTTTTCATAGACACTGGCTAAAACCAAAGTCCATTAAGGTGATTTGCCTAAAATGAAGGATCCTGCTCCCAATGTAAATTGAAATCTCTACCTCAAAAGACAAGTAAAAATACAATTTTTAAATTATTATTTTTCCCACCTTTTGTATAAAAAATAATAGGGTACAGTCTCAACCAGAGTGCCCCATTGCATGTGAAATCCAAATGCCGCTGAGAAACTAAACAACTTCACTGGCTATGACTACTCCTGGTTTAATTCTAGGAGAAGCCTGCCAGACAAATGTTTACCCTTGGATTAGTAAAACACTAGTTCAAATCATTTGTTATAAATTGTTGTATTGCTGTACAACGTAGCTAACTACTTGATTTTTTATTTCCAGGAGGATTGCACTAGAGGAATTAAATGGCATTCATCAAATATTTATTCATGTGCCAAGCACTGTGTTAATGGCTTTATATTATTATGAAAACTCTTTAGCATGATGAAAATGAGGATTTGCAGAAACTGAAATGCAGAGAGTATGAGAAACTGGAGAAGAGAGGGAAATGGCAATCCACTCCAGACTTCTTCCCTGGAGAATCCCAGGGATGGCAGAGCCTGGTGGGCTGCCGTCTATGGGGTCGTACAGAGTCGGACACGACTGAAGCAACTTAGCAGCAGCAGCAGCAGCAACATGAGAAATTGGAAGTTCTTAGCCAAGAAGGAGAAAAAAACACACATAGAATTACCAATGAAACCAACAGAAAAATAGCATGAATGTGAACTCGTGATTATTGCCTCTAATTCATCTGCACCAACAGCAATCTTGGCACGCCTAACATAGGCTAATGGCCTTTTGTGATTGCTTTTAACTTAATAAACGCCAAACCAGCTCCCTTCCTTGAAGCACCATCTCACAGACACTCATCTTGAAAAACTATTTCCAGTCTGTCCCATAGCTCTCTGATGTGTTGTTCTCTTTCTAAGCCATTTTTTCCTCCATGTTTTAGATAAGTTTTATCACTGTTTTCAACTTTACATTTTTCCACAATGTCTAACTTGCCATCCATCATATCCAGGGTGTGTTTTATCTCATCCATTGCAGTTCTCCTCTTTAAACCTTCCATTTCTCTACTTAACATATTTGATCATTCCTCAAACTTCCTGAATATATAAAACACAGTCATACTCTTTCAAAGACCTTTTCTACTAGTGCTATCATCGTTATTAAAGTCAGTTGACAGATTTTCCCCATGTGAAGATTATCATTTCTTTGGTTTTTGCATGGCTAGAACTTTTTATTGGATCCTAGACATTATAATAGACATGAATTTGAGTAAACTCTGGGAGATAGTGGAGGACAGAGGAGCCTGGCAGGCTACAGTCCATGTAGACTGTCAGACATGACTTATTGACTGAACACCAACAACAATAATACATTCTAAATTTTGCTTTGTTAGATGCTGAACATTTTTGTATTTCTATAAATATTTTTGAGCTTTATTCTGGGATATAGATACTTGGAAACACTACAATCTTCAGGGGCTTGCTTTTAAACTTTTTTGGATGGTAATATAATAGCATTTATTCAAGGTTCTATTTTTTTTCTCTCTCTCTCACTACTGAGTATGCTACAATATGCCCCATGAATTATGAAGTTCTCCACTTTCACTGATGGAAAATGTACCATTTCTAGCCATACGTGAGCTCTGGGGACAATCCATCGAATTCTTTCTGCCAATTCTTTTCCACATTTGGATAGTTTCTTCCTATGTGGTTCCTGAGCAGTGCTCAACTAAATATGTATGGGGTATTTGACTCTCTGGAGTTTTCTCTCTATTCCTTTCTCTTCTTTATAGTACTCTGAAAGAAATTCTAACTGGCCTTCGCAGACACCCAGTTCTATCGTTTGTACTTAAGGAGGTTTATCAGGCTCCATCTTGTTTCCTTTCTCTGTTCCAACATCTGATATCTACCACAGGCAGTAAACTGGAGTAATTGTAGGGTTCACCTCATTTCGTTTTCCATCTCTGAGAGACCGCTGTTCTTTGTTGCCTATTTTCAAAGTCTTGAGAATCATTGTTTCATATATTTTTATTGGTTATTAAATTGTTTCAGCTAGTGTTATAGATTGAAAAGTGAAAGTGTAAATGTTGCTCAGTCATGTCTGACTCTTTGCGATCCCATGGACTACAGCCTGCCAGGCTCTTCTGTCCATGGGATTTTCTAGGCAAGAATACTGGAGTGGTTTGCCATTTCCTACCCCAGGGGATCGTCCCAACCCAGGGATAAAAGTAGGTTCAATTGCCTCCTGCATTGCAGGCAGGATATCCCTTCAAATTCACATGTCAAGGTCCTAACCCTTAATGTGGCTATATTAGGACATGGGATCTCTATGGAAATATTTAAATTTGAATGAGGTCCTAAGAGTGGGGCCTTGAGCCAATAGACTTCCTTATAAGGAGAGACATCAAGTGCTTTCTTCCTCTTTCTTCACCCCACAGGAGCCCAGAGGAGATACCATATGAGGACACAGCAAGAAGGTAACTATTTGCAAGCCAGAAAGAACTACCTCACCAGAAACCAAATCTGCTGGTCCATTGATCTTGAACTTTTGGTCTCCAGAAGCATGAGGAAACAAATTTCTATTGTTTACCTCTTCAGTTTGTAGTATTTTGTTATAGCAACCCAAATGAATTAATAAAAGCCTCATTCCAGTCAGTCTATCTTGGCTGAAATCAGAAGCTGCAGGTAAGTAGTTCTAACTGCACTGAGGCACAGAATTCATAGGCTATAGTGATACAGAGAACACGGAGGTGAAATCACAGAGCTTCTGTCAGCAAGGTCCAGGAATATTAGTACTAATAACATTCATCAAGCATCTAATCATGCATTAAGTACAGTGCTAAAAGCTTCACTTTTATTATATAATTCCTTTCTCTTCAAAAATCTAGAGAAGTCTAGAACTTCTACTCAAAATAACACTAACTCTCCCTAGACATCTAAACCTCCATACGCAGTGGTGAGAGGATTTGTGTGACCCAGTTACCTGGCAGGATCCTTATGCTTGATTTCTCTCTCATTTTTGACACCCATGCTGCCTTGATATATACAAACTAGTTTCATTAAGTATCCAATTTCACCAAAGAGTTACAATTTATAACAAGTCAAGTGAATGCCATAGCTAAAATTAATATATTTGGAATTAGCAGCTTAGCAAGTAGAACAGTAACAAATTAAATACACCAGAGTAGTGATTTAGAAAACCAGAAGTCAGATCAATAGAAAATATTGAAACTGCAGTAAAGAGAAAAAGGATGAAAAGTATAGAAAAAGTCATAAGAGACTTGAAGGACATAGTAAACATTCTATATATATATATATATGTACATGGATGGAGAGGTGGAAGGGAGTAAATTAAAAGAATTATGTGAAGAGAAAATGTCTGAAAATGTCCCCAAAATCACAAACAACATCAAGCCACAGATTCAATAAGCTCTGAAAGTCCCAAAAGATAAAGAAAACCACTCTAAAATGTATCATAGCAAAACTGCTAAAAACCAAAAGCTAAATGGAAAATGTTAAAGCACCAAGAAAAAAATGGGTATCTTATCTTCAAAGGAGCAGCAATAAGAAAGAAATTTTCTCAATAGAAATTATGACAGGCAAAGGATAATGGAATGACACTTTACAATGCAGAAAGAAAATAACAGCCAATCTAAAAAGCTCATGATCGATAAAAACAATCTTCCAAACTACAGGTAAGATAAATATGTTTTCAGACCAACAGAAGGTAAAAGAATATTTTTTTTCCAGAAAACTTGTACTTAAAAACAAACAAACAAAAACATGCTAAAGTGAGTTATGCAGGAAGGCAGGAAGAAAATAATCCAGGTGGAAACAAGGAAATGAAAGAAGGATTGAAGAGCATATTGATAGGAGAGTAAATGTAGAAAAAATATCATTAGGTATATATTGGTCACATTTATTTATATTTAGGACATCTCCTCTGCAATGAGCACACGCACATCAAATTTTTATTTCAACAACCCTTATTTCAATCTAATATACATCTCAGGCTTAATGTGTACATAGTAGAAACCATGGTCTTCCTTCCAAAAGTACTGCTTCTTCCATAACTGTCAGTATCTTGGTAAATGGCAACTTCATCTTTCCAATTATTCAGGTAAAATAGCCTGGAGTCAACTTTTGCTCCTGTAATTTTTCTTTCATACATATATATCTCCAAACTTTCAATAGGAAGGCTATCTTTACACTACTTTCAGAATCAAATAACAGCACCTCCACTATTACCAGTCTGGTCCATCTTTTACTTGGATTATCTTAATAGCATCCTAAATGACACCCCTGCTTCTCCTTTCCCTCCACATACAGTTTATTCTCAAAACACAGCAAGAGTCATCTTATCCCAAATCTAAATCAGATCTTGTCACTGCTAAAAACTTCCAGCAAGTTTCCATGGCATGTGAAGCAGAAGTAAAGTTTATCAGTAGCGTACAATGTTACCCTAAATATGCTTATTTTCTTGCTATCTATCTGGCTCTATTTTAAAATATATCTATCTTTTGCTAACGACTCCAACCACAATGTTCTCTCTGCTTTTTTCTCAAAACTCCAAGACCATGCCTGCCTTTGCAATGTTCTTTCCTATTTCCCCTGCCTAGAATGTTCTTCCCCAAGATATATGCACAGCTACTTACTTCAACTCCTACATCTCCTTTAAATCTATTCTCAGATACCTTCCTGTTGGTCAAGTCTCCAGACCACATGATTTTCAAACCTAACCTCACTCAGCACTCCCATTCTTCACTGTCTTATTTATACCAAAACACTTCTCACTATCTAAGAATCTATGTATTCTGCTTGTTTGCTCTTATTTGTTTTCCCCAAATGAAACCCAAGTTCCATATAGGCAGGTATTTGACATATATCTTATTACAACTAGGGTATCCATACATGGAAATAGAACCAGGGAAAGTTAGCCTCACAACCATATTTGTTCAATGAAAAGAAAGCCTTTAGTAATACTTGAAAGTATTATTTTTATAATACATATTTGACAGATGTAGAAAGCAAGGTAAATAATTTTGTCAGGTTCTCTAGCAAAGAACTGAAATCGGAAGTAATACCCAAAATAATATAGCTCATAGTGCTTTACTTTTATCATTGGACTATATATCTCCCCTCTTGGAGAAGGAAATGGCAACCCATTCCAGTACTCTTGCCTGGAAAATTCCATGGACGGAGGAGCCTGATGGGCTATGTTCATGGGGTCACAGAAAGAGTTAGACGTGACTGAGCAACTTCACTTTCACTTTCATATATTTTCCCAAACCTCACTTCAAACTTCTAACAAAGAGGATTTAATCAGGTCTTGTTTTCCAATTGAGGAGAATCTGAGCTAATACCCACACACAGGGAGTTTTTAAGACAGCAGTGTAGTACCCATATAAATATTTTTTAGTACACTTAATCCCAGAGAGCTATTCTCTTAGACTATCTAAACTGAAATCAGTGTCTATTCATTGGGCCCATTTAAGAAGAGAGGCAATAAAAGATCTTTGAGGGACTTCCTGGCCTTAAGTTGAATTAATCAGAACACTCACTGGGATTTTTGAACTTGAGATGTAGTTAATGGAGTCTAAAATTTTAAGGGATATATCTTGAAAGATATAGTAGCCAGCTTACTCACAAGAGAAGCAAAGATGGTCTTCGGAAAAAAAGCTAAAGATGAAGCAAAACCAGGGGAGCCGAGTGAGAAGAGTGAGTCTTTTAATCATGTTTCCGGTGCACTATTTTTCTTATTGATTGTTAGCGAAATGTCATAAAGACTTTTCTCATAATATGACATAAACATTTTAAAGGTTCTTTACTTTTAAAGTCTGTCTTGATTTGAAATCTATTTCTTTCCATCGTGTAAGAAAAAATATAATTTTGTATATATATGGAAGTCAATTGCTGAAATATACTTGTGCTCAGTCTCTCAGCTGTCTGACTCTTTGTGACCCTTTGGACTGTAGTCTTCCAGGCTCCTCTGTCCATGGGATTTTTCAAGCAAGAATACTGGAGTGGGTTGCCATTTCCTTCTCCAGAGGATCTTACTGACCCAGGGATCGAACTCACATCTCCTGCGTCTTCTGCGTTGCAGGCCAGTTCTTTACCTGCTGAGCCATCAAGGAAGCTCAATTGCCAAAATATCATTAATTAAATTGTTTCTATTCTAACAATATGAATTGAGATGTCATCTTAATCAAAACAATCTCTACAATACAATGAGTTTTAGACATTTTAATACGATATGCTTTCTAGATGAGAGCTGAAGTATTGGCTAAAAAGAAACATAATAAATTTCTCAATATCCTTGGGCATACCTATGACTGTTGAGAACTTAAAAAAAACAAGTGTATCAGGGAACAATGTTCTTACTTTTGACCTGTTTAATAAGTACATATTATGGTTTAATTTATCCATCAATAGCAAAATATTTTATTTTAAATAAATTGCATTGTAACATTTATGATATATTCTCATATAAGTGGTTAAAATTTAACATTTATTAAAAGTGTAAATTAGTCAATAATTATATAGCAGTGACTGACATGTTTCCATATGTGAGATTTCTGACAAAAATCTGTCTTTTTCCATTGAAAAAGATTAGCTTATTTCTTATTAACCCAGGTATGAAATTGTAAGGGTAATAATCATAGAAGTAAATCATAGAGTAGCATATTTCTACATTTCTTCAGTGCATATCTTATGATTTGGGGGAAAATAATTGAAATTTATATGAATATTTCCTATTTTGATAACAATTATGCTTTATTTGAATAGTATTTTCTATTGTTCAAAAATAATATCACTTACTAAGAAGAAACTATTTTTCTAGAAATAATATTACCTCCTAGAAATCATTCAAGAAAGTATTATCTGAATATACACACAATAAATAGATGATAACCAATATGTGGTACCAAATAGAATATGACACATCTCATCTATAGTTTATCTCCTTACTTTGTACTTTTGCCTATCTATATTTTATTTTAAGCATTATAGAAATGTATTCCAATGTTTTCAATATGAAGGGTAATTGATAGTCTTCATTGTGTGATGCTTCTTTTCCTTCCTTTCTTTCTTTATTCATTCTTTTAAAGTTTTACATTTCTGTTTATATGCCAATAAATGAATCACTTTTTACCTAAAGATTTAATTAATTTCCATTTGCATCATTTTTCAGATCATTAATGAAGCTAATGTTAAGATTGATTCCTAAATCAAGTCCCTCCAATTTAATGGTCCAATTTAATTTATTTTTTCTTATTCTTTGCTTACTGTCTTTCATAATATTGTCAGTCTTGTTGACAATCCCATTGGGCAGGTATGAGTTAAATTTTCAAGCAGAATAATATGAAAATATGAAATAGTTTTAGATGCTTTATGATAATTGGATTATCCTAAAGCAAAATTCTACCATTGCTTACAAAACTTGTTTATAGAATTATCATTAATATGAGATTATAATAATTATTAATCTAATTTATTTTAGTATTTTCTGCTCTAATAGATATATAGTAAAATAAGTCAGAACATGTTTATTAGTTGCACTGTCATTAAAAGCATTTTATGAAAAGTCTTAACTCATTCATTTGTACTTATTCTTGAATAAAAAGCTGGTTCTTCTTTTAAGTTTCAGTTACAAACTATCCCCAACTACTTCAATATGATTGTTCAGTTCATCCAAAATATTCATGAATTTACTAATTGTCTCTAAAAAATCATGCAGCTCATTTCATAGAAAGGCACACGAACACAGTACTCTAAACATGGGAGATCTTGTATTTCATTTAGAAGAGGGAGGATATTTAATAGTTAATGCATTATCAGTTTTCTCTGGACACTTCCTATAGCCTATAATCAATGTTCAATAGATTTGCCAACATCCGCTGGCTCATAGAAAAAGCAAGGGAATTCCAGAAAAACATCTGCTTCGTTTAGCCATAGGCTAAAGCCTTTGGCTGTATGGATCACAACAAACTGGAATATTCTTAAAGAGATGGGGATACCAGACCACCTTACCTGCCTCCTGAGAAACCTGTATGCAGATCAAGAAGCAACAGTTAGAGCCAGACATGGAAAAACAAACTGACTCCAAATGGGAAAGGAGTACGTGAGGGCTGTATATTGTCACCCTGCTTATTTAACTTTATGCAGAGTACATTATGTGAAATGCTGGGCTGGCTGAAGCACAAGCTGGAAGCAAGCTTGCTGGCAGAAATATCAACAACCTCATACATGCAGATGATACCACTCAAATGACAGAAATTGAAGAGGAACTAAAGAGCCTCTTGATGAAGGTAAAAGAGGAGAGTGAAAAAGCTGGACAAAAACCACTACAATATTGTAAAGTAATTAGCCTCCAACTAATAAAAATAAACAACAACAACAAAAAAAAAACTCAACATTCAGAAAACTAAGATCATGGCATCCGGTCCCATCATTTCATGCCAAGTAGATGGGGAAAAAATGGAAACAGTGACAGATTTTATTTTCTTGGGCTTGAAAATCACTGCAGATGGTGACTGTGGCCATGAAATCAAAAGACGCTTGCACCTTGGAAGAAAAGCTCTGACAAACCTAGACAGCATATTAAAAAGCAGAGATATTACTCTGCTGACAAAGGTCCATATAGATAAAGCTACAATTTTTCCAGTAGTCATGTATGGATATGAGAGTTGGACTGTAAAGAAGGCTGAGAACTGAAGAATTGATGCTTTTGAACTGTGGTGCGAGAGAACACTCTTGAGAGTCCCTTGGACTTCAAGGAGATCAAACCAGTAAATCCTAAAGGAATTCAACCCTGAATATTCACTGGAAGGACTGATACTAAAGCTGAAGCTCCAATACTTCAGCTACCTGATGCGAAGAGCTGACTCATTGCAACAGACCTTGATTCTGGGAAAGACTGAGGGCAGGAGAAGTGGGCAACAGATGATTAGATGGACAGGAGATTGAGCAAACTGTGGGAAATAGTGAAGGACAGGGAGGCCTGGCATGGTGCAGTCCATGGGGTTGCAAAGAGTTGGCCATGACTGAAAGACTGAACAACAAATTAGGTTTATCAGTCAATTTTCTTTAACTGATAAATTTTTCCTAATATCCCATTGTCTTCTCAAAGACAAGTTTTGTTAATATAAAAGTAGGCCTTTCTTTTTCTCTTTATTGATATAAGTTCTGTATGAATTTCTTTTATTTTTCTATAGATAGATATTTCTAGTTTAACTTACCAAAGAGAAGAAACTGGTTTTATATGGTTTAACTGCATTTGAATAACAAAGCATATAATCTTAGAGTACTATTGATTCCCAATTATACAACAATTCCTGAAATCTAAATTAATGATATTAGCCCAGGCACTGTCAAATATTTTTAAGACATAGAACATGGTTTTCAAATGAAATCACAGGAATACCTCAGGTTATATATAGATAAAAGCAGAATATCTCCAAAACAGATTCAAGGGACTAGGTGTCTGGAGGTCTCCCAATATGTTTGTCTCCAGACTGCCATGCTTCTCAAATCCATACATACTGAGGCAACTCCAGAAAACTCTAATATGGTGAGAAAATCAACTTAATTTATTGAGACAATGGGTATAGATGTGTATGGATTAAGAGATACACATTCAGAGGTAGATGAATGGCCTATGCCAAATGTTAATAGAAGGGTGATTAAACATCCATGCACTCACATGCACACACACATATTTATTCTGAAAATCTGAAAGTATTCTATAGATACAGAGCTGCTTCTATGGAAGATTCTACTCTACTAGCTGGGATGTACCAAATGTAACTTTTCTAAGGGATCTGAAAATCTTCTTAAAACCTCTGTGTGTCCTTCAGTTTAGTTACTTAGTCGTGTCTGACTCTTTGCAACCCCATGAACCACAGCACACCAGGCCTCCCTGTCCATCACCAACTCCTAAAGTTCACCCAAACCCTTGTCCATTGAGTCGATGATGCCATCCAACCATCTCATCCTCTGTCGTCCCCTTCTCCTTCTGCCCTCAATCTTTCCCAGCATCAGGGTCTTTTCAAATGAGTAAGATCTTCACATCAGGTGGCCAAAGTTCTGAAGTTTCAGCTTCAGCATCAGTCCTTCAAATTAATATTCAGGACTGATTTCCTTTAGGATGGACTGGTTGGATCTCCTTGAAGTCCAAGGGACTCTCAAGAGTCTTCTCCAACACCACAGTTCAAAAGCATCAATTCTTCGGTGTTCAGCTTTCTTTTTAGTCCAACTCTCACATCCATACATGACCACTGGAAAAACCAGCCTTGACTAGATGGACCTTTGTTGACAAAGTAATGTCTCTGCTTTTCAATATGCTGCCTAGGTTGGTCATAACTTTCCTTCCAAGGAGTAAGCATCTTTTAATTTCATGGCTGCAATCACCATCTGCAGTGATTTCGGAGCCCAGAAAAATAAAGTCAGCCACTGTTTCCACTCTTACCCCATCTATTTGCCATGAAGTGATGGGACCAAGTGCCATGATCTTAGTTTTCTGAATGTTAAGCTTTAAGCCAACTTTTTCACTCTCCTCTTTCACTTTCATCAGAGGCTCTTTAGTTCTTCTTCACTTTCTGCCATGAGGGTGGTGTCATCTGCATATCTGAGGTTATTGATATTTCTCCCAGAAATCAGGATTCCAGCTTGTGCTTCTTCCAGCCCAGCGTTTCTCATGATGTACTCTGCATATAAGTTAAATAAGCAGGGTGACAATATACAGCCTTAACACTTAGTTATGTCCAACTCTACTTGTAATTAATTTCATATTGTGATTTACATATGACATATGAATGATTTTTGTGTTGTATTTATTTTCCAATTGAATTTAATGTGCTTGGCATGATAATAGGTTTAATATATCATTGGAATAAACTGTTATTCTAAGATGCTTTGTGAACAAAATTTGTTTTCCTCTCTTTTCAAGCAGTTGTGCTGGAAAATCTTAAGTGAATACTTGAGCTAATCCAAATTAAGAAATAAAGCACACAAGAAAAGGCCATTTATGAGTGAATTTCTCCAGGATCCTTTGAAACTAGAAATATGGAAAATAAATTATTTCTTCATCAAAGTAAAACTAAATCATAAAATGTAATTATATAATGGGATTTTACAAAATAAAATTCATTCTTATACAAAAGTAAAATTACATAGTTATTAAATAGTGGTATACTCAAAGCCTCTTTTAAAATATGTCATCAATTTCTGGGCCATATAGCTTTGCAAATTTAAGTTGCTAACAAGTATATTTCCATTTTAACTGAAAGTTAAATACAGAAAGCTTGGCAAACTAAAAGTGTTCTATTCCAACCCATGTCATTTTGTATGTTTCTTTTTTGGACACTTGCTTATATGTTTGATAAAGTTAAAACTTGATGTATTGTAGGGACGTCCCTAGTGGTCCAGTGGTTAAGACTCCATGCTCTCAATGCAGGGGGCATAGGTTCAATCCCTGGTTGGGGAACTAAGATCCTGCATACCACAAGTATGGCCCAAAAAAAGTAGTGTATTATCTGTATAAATGCACATATTAGACTAATGATTTTAATTACTCAGAAAGAACAGTCAAAAAACTTTTTCCTTTTGATTATGGTCAAAATTTGAAAGTAGAACAAATATAATCAATCACTTGGTTGAGGGTGATGTGACAGTATTGTTAAATCTAAGATTTTTAGGTTTGGTATGATCTGTGCCTCCTTTGGGCTTCCCAAGTGGTGCTAGTGGTAAAGAACACACCAGCTAATGCAGGAGACATAAGAGACATAGGTTTGATGCCTGGGTAAGGAAGATCCCCTGGAGGAGGAAATGGCAACCTACTCCAGTATTCTTGCCTGGAGAATCCCATGGACAGAGGAGCCTGGCGGGCTACAGTCCATGAGGTCACAAAGAATTGGACATGACTGAAGTGACTTGGCACACATGTGCCTCCTTTGGGCCCAGAGAAGATAGGTTCCTGGCTGCCACAGGGTCCATGCCTTGAAGGGCCCAGATCAGGCTCTTTCACCCATGACTTTTGTCGTGTTCCTCTCTACAATGTAGAGTCTTAAGTGTCAAGGAGATGACATTCCTACCTGAAATCCTGTTTTTCCTTTCAAAGCACTATGAATATCCAAAAACCTGGAATTCCCTGCCCCAAATCATACTGACTACTACAAGCCAGGGTACTCTGACTACTGTAAAGGTTTGTATACCTCTAAACTCGAAAGTGGGGCTTCCATGTGTCTACTGGTAAAGGACCTGCCTGCCAATGCAGGTGACATAAGAGATGCAGATTCAATTCCTGGGTCAGAAAGATCCCCTGGAGAAGGAAATGGCAACCCACTCCAGTATTCTTTCCTGGAAATCCCATGGACAGAGGGGCCTGGAAAACTACAGTCCATAGGTTTGCACAGAGTCAGATATGCCTGAAGCGACTTAGCATGTACTCATGCATGCAAACTTGAAGGTAGTTAACAGGTAACTGTTGTAGGGTCAGGGGTGAGGTGATGCAAAGCCACGAAGTGAAGTGAGTAACTCAGTCATGTCTGACTCTGTGTGACCCCAAGAACTATACAGTCTATGGAATTCTCCAGGCCAGAATAGGGTAACCTTTCCCTTCTCCAGGGGATCTTCTCAATCATGGATCGAACGAAGGTCTTCGGCATTGTAGGTGCATTCGTTACCAGCTGAGCCACCAGGGAAGCCCAAGAATACTGGAGTGGGTAGCCTATCCCTTCTCCAGAGGATCTTCCAGACTCAAGAATCAAACCAGGTCTCCTCATTGCAGGTGGATTCTTTCCCAGCTGAGCTACCAGAGAACCCCTATATACAGCCATGATTATGTAGAAAAGTGACAGAGACATGGTAGAAGCATTTCAGAAGCATTTTTTGTTTCCTTAACTTCACATTTCAGCATAGAACTCAGGAATTTAAGAAGTGCAATTTCAAATCTGAATTTCTAGGATTTTTATGAAGATTTTATCAATGCAAAACCATAAAATATATTTTGTATTGTAGACTGTTGCTGCAATTTGTTACTTTCAAATATTTATAAATATATTATGTGAACCTTTCTCCATACTCTGGCCTTGCAACATAGGCATCTCAATATTGCCCATAAACCAAAAGCAAGTAAAGGAAGAAACACACTAGGAATAAGCTATTTTAATTGACAACAAACTTGAATGGTTTAGTTTCCAAATATTTGGCTTTAGTTTTTTTTCCAATTCTGGGTGTGCTGAATTGGCATTTCACATGGTCTAATGCAATGACAATAATGGATCATTGCTCAACTTCCCATTGTATTTTGGGATAGATGACAATTAAATGAATAATGTAAAATTATTCCTTTTAAAAAAATTTACAATCATATTTTATAGCATATTTATCATATACTTAAGACAGTATATTTTAAAATAAAATTTTTCAAAAATTTTAGTGCAAAATTCTAAATAAAATTACCTTGATCCAAATGGTAAATGACACTGAGGAAAACAAATCACACTTTATGCAAAGTCTTATGTATGAAAGTAGAAGACATAATATCTTACTTATTTGTGTCCCAGCAGATATTGAGTTACTCCTTAGAAATTTTTTAAATATTTTCTTAGAAATTACTCATGAGGTAAATATATTTTATTAACATAAGAACTCGGAATGATGATATAAATTCAAAAAGTATAGAATAATAGGATTTTGATGATCATGACTTACATATGATTATATTTTCATGGACATTGTCTCAGCACCAATTTGATGTATGATTGATTTTTAAAATGTGTTGAATGGAATATATTTTCAAGGTTCATTTATTCAAGATGAGGTTCAAGTCACATAAAATATAATTTCCTGTGAATTATAAAGGCAAAATGGTCCCCTGAAACACCAGAGTTCATATAGATTCGTATAGTAGAGTTCTTTTATTAAATGATACTATATTTTTAATCAGATCTTTTACAGAGCTAATAAAAAAAAAGTATACTCTATAATCTGATTATTCAACTTAATCTCTTCAACCAGCACCAAGGGAGGATGGATATTTTTTCTCCTGAGCTTTTCTGTACTGGATAGGTGTAGCAGAGAGAAGGAATGGAATTATACTGCTGAAAGGTTTTATGAGGCAGAATATACATGAGGAAGAATAACATCATTTGAAAGTAGACTGTAATAAGCTAAAAATACATAAGTGTGTGTGTTATTTGTGTCCAGTTCTTTGAACCCATGGACTGTGGCCTACCAGGCTCTTCTGTCCATGGAATTCTCCAGGCAAGAATAATGGAGTGGGTAGCCATTCCCTTTTCCAGGGAATCTTCTCAACCCAGGGGTCAAATCCAGGTCTCCTGCAATGCAGGCAGATTCTTTACTTTCTGAGCCACTAGCTAAGCTCTGTGTAAGGATACATAGGATAAACCTAAAAGCAACCATTAAAATAACAAAAGAGGCCTTCTAGCTAATGCACTAACAAAGGAGGCAATTATAAAATATATTCTATTGAATTTTAAAAAGGTAGGCAACCAGGAAGAGGGGAAAGCAGACAATGAATTGATAGGCTAAATAGAAAATAAATAGCAAGATTATAGATTTAAATATAATTATATTGATAATTATTTTAAAGGAAAAGAACTGTCAAACCATCACACTTGAAAGACAGATGTGATCAGACCAGATTAAAAAAGGTAAGACCCATCTATATGATGCCTAGTTTAAAAAAAAAAAACTTTAAAGACATCGTTAAGTAAAGTAGAAAAGCGACATATATTGCTGGCTCCTCTGAACTGCAAATGTTTAATAAAACTTGCATTTGGGGGCTTCCCAGGTAAAGAAACTGCCTGCCAATGCAGGAGACATAAAAGACTCAGGTTGAATCCCTTGGTCAAGGAGATCCCCTGGATAAGGGCATGGCAACCCGCTCCTGTATCCTAGACTGAAGAATCCCATGGACAGAGGAGCCTGGCTGGCTTAAGTCTACAGCATCGCAAAGTTGGACAGGACTGCAATGACTTAGCACATACACATACATGCCCTGTTTTTACCATGAAAGATAGAATCTGCAGTTCACTCTGGAACACATTTCCAGGGGGTGAACGTCAAGGACACAACTGACAAGTAGACAACATTGGCCCAAGTGGATTTAAATGAATTTATGCATATCCAGGTCTGGCTCTGCATATCCAGCAGTTGAAGCCAATATAGCATATACTACAAAGGACTGAATCCAAAAATGTTATGCCAGTTGGAACTCTTTGGTGCATTTCATCAGATCAAGCCACTCACTTCATTGCCTACTCAGTGCAACTATATCACAGTCAATGGACTAATCACGTTCCTTGTCAACCTCAAATCAATGGGTTAATAGGAAATTGGAATAGACAAGTAAAAATCTGCTATTAAAGCTAGTGGGGAATGGTAACAAGAGACAAAAAAGTCTGACAAAAATCATAACCCTGAAAATGTATATGAAAATTGGCCCATGTGTCTGAAACAAATTAAGCATTTAATAAAGTAAAATAACATGGGCTTTGGGGTACCAAAAGCACTGAAGATGGTTGCAAATCTATTACTCAGTAGTTCTTTTAATTAACTTATAAAAATTAAAATTATGATATCTTATTCTGCCAATTTTACATTCCATATGCAGTCACAACTGAATCTCACATCATTCTTGCTCTTTTGCTGTGTGACTGCCATTCTACCTTTGAGAGGTAGATAGGGAAATCCCTCTTCCGTGAATATAGGCTGGCTTTAGTGACTTGCTTGTAACCAATATCAGGCAGCAGAAGTTGAGAATGGGTCATGAAGAAGCTAATGACTTCTGCCTAGGTTTCTTGGAAGGCTTGTTCCACCCTTGTGAGAAGCCTGACTCTCATGAAGAAGGTACACATAAGATGAGTGGACAGCCTCAACCAGTCTATACTCCGACTTATCCTAGACCAAAAGCCACACATCTGAATGAAGTCCCTAGATGATTTTGGTTCCCAAAAGTTCAAATCACTCCTGCTATTCAAGTGGGAAGCTGTCCATCATGGCTGCAAACATCATAGAACAGAGACAAGCCCCCATCCATTCCCGATATGAATTCTTGATTCAGAAAATGTATGAGTATAATATAATGGTTGTGGTTTATATCATCAAGACTGGAGTGGTTTTGAAAATGAAAGAATTTAACATAACATGTAAAGAATATCCCAATTGTTAGCCTAAGAGTTTATTTCTTTCTTCTATTTCTCCTTAGCACAAAAGTTCAATGAGCCAAATTATAGTTGTTAATACACGAAAGCCATAAAAAAAGCAAAAGAGGAATGATAAAATGATAAAAATAAACACCTTTGGATAGAGCACTGAACATTTTTAATTACTGTTTTAATAGCTTATAAGCCTGTTATTTTAAGGTATATAAGGTATTTAAAGTGTATATAGTGAATGAAATAAAAATTCAATTTAATATGTATTCAATTTTTCTATGTAGTTTTTTTTTCCTTTCTTAAAGGGAAGACTTGTTTTCTTTTGAATGTTAGCACCCAGTAGTAATGATGACTTTATTAGTTCCACAGTGAAGGAACTAAGCCTTGATTCATAGGAACACAAGTTAAGTAGGAAACCTGCACGTTTCTCAGCATGATCCTTGCACAGGGAACACTTTGGGACAACATGCAATTTCATTAAATCATTCCTCTTCCAACCAGCCTAACTACTAATTCACCACAGAGCTTTCTCTAAAAATGTAATCATTTGGTTACTTTCTATTGTGCATACTTCCAAATACATAATGTGTTGAGCTTTCCTTTAAAAAGAGAATTAGGTAGCACCAATTTTGTTCAGGATGGTGCACCAGTTCTAGGAAAAACATGAACTGATCTTTCAGTGAAACAGGACACAGTAGCCTGCCCTTTACTCCATTTCTGTATTCTGGAGCCACAATTAAGTTTGCACTCTATAGAAGCATATTATAACAGATGTGAAATTTCTGTTTATTATATCTGAAGATTAAAATTTAGCATATTAAAGAGGTTTCAATTTTCTAAATATGAACTGTTGGTGCTGCAATTTAAAAAATCTTTTTAAATGCTTTCTTTCCTTCAAAGGCAGAGAATGACTCTAAGTACAGGGCGCAGACTCCTGTCCCCATGGTTTATACGTTTGTCTCTCTCTGCCATCTCAGGTTGGCATGGGCCATGGTACCAGCATGCTTAGCCCTTTTCTGTAACTGACTCGCTTTAGTTCAGTGGACAGAGTTCCTAAGGTAAAAGCTACCTTCTCACTTGGGTTGAGGCTCGATTCCCCACTCTTGTTCTTCTTCCATTGTAAGAGCCAGGCCAAGCTTGTGAGTGCCCTGGGTCATGCAGGATGGGATCTGTGGTCAAAGGATGGGTGAGGAGCTGTGGGCGTGGGTCCTGCCCCCACTACCTCCATCTTCTCTCTTCCCCATCTTGCTTCTTTAGTGCCAGAAAACTCTTAGCATCTGGCAAAGGGGGTACTCAATTCTTTTCCTGTTGGTTTTGCTGTTCCCCAGCCTCCTTTTCGTGTTTTTATAACTGTCACCAATTTAGCCACTATTTAAATTGTACATATTGTTCCAAGGCACCTGACCTGTCCCTTCAGTGAGCAATGCCTGCCTTTGCATTGTAATGAGAAGCTATTGTCATGACTATCCTTCTGTCTCCGAAATTGCTTGTTTCAAATAAAGAGTTAAAAATGAAAAAACAAATTCCTAAACATTGATAATATGAAATGATAAAAAAGACTAAAACTCTGATGCTAGGAAAGATTGAGGGCAGGAGGAGAAGGGGATGACAGAGGATGAGATGGTTGGATGGCATCACCAACACAATGGACATGGGTTTGGGTAGAATCTGGCAGTTGGTGATGGATAGGGAGGCCTGGCGTGCTGCGGTTCATGGGGTCACAAAGAGTCGGACACGACTGAGTGACTGAACTGAACTGAACTGAACTAATGCTGGGAAAGATTGAAGGCAGGAGGAGAAGGGGACAACAGAGGATGAGATAGTTGGATGGCATCACCAACTCAATGGACATGAGTTTGGGTAAACTCCGAGAGTTAGTGATGGACAGGGAGGCCTGGCGTGCTGCGGTTCATGGGGTCGCAAAGAGTCGGACATGGCTGGGCAACTGAACTGACCTGAACATTGAAGTATATAATGATTACTAGTAAGCATTACCTAGCCTACCCCATCTTGAGGATAAAAATCAAACCACCTCAATTTTTTTAAAAAGTATATCTCAAAAACTTGTGGGAACATTAGTCATCTTAAAACCCTTCCAAATGATCCAGAACAATTGAAGGTTTTCTGGCTATGATGCACTATCTAACTTTATTCCTTAATCATGTAATTGTAATTGTGTCATTTAATTATCCTCCACCCTCACTGACATAGATTTTTCATCAAAATGGCTTTCAACATATCTAAAAATGAAGTTTTATTGGGAGAATATTACATTCTCCGTTCAGTTCAGTTCAGTTCAGTCACTCAGTCCTGTCCGACTCTTTGCAACCCCATGAACTGCAACACGCCAGGTCTCCCTGAACATCACTAACTCCCAGAGTTTACTCAAACTCATGTCCATTGAATCGGTGATGCCATTCAACCATCTCATCCTCTGTCAGCCACTGCTCCTCCCTCCTTCAATCTTTCCCAGAATCAGGGTCTTCAAATGAACCAGTTCTTCACATCAAGTGGCCAAAGTATTGGAGTTTCAGCTTCAGCATCAGTCCTTCCAATTAATATTCAGGACTGATTTCCTTTAGGATGGACTGATTGGACCTCCTTGCAGTCCAAGGGACTCTCAAGAGTCTTCTCCAACACCACAGTTCAAAAGCATCAAATCTTCTGCACTCAGCTTTCTTTATAGTCCAATTCTTACACCCATACATACTACTGGAAAAACAGTAGCCTTGACTAGATGAAACATTGTTGGCACAGTAATGTCTCTGCTTCTTAATATGCTGTCTGTGTTGGTCATAACATTTCTTCCAAGGAGCAAGTGTCTTCTAATTTCATGGCTGCAGTCACCATCTGCAGTGATTTTGGAGCCCCCCAAAATAAAATCTGTCACTGTTTCCATTGTTTCCCCATCTATTTGCCATGAAGTGATGGGACCAGATGCCATGATCTTAGTTTTCTAAACGTTGAGTTTTAGGCCAACATTTTAACTCTCCTCTTTCACTTTCATCAAGAGGCTCTTTAAGTTCGTTGCTTTCTGCCATAAGGGTGGTGTCTTCTGTATATCTGAGGTTATTGATATTTCTCCCAACAATCTTAATTCCAGCTTGTGCTTCATCCAGTTCAGCATTTCTCATGATGTACTCTGCATATAAGTTAAATAAGCATATTGACAATATACAGCATTGACCTACTTCTTTCTCAATTTGGAACCATCTCTGGTTCCAACCATCTCCTTGTCCCATCTCTGGTTCTAACTGTTTCTTCTTGTCCTGCATACAGGTTTCTCAGGAGGCAGGTAAGCAGTCTAGTATTCCCATCTCTTGAAGAGTTTGTTGTGATCCACACAGTCCAACACTTTAACCTAGTCAATGAAGCAGAAGTAGATGTTTTTCCTGGAATTCCCTTGCTTTTCTATGATTCGGCAGATGTTGGCAATTTGATCTCTGGTTCCTCTGCCTTTTCTAAATCCAGCTTGAACATCTGGAAGTTCTTGGTTTATGTACTGCTGAAGCCTAGCTTGAAGGATTTTGAGCATAATCTTGTTATCATGTGAAATGGGTACAACTGTATGGCAATTTGAACACTCTTTGGCATTCCTTTCTTTAGGATTGGAATGAAAACTGACCTTTTCTAGTCCTGTGGCCACCACTGAGTTTTCTGACCACTCCCAATTCAAGGCACCATTGGATTCAGTTCCTGGCAAGGACTTGCTTCCTGGGTCGCATATGGCAATCTTCTATTAATACTTCCATCTTCACATGGTGGAGACAAAGCAGAGAGAAGGGAGCAAGTTCTCATGTCTCCACTTATAAGGGCTCCACCCTTCTGACCTCATTATCTTCCAAAGACCCTCCTAACACCATCCTACCACCTTCTAATGCCATCATATTGGAGCATATTAGAATTTCAACATATGAATTTTGGGGCACACAGACATTAAATCCATGGTGTATTAATAACTTAAGCAGCAATTTAAAAAGAGCAAAATTAGGAAGTGGAATTAAAAAGAATAAAGATGAGAGTGAAAAATCAAAGAAATGGAAACCAAAAAGGATAGAGAAAAGCAATGAAAATAAAAAGCCATCTCTTTGAAAAGACTAGTAAAGTTGATAACTTATTAACCGCACTCAGGAAGAACAAAGAAAAGGCTTTTTTACTAATATTAAAATTGAGAGTTTCTTTAGACATCAAATAATAATGTGTTAATATTGTGAACAAATTTATGCAAATTAATTAAGAGTGCTTGATGGCTTGCAAATTTCTTAAAAGACAGAAATTAACTATGATGGTTTAAAAGAATCAGAGAATCTGAATAACTCTATCAATTAAAAACATTGAATTCATTATTTTAAAACTTTTCCACAAACAAGGCATGGATATCTGTTCATACTAATCTATTCTGCATTGTATTAGAGATTTTAGCCAGTATAAACAATAAGTAAAGGAAATAAAGGAAATAAAAGGGCATGCAGAATGGAACAGAAGTAATTAAACTGTCTTCTTCACAGGTACATGGTTAGCTATAATATCCCAAAGAACAGACAAAAAAAGTTTCCAACCACTAAGGCATGAACTTAAGAAGGTCATAGTGTGCATGATCACTGTGTTTTTGTGTATAAAAAATGAAATATAATATTTAGGATAAAACATATCTTAAGCAGTAACATCAAAAATATTCATTGGAATAAATTTAACAAAAGGCTTGTGAACTCCCAAATTTAAAATACAGACAATTTTGCTATGAGAAATTAAAGAACATTTAAATGAATGGAAGTTTATACTATGTTCATGGATTGGAAGACTCAATCATTGATAAACAAATTCTTCACAAATAGTTATCTGGTTTCAGTACAATCTCAATTAAAATAACAATAGGCATATTTGTAGGCAAGATGATTCTAAAATTAATTTGACTGTGAAAACGACCTAGAATTGCTCTAAATAATTCTACAAAATAACAGTATTGGAAGACTTACCCTATCCTACTTCAAAAGTTAAAGCTACAATATTTAAGACAGTGTGACATTGGTTTAACTATAGATAAATAGATCAACTAAAGAGAACATTAAGTCCCTAAATGAATCCATACATATAAAATATGTAGACTTTTGACAAAGATTTCAAAGCAGTTGGGAAGAAGCTAGGGAGAAAAACACTTTTCAACAAATGTTGCTGAAGCTGGACTTCTTGCATAAATACAAAGTCATAAACTTCTGCTCATCAGAAGTCACCATAGAGGAAATCTTTTAAAATGTAAGTGACAAATATTTATATATATGTATATATATATATGTGTATATATATATATATATATATATGACAAAATACTTTTATCCAACGTGTAAAGGACTGCAATAAATCATTTTTAAAATCAAACAATTTTGGACAAAATATTAAAAAGATACACATTGAGTCTTTAGTATCTCACATACTACTACAGTCATTGAAGTTACCAACACTAATTTGAAAACTGAGGGGTACTTTTTTTGGCACTCTAAATGAATTTCATTCAGTAATTAAGGGGAAAATTACTCTCCATGAACTGAATTCACTTACCTCACATTAGGTACAATTACATAGAAAAGGAAGGAAATTAAATATTAGTCTCTAAACTTTTCCTCATGTTAGAGAATTCAAATTAAATTAAATTAGTAAAATGAAAATTTACTGGAACATCTACTCTATATCCTTCAGTAAAGTTCAAAAACATTTAGTTTCAAAATCATTTCACAAAAGTTCTTTACACTTTCAGTCATGGGTTAGGCAGTGGTTCTATCTAGTCTCATATACCTTAATCTTTAAATTCCCCTAACTCCTCATCAGCCTCCCCATTACAATTAGTCTCTTGGGCACTAACTAATAACCTAAATGTTTCAGGAAGCAAGTAAGCAAACTGACATTATTCTGGAAGAAATACTTAATATATGCGCTGTATGGATACTCAAAGGTATCAGTTACAGCAAAGCTGTTTTCTGTGAGAGTAAAGTAAGGGAAGATAAATTATTATATTTGGTCAGATGTAACAGTATGCCCTGTTAAATAACATGTGTTCACTACGGAGAACAGTATGGAGATTCCTTTAAAAACTAAAGATAGAGCTACCATATGATCTTGTAATCTTACTCCTGGGCTTCAGAGAAAACCATAATTCAAAAAGATACATGCACCCCAATATTCACTACAGCACTATTTATAATAGCTAGGAAGTGGAAGCATCCTAAATGTCCATTGACAGATGAATGGATAAAGAAGATGTGGTACATATATCCAATGGAAAATTATTCAGTCATAAAAAATGAAATAATGCCATTTGCAGCAACATTGATGGACCTAGAGATTATTATACTAAGTGAAATAAGCTGGACAGACATAGACAAATATCATATGATATCCCTTACAGGTGGAATCTAAAAAGAAATTTATACAAATGAACTTATATACAAAACAGAAATAGACTCACAGATATAGAAAATAAAGTTATGCTTACCAAAGGGGGAAACGGGGAGGAATAAATTAGAAGCTTGGGATTAACATATGCATACACTGTATATAAAATAGATAACCATCAAGGACTTATTGTATAGCATAGAGAGTTATACTCAATATTTTATAATAACCTATAAGGGAAAGGATACTGAAATACATGTGTGTGTGTATATATATATACACATATATATATATGTGTGTGTGTATAACAATCATTTTGCTGTATACCTGAAACTAAAGCAATATTGTAAATCAACTGTATGCAACAAATAAAAGAAAAGAAAAAAATAAACAATAAACATATTCAGTACTTTACTAAAGCTACAGTGAGTAGGTTGATTGCTTTAAAAACTTAATACCAGGTGATAAGAAATCTTATTTCACATAACTATGAATTGTAAATATGTATTTATTTGCGCTTTTATCATTGCATGCCTAATACAATTACTTATCATTTCTTAAGTTTATAAAATTCACAAATATCTCAAAACATTTCCAAAGATATGAAACACACTGAACTTTCTTATAATTCAGACCTATACATAATTCGCTTTATTCAGGGTCTTTCTGCCTCAGTTCTTCAGAATATGACCATAATCTCCTATAATTATGAAGTACTTCATACATTGAGGAAGTTTTACAGCCCACTAAAAAGCTAATTAATGTTAAGTTCAAGTTGGTTCTCTCACACTGACATTGCTCTGAGTAGTTGGCTTGGCTCAAATATAAAGTGCACGTTCCTTTGACCTTATATAACCAAATGCAAGGGTAGCTCATTAAGAGAATTTTAGCACTTTTCTTGCATGGTATTTTACTAATGCTTGGCTTCAAAAGCAAAAAAGAAAGGTGGAGGAAGGGGATGCAAACTAGAGAAAGGTCAGGCAAGGTCAAATACCATATGCAGTTTAATGCCTCTCTTAGTTTGCTCTTGACATTGGGCAGGAAGCAAATCTCCAGAAGTCAGACGTCATAAAGAAAAGTGCTTACATTTTCTTCCCTGTAGTAATCTTTCTAATTTTGGCTTTAGAGCATTCAGCCTAAGATTATTTAACCTTACTGGGAATTTACACAAAGCAATTGTCTTGCCATGTCTTCCAGTGAAATGCGTATTTAAGTATGTGTATAAGATCTATCTTAGTGAAATGAAGTGAAAGTTGCTCAGTGGTGTCCTTCCTACTCATTGCAACCCTATGGCCTGTATAGTCCATGGAATTCTCCAAGCCAGAATACTGGATTGGGTAGCCATTCTCTTCTCCAGGGGATCTTCCCAATCCAGAAATCGAACCCAGGTCTCCCGCATTACAGGTGGATTCGTTACTGGCTGAGCCACCAGGGGAACCTAGATGCATCTTTACGGCCACTTCAAATTCTCCTGGCCTCACCTCTTCCTCCTGCAAAGTTCTGGTCATCATTTCATTGCAAACTTTGACTAGCTAGTGAAAATGCACTTGACAGTGCTTTTCCTCATGCCAGTGCTCTCTGCTGCCTCTTTCCTACTCTAAGACGCTTGAGTTACCTAGAAGTGTGGAGAGTTAGCATCCATGAAACTCTTCCTAATGGCAAAGTTTTCTCCCATTCTTCAAAGTGTAAGGAGTCATGAGCTAACTTCATAAGACCCCTTAGAAGGTCCACTGGATAGAGATCAGGTGACCAGTAACAATTCCCAACTTAATTTTGTTTCCTTGGATAGTTTTCTCATTTTTCTATCTTATTTCTTTACTCCTGTTTCCTGGAATCATTTTCCAAATAAAACACCTATGTGCCAAACTTTCCCTCCATCATAGCTTTCAGGGACTTCAGATAAGACATTGAGCAATGGGCACATAGAGAGTTTTCATTAAATATAATTGTCTCATGCTCTACGATATGATAAATACTCTGAGAGTAGTTTCTAAGTTTTTTATTTCACCAAAATGCAATTTTTTTTTATGTACAGGACTATAGAGTATCACCAACTTTAAAAAATAGGTACGGATATTTAAAAACAAAACAAATAACATACTAGGTTCTAAAATTTTGCATATACCTGAATTTAAGAAATTCCTACCTGCTGGGGTATGACTTTGGCAAGTTGTTAACATCCCCAAATCTCAGTTTTCTCATCTATAAAATGGGTATTATAACAGCATAATAGTGACATAATAGATAATGAAGTGCATTAGATATCTCTTGTTGCATAACATGCTCATCCCAAAGTAAGTGGCTTAAAATATTAACCACTTCATTTGCTCAGGATTCTGCAGTCTGAGCAGGGATCAGCAGAATAGTTCCTCTGGGACTCCCTCTCTTGAGATCATTCATGAATTTATCATCCAGGAACTTCACTAGACCCAGGTGGTTCAGGATGGCCACCCTCACATATCTGATGGTTAGCTGGGCTACCTTGATCTGTCTCCTCCTTATGGCCTCTTTGGAGAACACTTAAATTTTCTCACACTGAGGTAAAAATAGCATTCCAACTGGGAAACAGTGGGATCTATAAAAACACCTTGAGGCTGAGGCTAGGAGGTAATAAAAATGTTATTTGTGCCACTTGCCATTGGTCACAGCAAATAACAGAGATTGGAAGGATAAGGAATAAACTCCACATTTTCATGAGAGAAACAAAAAAATATGTGACCCTTTTTTAAGGCAGCCACCATAGGAGTGGCATATGTAAATAGTGCTGACTGAAAAAATATTGCCCAATGTGAGAGTTATGAGGTAAGTTTTATCTAGGGCAAAATAAAGACTATAGCCCAAGAGACAGCATTTAAGATGGTTCTGAGAAAGTGGTAGAGGGGAATGCCAGTATACATGTGATTTTGGTTAAGGGGGAGTAAATGCAAGCCCATATTTTTCACAGGTTTCTGCTAGTCTCATGAAGGTTACTTCTAGTCAGGAGAAGCAGACTTCACCATGAAGGATTTCAGTGCTTTTCTAGATGTGAGAAGATACAAGAATCAAGCTCGTAAAATCTCCTGAAAATATCTAACTGTTTAAAGACCTGTTCTTTTAGTTTTTGCCAGGGCACAAAGTACCTCGTAATATCTTCTCTGTGAACTCCTTTCAGGGGGTGTTGAAGGTCAGCAGTTGCAGCAGTTCATTATTTAACCCTTCCAGCACTAGATGACAAGTGCCAATTTGTAGGTGATAATAGGTAAGAATAGTGCCTGGCACAGAGTCTCTACTAATTAAAAAAAAAAAAAAGAAACTATTTCACTATAGTTCAGTTCCTTTATAATTACTTTACAAAAGAACAATTAATTTTTCTTAAAAATGTATGAAATTTGTTATCTGAAAATAAAGAATAATTCTTTATATTTAATCAATTTAGCTTAAAAAGCATACCTTCTTATCTCATTTCACATAAAGTATTAAGTACATATTTATACGCACATGAATGCATGTGCATGCTCATACACACACACACACACAAATATAAGTAACCCCAATGCCAGTATCAGCAGCACCAGTGTTTAGTAATTACTTGTCAAAAGTATCAGTTTTCCTTTTAAAATTCAGCCATAAGGAGTCCAGCTGACCTAGTTTTGCAAAGAAACTCTTATCACAACATGACCATCCTAGGATTTCCATAAAATTTTCTGCCTCATCAGACCTAGGAAGCCAAATACAAGGAGAGTACATCTATTCTATTTGGGAATTGAAACAAATTGCAGGGTTGGAATTATGTAGTTTCTTATTCCACAAATGTTCCTAAGCTTCATGTGTGAGTTCAGGCATTAACACAGTGCTGCTAACCAGCACACAATTCATAGGAAACATTTTCCTCAGAACACATGGCCAAGTGTCAAGTTCTTGTCACTTCCTAGCATTTTCCTCAATGTAAAAATGACATTTTCCTTTGGGGGTTTTCAATATTATATGAATCAATCAGGTATGTGAAGACTTTTAACACATTTTATTATTCATGAAGTGATTATATAAAAGTCTAAGCTATTTTTTACTCTGCAAAAATAATACCCTCCATGCCCAGCCAGAAGCTGCTGACTGCTCGGACTCTTGACAGGAGACTTTGACCGACCAGGGAATGTTGGTTCACCAGCGCCTTTGGTGGCTATTTGATGCCATCACTTGGTTTGCTGAACTTCATACTTCATCCATGTGTGCCCAAGTGCCTGATCACTTGTTCTGTAGACTGACCTCCAGCCAAGATAACCTATTGTATCCACTAACTTCCCTTCCCCTCCCCGACTTTTCCACTCCTACCATGTGACCCTTCCATTGTTGATCTATGATGAAAGGATTCAAGGGACTGTGCAATCAGGTTAGTTGACCTTGCTGTTCTACTACTTATCTATTAATATCTATTTTAGGTGAATAGGATCAACTACACAAAGATTGTCTCTAAACAACAATGAAAGTCCATCGGACACTCTAATTCATATCCTAACATCATGTACATTGTGATCTTGGTAGAATGCAGCTAAAAGCTTTGTTAACATGAAGAAATCACCTTTCAATTATTTGTGATCAGAATTTTTCCAGGACATCTGTACCTGCCTTCCAGAATTGATATAAAGCCGATAGTGTATAAAGGCCAAATTTTGTGCACCTAAGAGTTGGACATGAATGAACTAAATACAGCACAGCACAACACTTCACCTAGGTCTTGCAAAAGAACGAAAAAGCCATATGACTCTAGCTGCAAACCAGTACAATATTTTTGAAGGCACTCTGCACTTTCTACTCTAAGTGGTTACTTAGCAGAATTAGCTAATTCACAAAGTTGAACTCTGTAAAAAATGTTTAGAATTCCTACAGTTTTCAAGGATTCTTATTTTACCTGGTATATATTTTCATGGAAATCAAATAGATTAGAGTTTTCTAAGTATAATTTATACTGGTAAGGGAATTTTTTAATATGTAAGGAATATCTATCAAATAATACCTATTCTATTTTCTTTACAAAGAACAAATGAAGAAAGAGATGAAAGAGCTAGCAATTCAATCATCTAAACACTCAGGTTAAGAAATCTAGTTATTTACAAATTAGTTTTAGTCATCAATAGGTTTAGTCTTAAATGGACTTTAGTTATTGAAAGCAAATTTTTTTAACAGCTTTGTATTATTTTCAAAGCATCATCATCAAGGAAAAGTACATAGTCTTATGTAAAAAAAGGTGAACAAATGTAAATGCAGGTGAATAGCAAAGGATTAAAAAGCAAATTTAGCAACTCACCATGCAGGAATTTCTGTTTAAAAACCTTTGAACAATGTCACTTATATAAATGTTTTTACAGCAGAAGGTGGCTTAAATTTGTGAAAGAAGAAAAGCAACATAAGAATATTTGCATTGTTTTTTTGAGAAAATTTGACTTCCCTCAGTGGGCTTGCTCAGGAATAAAATGTTTTCTTCTAAATATCAAAGTTTCTAAAGGAAAAGAAAGGATTATTGCAGGATAAGTGGAAACAAAAAGTAAAATTCCACTACAGGAATTAAGGCAGATATCTATAGAATGGAAAAGAAAAGACGAAACTGAATAATGAGTTGGGTAGGAGAAAAAGAAAGCAACATGAAAGAGATTATGTAGAAGAAATAAAAATCAGGGGAAAATGAGTCTGGAAAACTATTGTGCAAACGTAAGAAAACCTTACAAATAGTGATGATAATAGAACAGTGAGGTATTTGTCAAAGCAGCATTTCAGCCCTCTGAAACAAGCCAAGAGGAAGACTACAGATAAATCAAGACAGTTCTTGAAGAACCATTACCACATTCCCAGTGAGCAGCAGTTGGAGGCCAAAATTTAACTCACCCCTGAGTACTTCTGTAATTGGATTTGGAATATTTGCAGTGATAAATAGTCTAGTAAAAATATTGATTGGAAGAACAGTGCAAAATGGAAAGATCTAGGAATGTCAATGTGAGCAAAACCTGGGGCTTAAATTCCAGCTCCAGCTCTTAATAGCAATGTGACCCTGAGCAAATTATTTCAATGCTATGCACCTCAATTTCTTTATCTGTGAAGTGACATTTTAACTGTCCCATTCTGTTGTGAGTAAAATTATTAAGTCTAATAAATTGCAATAATTAAAGATGCCCTATCTGGGCACTGCTTGGAGGAGAAATACTTGTTCTTGAGCGACTATAATATCCCTTTAAATCAGTACTGTAGTGTCCATCTCCTTTTCCTTTTTGTTTCTTAAAATTAGGAAAGCTTAAATAAGTTATGAAAATGACTGAATCTAATATGACTAACATCATTAGAGTATTTAAATTTGTAGAATGATAATTTTATTATAGAATTTAAGAGTTTTAGGAATGATAGGCAAGAAACTACTTAAGTTTATTCCTTTTATAGCTTAGCCTCTAATACAGCAATTAGGTATTTTATTTTCTCTGTTTTATGCAGTATTCTTAAAAGACAAGTGAGCAATAAAAATTCTATTAAAGAGTTGCATAATTAATTTTTGAAGGTTATAGTCCCATTCACTACTGTAAAACTTTTAGAATCATAGCAACTTAACTTAATTACCAAAAGGCATGTATTTTTCAAATTCATAAACCAGATGTTAACCTTATGGAGAATTTCTTAGAGATTTTCTTTTTATTCATCAATATAGAATCATCAAATAGCCCAGAGATTTTCCTCCAAGAGAATGCACTTTTTTTTATTTATTCACAGCCCACTCTCCAACACTTAAAGTGGAGACAATAAGAACCATTAACTTTAGAACTACTTGCACATCATTTATTCACACATAATGGAATTTTGGTGATTCAGGAAAGGCTCATGTAAAGATTATTAGGATGTGACATGATCAGATCTATTTTTTGTGTTGTAACTGGTAGTTAGTCTTTCAGGATTAATCAGACTGGTGCAAAATGTGTAAAAGGAGGCCAGAAAGTAGTTGACACAATAATCAAGGAGTGAAGCAGACTAAGTTATGAGATCATTCACAGCATAAGCAGCATACTACTCAGCCTTGTATTCTCTTATACACAGTCAGTATAGCAGTTCTTTAATTAATGTAGGAAAAGATTGAACTAGGATTACTTGAGAGGGATTGGTAAGAGATTTAAAAAATCATAGAAAGCTTGCCAGCAGCATCTGAAAAATAACTGGTTATAGAGACTCATCAAATAGGAAAGACAGAACTATGAAGGTTAAGGGCTAGGAGAATCAAGTTAATTAAGAGACTCAGATTAAGAAGGCACTGTGGTAAAGAATCTGTCTGCTAGTGCAGGAGATGCAACAGACGTGAGTTCGATCCCTGGTCAAGAAGATCCCCTGAAGGAAGAAATGGCAACTCACTCCATTATTCTTGCCTCAAAAATCCCATGGAGAGAGGAGCCTGGCAGGCTACAGTCCATGGGGTCGCGTAGAGTTGGACATGACTGAGCAACTGAGCAGGCAGGCAGATTAAGAAGAAAAGTAAAAGTTTGGGGATAGAGGATAAACTATTTTTACAGTTTGAATTTGCCCATTCCTAGGCATATACCTGGGCTTCCCAGGTGGCTCAGCTGGTAAAGAATCCACCTGCAGTGCAAGAGACCCCAGTTTGTCTCCAAAGTTGGGAAGATTGGGAAGATTCCCTGGAGAAGGCATAGACTACCCATTCCAGTATTTTGGGGCTTCCACGGTGAGTCAGATACTATAATTTAAAAGATGCATTCACCCCTATGATCACAGCAGCACTATTCACGACAAGCCAAAACACGGAAGCAACCTAAGTGTTTATCAACAGATGAGTGGATGAAGAAGGTGTGGTACATGTATACAATGGAATACTACTCAGGCATAAAAAATAATGCCATTTACAAGTTGAATGTGAGGTACTGTCAGGACATTGGGCAAAAGTGCCCTTCATAGAATCAGAAAAAGTTTAAGACTGCAGAAATGTCCTTACAAAGTTAATTTATCTGGCACTAGTGACTTAAGCTCCTATAATATGACTCAGTGCTCTTGAACAATCTCCTCACCTGTCTTGGGATTAATTTCTATGTAATTATGATTAGTTTCAGATTACCAGTTCCTAGCAGAAGTTGAAGGAAAACTGGAACTTAGTCTAAAATAATATAATGTGGACAGCCTCAAACCACATAATTTTTCCCTGTATGTTTTCTTCTTGAACCATGTCCAAAGTATAAACATGACTTTTTTCAGCTGAACACTATCACTGTCTCACTCCAATATAAAATTCCTTATTTGGCCAAAGCAAATGCTTTTTTCAATATAATATGTGTATAACATTTATGCCTATTCCTACAAATACTGCTTGCATTATCCCTTTAATAAATGTTAGCTTTATTGAGATATAATTAACAAAAATGTAAGATATTTGATTTTTTTTTTTTTTTTGGCTCTAAAGTCACTGCGACAGTGACAGCAGCCACATAATTAAAGACAGACACTTGCTTCTTGGAAGAAAAGCTATGGCAAAGCTAGATAGCATATTAAAAAGCAGAGTCATCACTTTGCAGACATAGGTCATATAGTCACAGCTATGGTTTTTCCAGCAGTCATGTACAGATGTGAGAGTTGGACCATAAAGAAGGCTGAGCAGCAAAGAACTGATGCTTTTGCTTTTGAACTGTGGTGCTGGAGAAGACTCTTGAGAGTCCCTTGGACAGCAAGGAGGTCAAATCAGTTAATCCTAAAGGAAATCAACCCTGAATATTCATTGGAAGGACTGATGCTGAAGCTGAAGCTCCAATACTCTGGACACCGATGAGAAGAGCTGACTCATTGGAAAAGACCCTGATGCTCGGAAAGATTGAGGGCAGGAGGAGAAGGGGGTGACAAAGGATGAGATGGTTGGATGGCATCATTGATTCAATGAACATGAGTTTGAGCAAACTCGAGGAGATAGTGAAGGACAGAGAAGCCTGGTATGCTGCAGCTCGTGGGTGGCAAAAAGTCAGACATGACTTAGTGACTGAACAATAGCAACAAGATATTTGAAGTGTCTATTATGGTGATTTGTTATGCATATATATCCTGAAAAGATTCCCACCATGTAGTTAACTAACATACACATCACCTCTATACTTGTATTTGTTACTGTTGATGAGAACATTCAGTTCTATTCTCTTAGCATATTTCAATTATATTATATAATACAATGTTACCAATTATAGTCACCATATTTTACATTAGTTCCTCAGACCTCATTCATCTTATAGCTAAAAATGTATATCCTTTCATCAACCTCTCTCTATTTCCTTCACTCCCTGCCACTGGCAATTACTTCTTCATTCTCTAAGTTTGACTTCTTTGTTTTTGAGAATCGACACATAAGTGATACTATACAGTATTTATTCTTTCTTTTTGCCAAATTACTGTAGATTGGCTACACCCAACTGTGAAAGACTAGACTCTGTCTGACAACTTTCATATAGTTACATGCACTGCTGCTGCTGCTGCTAAGTCACTTCAGTCGTGTCCAACTCTGTGCGACCCCGTGGACGGCAGCCCACCAGGCTCCCCCGTCCCTGGGATTCTCCAGGCAGGAACACTGGAGTGGGTTGCCATAACTCCATTTGCCGCTTCAAGCCTAGTGTTGGTAAAGACCCCCTGCTGTGGTAGTCCTGTGCTATCAATACCCCTTCTTTAAGTAGGTTCAACTCCCCTCACATTATTTGTTTTGAATATGCCATAACTTTCCTGTTGGCACACAGCGAGTAACTGAATGGATTAAATGAAGTTTCAAGTGTCAAGTGCCTGGCACAAATTCAGTTCTACCAAAAGAGCTAGCTACCATTAATATTCCTAGATATTTGAAGTACTTCTACAAAATAATTACAGCTGAAAGGAAACAAGTTCTAAGTGATTAATATAAAATGACTAATTTCATACCATAACTATATGAGGTAGCTTCTTTTATTATTCTTTACTAAAGACTAAACTGAATAATAGAGACTAAGTAATTTGCCAAAGAATGTAACTCTAGTAAGCGACAAAACCAGAATTTAACCTGCCCATCGGGCTCCAAAGTATTTGCTCCTAACACCGCCTGTCTTGGCTCATGTAAGCCCTCAACTGAGACAGACATTCTACCGAGATCCTGGGCTGGTTACTGCAAGCCTCCCCCCCCGCCCTTGTCTTTCACCATCACTTACCCAGGGGTCAAGCCCAGCAGATTCCCCAGTGATCCCCGTGGAGTGAGAGTTAGCGGGGACTCCCAAGAAGTGACCCACAACACTGAAGAAGACCACCCGGGGCTCTCTTTTCCCACCGGAGAAACTTTAAGCTCAAGGGAGACCTCTCAGCACTGTGTTATGCCAGCACCGTCAGTGGGAAGCTGCTCCTCTTACCCTTATAACGGCATCCACCTTGGTATCTGTAGCTCAGAGGGTGCGCCAGAACCACCCTGCGTTCTAGGATTCTTTCAGTGGCGTTCTGTCCGTGAACAGTAGTTGTGTGTTGTTCTTATAAGGAGAGCAAATTCAGCAATGACTCATATCGTCATTTTCGTGCTGCTGAAAACTGTGGACACTCATTAGTGAAATGCATTTCACCTGTAACCTGTCATCACTAATCAAGGTCGTTTTAATTGTAGCTACAAAAGACTTGCCTGTCCTCCAAGCAGCACATAACCTAAATGATATTTGCCTGAGTTGTTTTCCAGTAACTTGGAGTCAGCTGTGTCTGGTTTGAGCCCCAGAAACTAGACAGAGCTGACAATAATAGTTACACAATCGTTGCTCCCTTTTCCAACACATTTACACACGTTTCCCCCACCTCGAACCACCCTGATTCTTTATTCTTTACCCCCCAAAATACCCCTGAGCCCCTTGCTTTCAGGGAGGTGGATTTGAGGGTTATTCTCCAGTGTTCTTGCTGAACTGGTTTTGGAGTCAACCCAGTCTTTGCTGTAAACCTGTGTCCCAGCATTTGGCTTGCTGTGCATTGGGCAAAATGAACCTAGTTTGTTAACAATATTACTCTCCTCTGAGACTGTCATTTTGAAATCTATTTTCATTCTGATATGTCTTTAGTTCAATATAACTATGTTCCTCTCTTCACTGTCTACACATGCATACATATACAAATCTATCTTGTTTCCATTCACCCTCATAGGTGATTTTTGTGCTGATATAAAATTTCTTGACCAAACAGTAGACTATCTTGCCTCCTAAAATACCAGTTCATGTGAAAGTTCACAGGTATGCACAATACACCAAGAATGAAAGCAAGATTAAGAACTTAAATGTTCATGTTTTAGTGGTACAACTTGCATATAACAAAAAATCATATATTCTTAAATGATGCTAGTACAGAGAAAAAGTGACAGTTACTAAGTTAAATCAAGCATCTGAGAAAAAAAGTATTAAGAAAACAGATCTCCAAATATTAAGCATATCTTGTCATTTCAAACTATTAAATACAATAACATAATTAGAGACATAATCTTAAATCTCAATTCTATGTAATATCTTACTGTTTTGAAATAAGGATATCTTTTAATTTTTATTGGATTTAGTTTAAATGAGATATAATTATAAAGTAACAATTTAGAGTACGTATTCAGCATGTTATTAATTTAAAAATATATTTGTTTTATTTTCTATGTTTATTTGTACTATATCCATGTCTCCTAACAATGGTACTATTTGTTTTTCTCATGAGGAAAGAACTTGACGTTTTGGATATTAGGAAATCCCTGCTCTAATGAAATAATACTCCTGTAAAATATAATTAATTTCATTTATCTTACTTTAATATTCAATGCATATAATAATATAACATTATAATCTTTCATGAAAATTAATGTATATTAAAGAACTTCTATGAGCCAGATATTTTGCTGGTTACTGTGATTAGAAAAAATGAGATTTAGGATCTGCTTCACAAAGCTTAACACCCAGTAGGAGAAATTTTTGATATAAGAATAAAACATTTCAATAAAGGAAGAATGAGACCTCCTGAGGGACACCCACCAAACAGAGACATGAGGAGTGATTAGAAATTATCCTAGAAAGTGAAAAGAAGAATTAAACATTGAGCTGTGTTTTTAAAAGATTTCAAGAATGGGAGAGCATTAGAGTGAAGAGAGAAGCATTTCTAGTGTAAAGAACTGCTTAAGCTCAAGGACAGTGACAAAGAAATGAAAGGCGTTTGCAACCTCACCAAGCTCACCTTCCTCTAGGCATGATGCATACCAAGTATGACGGGAGAGCAATCCATGACCAGCAAGGTGGTGACAAACTGTGTGGGGGTCTTGAATGCTAGCCAAGGAGTTTAGATTTCTTTGTTGAAAAGCCAAGTGTTTTTGCTTTAGAAAATTTTGAATGTCATAAATCGAGGGTAGAGGAGAATAATGGCAGAGAGATCAGTTAAAAAAAAAAATTCCAATCGTCAATGTAGGGAGCAATAAGCACTTGAATTCTTATAATGTCTTTGTGAATGTAAAGTTGGAGAAATATGTAAAAGACAATTGGTGTGTCCAGTTCAAAATCCATAGAGACTACATAGAATAGAATAGCAAAATTCCCTCTCAATAAAGAGTTTAACTAGGTGACTTTCCACTTTTCATTTGAGAATCTCTGAGTAAATAGTTTGTATTTACTAAGGCATGAGAAAACAAAATCTGGATAAGAAACAGAGAGCAGGAGTTTCAGGAACAAAGAACAGGTTTAATTAAGTAAAGGGGCAGTTATTACAAAGAAGCATTGTGATGGAATTTACCTGACAAGTGAAGAGCTCCCTACAAAGAAGGGAAGACTATCCTGTAGGCAAGGCTGCCTTTGTATTTATAGACTCTGACTCACACGTAGGCCTTGAGAGGACAGCCTCTGGAAAGTTGCCCCTCAGGCTTCCTATACTTCTGTAGGACTGACCTTTCACCTGTTGACAACTATAGTGACCCTGACCCACATGTTCTGCGTGAGCCTCACTGCTGGCTGCTGTATGCCTGGCTTTCAATATCCATTCAAGTGATTTCCCCAGACTCCGATATCTTCCAGCATTTAAGGAGTTGAGGTTCTTTATATACCAGTAAATTGTTCTGGTTGTGAATGGCTTGCTCTAGACAAGGCTTAAGATACTTGGAGCATAGCAACCCCAGATACCTTAAAATACAGAGGGCAAATAAAAATAGTAGTTACTGTGGTTAATAAGCAATAGCATTCTTGGCATCCAAACAAGTTTGTATTTCTTAGGAGGGCAGTAGGCTGTGGGAGTTTAAAATCTACTAAAAAAAAAACAAAAAAACAACCCACCAAGCTGCAGTGCTATTATCTTCCTATGCAAATTTTTTAAATTGACCAGAAGTTTCATGTTTATGGAAAATTTGTTCTCATTTCTTTATATTCATATTAATATGAAATATCAGCTGTTTATTCATTACAGACAGTTGGTTCATGATCAGTTTGAAAATAAATGTGAAAAATCACAAAGCTGGTTAACAACAATAACAAAAAAAGAATATAACACATGAACTAAATTTCTGATAAATGTATAGTTTTTTCTTAAATAGTTTATTTTAATTAGTCACTCATAATGTAAGAACATTTAACTTTCCTTTATTATGGAAATATTCAATCAGAATATTTTCCATAATTTTGTAAATAACTTCTTATCCTTAAGTAAAAGTATCAAAATCTCCAATTGAGTTATTGTTTTAGTACAGTTTAAAATTCAAACAGCACTCTAAAGATGATCTTATTCCTAAAAAAATTTAAAAAAACTTGTAGTAATATTTCATTATTACCACTATGGTCAAGATTTAATTGCACATATTAGGATAGATGAAAATAATTTGTCCCTAAAGATAATTCATTTTGAGCCAAAGAGTAGACACATTTGAGATGAAAGATCAAAGCATCTCTACCTACCAAAAGGGATGTATTTGCTAAATAAATAAAATGATAGAACAATAATTTTTATATCAATTTTTATTCATCATTCTCAAATTTACAGAAATTTGAGTGTAGAAAATGGAACATAAAAGTTGTATATAAACAGTACAGATATGTTTCTTAAAAGAGATTAATATACGTTAGAGTAGAAAGTACTGCCATCTTCCTCAGAATCTGACACATGTAGTACAACATCAATAGTTATAGTAGAAACATAAAAATAAAGTGTTCTTTAAGACTGGTATGCAAAAACAAAAAACTTCATATTTTGTATTTCTAATTTTCTAGTGACATATTCTATGACACTGGACTCTATATAAAAATTTATGAATATAAAAAAGTTTTACTAAAATTCTTCAAAAATTAAAAAAAATTAAAAGGGTTTGCATTATTAAATAACGGAGAGATATTTAGTGAGAAAAGTTTCATTTATTTCTCACTTTCTAGCGTAAATATACTGAGGAAATCCACCTATTAATTCTGTTTTTCCCAAATGCCCTTTGTATGAGTTTGTCTAGTGTATGAAATTTATATAATTTCACTCACTGTAAATAAGCTAGGAAGAAGAAAGTAATATATGGTTTTAATTTTGTGGAGAAAAAGTTTCAGGAAAATAGTTTAAATAATGATATTTAAAAATAGCATAATGTAGCCACTAATAGAATATCTTACAAATCACTTGAGGGTAAAATAGAAAAGAAAATTAATACTTATAGTCAAAGAGAGGAAATGCAAGAAAAATAAAAACTCAAATACATAAAATGACAGACCAACATCAGTTATAGCAATACATGTAAATATGTAAGAATCCTTTGCTTAAAAAGTTCTCATATTGATCTAAATACTAAAGTTATACACATTATACAAGAGGCAAATCTAAACAGTGTAGGATCATAACACTATGAAAGAAAAGGAAATTAAATATCTAATAAAATGGGATCAGTTGAATTCATTATACCTCCACAAGATATACTCATTAAAATAGTGTCCTTGAAGAAAATATAAGGTTTTAGGAAAATGCCAAAAATGTAATGAATAAAAAAGGTATTCTAATATTATGTGGATATTCTAAATATAATATAAATATGTCTAGATATTATTTGTTGTTGCCGTTGTTTAGTCACTAAGTCCTGTCTGACCCTTTGTCACCCCATGGACTATATAGCCTGCAGGCTCCTCTGTCAATGGGATTTCCCAGGCAAGAATACTGGAGCTGTTGCCATTTCCTTCTCCAGGGGATCTTCCTGACCTAGGGATCTAGTCCGCATTAATCTCCTGCATTAGCAGGCAGATTCTCTACCACTGAGCCACCAGGGAAGCCAAAAGGTAGCTCGATATAGAGATAGAGAGATTATAAATTGTTCAATATAGAGAGATAGAAATACATATGTTTACATAACAAAGAAAACAACAAAGATACACACCAAAATATTAATGGTCATCAGATATGATTGGTGGTAGTCTTCTTCAAATTTTTTGTATTTTCCAAATTATGCTTTCAACAAATTTTGTTTGTACAACAGAATAAAGGGTGAGGAAGGTAAGATACATTTGCTTTGTTTCTTTTCAAAAAATGTCTAATCATATAAAGAAAGAATTTGAGTCATCTCTTGGACTCAAAGTTCATTGGCTCTATTTTGTTTGTTAGAAAAGCATTAGTCAATCTCTAAAACAATTAGTAAAATGTTACATGTTATTTTGCCCTAAAATTTTATTTGGCAATATTTTATTCCGTTACATAGTCTACATTTTCTATTTCTGAGCTTAAACATGTCATAACATATTTCCACCATTATTTGTCCCCATCTATATGGATTGTTGATAGATTCTTTGTTTCAAATTACTATTTTCAACATTCTAAATTTCTTGTTAGAACATATTACTTCAGTCCTAGAAGACTGAATTTAATTACAACAGTTTATTAAACTATCATATGCATATTAAAGGTCATTTAGTAATGGTTTATACTTTATATTGCACTCTTAACTTTAAGTAGAGTCATTCCTACTTATAAATATCACTTTATTTTTTTATTTTTTTAAGAATTTTATTTTTTTTTGTTTTTTTTTTAATTTTTCCATTTATTTTTATTAGTTGGAGGTTAATTACTTTACAATATTGTAGTGGTTTTTGCCATACATTGACATGAATCAGCCATGGATTTACATGTGTTCCCCATCCCTATCCCCCCTCCCGCCTCCCTCTCCATCCCATCCCTCTGGGTCTTCCCAGTGCACCAGCCCTGAGCACTTGTCTCATGCATCCAACCTGGGCTGGTGATCTGTTTCACCCTTGATAGTATACTTGTTTCAATACTGTTCTCTCAGAACATCCCACCCTCGCCTTCTCCCACAGAGTCCAAAAGTCTGTTCTGTACATCTGTGTCTCTTTTTCTGTTTTGCATATAGGGTTATCGTTACCATCTGTTTAAATTCCATATATATGCATTAGTATACTGTATTGGTCACAAACACATGAAAAGATGCTCCAACATCACTCATTATCAGAGAAATGCAAATCAAAACCTCAATGAGGTACCATTACACGCCAGTCAGAATGGCTGCTATCCAAAAGTCTACAAGCAATAAATGCTGGAGAGGGTGTGGAGAAAAGGGAATCCTCTTACACTGTTGGTGGGAATGCAAACTAGTACAGCCACTATGGAGAACAGTGTGGAGATTCCTTAAAAAACTGGAAATAGAACTGCCATATGACCCAGCAATCCCACTTCTGGGCATACACACTGAGGAAACCAGATCTGAAAGAGACATGTGCACCCCAATGTTCATCGCAGCACTGTTTATAATAGCCAGGACATGGAAGCAACCTAGATGCCCATCAGCAGATGAATGGATAAGGAAGCTATGGTACATATACACCATGGAATATTACTCAGCCGTTAAAAAGAGTTCATTTGAATCAGTTCTAATGAGATGCATGAAACTGGAGCCCATTATACAGAGTGAAGTAAGCCAGAAAGATAAAGACCGATACAGTATACTAAATATCACTTTAAACCAGGGTTTTCCAACACTGACACTATAGACTTTAGATTGGATATTTCTTTGTTGTGAGCTGCTGAGTTAAGGAAAGTGTAATAAGATTTGGAAAGGGTTTCTTATACTTAAAAGATTATGGAAGAAGGATTTGAGAGCCTTGTAATTTGTGTCATTTACTGAAGCATGTCACTATTTCAAGGCTTTGAACTGTTATTTAATCAAACATTAATCTAGGTGTTGCTATGAAGGCATCTTGTAGTAAATATCTACAATCAATTGATATTAATCAATCTTCAATCATGTGGATAGGCTTCATCAAATTAGTTGAAAGCCTTAGGTTGGAAAATTGACATTTTCTAGGGAAGAAAATACTCTGCCTCATGACTGCAGCATCGACTCCTGCCTGCCCCACAGATTTCAAACTCGCCAGCCCTCGTAACTCCACAACCCAATTCATGTGAACCGAGTCTCTCCCTCTGTGAGTGTGTGTGTGTCCTATTGCTTTTGTTGCTCCAGAGAATGCTGAGTGATACAGAATTGTTACCAAGGGCAGTGGTTCTAGAGGAGCACCATCTTAAGAAAGAGTTTTTTTGTTTTTTTTTAAATTAGTTCTGTGATTTCTGGAATAGGTTTTCTAATCGGATTAGCTTTAAAGGCACTCATGACTGGATTTCCAGTGCTAAAGAGGGCACTGATTAGACGTAGATAGAGGTAGAGGTAGAGTTACTATGGACATATCCTGTTTTTCCCGGTGCTCTGGAGAACACTCACTGTTACAGTAGCCTAAAATAAAGTTTGCAGTCAAGTTGGGATGGAAAATGGATACAATGGTGCAGGAAGACCCCATTGCCTTTGATATTCTCCCCACAGGCCCCTCTAGACTCCAAGATCTGAGTAACTAAAACCCTGGGAATTAACCCTTAGAGAAAAGGAGTTACAGTGAAGATTGATGAAGAAATTTCACTAAAGATAGGATCATGTGGACTGTCAAAAATTGAAGTATATATTTCTATTTTAGGATCTCACCATCCTAATATGCCTTCCTACTTCATTCCCCCACTCTAAACTTATCACAAATGTACCAATCAGGGGTCAGATTGAATCCATTTTTGCTCTTTTCCTAAAGAGAATTTAATCTAACCAAAAAAAACACTAATGGGACCGAACACAAACCCTAGAGAAAAAAGTCAACAAACTGAGTTATAATAAAGGATGAAGAAAAATTAATGAACCTGAGAGCATAATAATTTAAAATAAGCAAAATAAATATCTTCATCCAAGAGATCAGGAAGGCTACTGTAACGTAGAGTGAAGCCAGATCTTTATAAAAAGAGATAGTCCAACTGTTATATATAATATACAGAAAATCTAAAATGAAAATATCAAATATGAATTTAATGGTAAAAAAGTAAGTTGTTAAGTTAAAAGATCAAACATTTCTTTTAGGAAGTACTAGAAACAGATAAAATAAGCAATGTGAAAGAAAGTTAAGGATATAAGTAGTAGAATAAGATGTAGTAATATCAAAATGATTGGTGTTTTAGTATGTGAAGAAAAAATATAAAAGGAAGGAAATCTTTTAAATAATAAAAATTCATAATTTCTAAGAAGTAAGGAAACATAAATACTTCAAAAGAATCTCTCACTCATGCACACACACAATCTAGATAAATAACAGTGAAACTCAAGAATATCTATAATAATGTGACAGTTCTCCTAATTTCTAGTAAAGAGTGGATCTGACTTAAAGCAAACAACAGATTGCTTTAGGTTTAGATTGATTGAACAGGATGAATCACTAACACTGAGGCAAGAAAACAGTGTAACAGTTACATCATTTTCAAATTACTGGGAAAAAATAAAATTAATTAATGGCATAATTTTACACTAGTAGATTCTCACGTAAAGAAATACAAAAAATAAAACTATTTTCAATCACACAATCTCAAAAGTTTAAAAAAATAAAACTACATGAAATTATACATGGAGGAAACAGCCAAATAAGGACAGAAATAAATCCAAAAGGATGCTAATTAATACATGTTTATTAACATTATTAACAATGTCAGGGGGATAAAATAGCATACTGGACTGACTACTGTCTAAATATGCAGTAAACAAAAAATGTTCAAAAAAACAGATAACAAACTCAAAATGATACCAAAATTATGCTTTGGGAGGTCGAGGTAAAGAATGAACAATCAGGAAATAAATGCATGCCAGGTATATGGAGAGGAAGAAAAAATTATGATATCAAGAAAGTTGTAAAGAAAAAGTTTTTAAATGAACTTAATAAATTAGATACCAAGTGAGGCACAAAATATAGAATTTATAAATTCTGTATACCTGCAAAAAAGTGCATGTATTCATTTATTAAAATAAATGTAAATGAGTTAAGATAACTTACCAAAATAAAAATTTTTAAAATGGATTTATAAAACCAAGATCCAGCATTATATGATAAACAAAAAGCTTAGAAAGAGGTGGGAGGTGGATTTTAAAAGCTTGATATTAAAGGAATGGAAGATGATATGCAAGGAGAAATAAACCAAAGGAAGACAAGACTAGACATTTTAATATTAAATCATCTTGAAAGACAAGTAATATGAACTTTTAAATATAAAATATCTATGAACTCTTAAATATAAAGTATCTATAAATAAATTGGAGAAAATCTTTTTTGACTTTGGAGTCACAGTTTCCTTTGACAAGTCACAAAAATCACTAATCATTAAATTAAAACTTAGATTATATAAAGATTTTTGCAATTCACTAATAAAAAGAAAAACCCAATTGAAACACATGAGTAAATTCTTGAATCAGCACTTCAAAAAAGAATATATAAAAGTGGCCAGTAAGCATATGAAATATGTTCAACATCATTAGCAATCAGGAAAATTACTTGAAACTACAAAGAGATGCTACTTCAGACGCAGTAGAATGACTAAAATTTTAAAGACTTGACAACACCAATTGTTGGCAAAGATTTAAGCCAACCAGACTCTTAAATTGCTCTAAATTGCACAACTACTTTCTAAAGCTTTTTGGCAGTTAAGTACCTATTGTATGACCAAGCAATTCCACTCCTAGATATTTATACAAGGCAAAAAGAAAATGTCAAAAGAAGACATCTAAAAATGTTCATAAAAGGTTTATTCATACTTCCCCAAACTGAAAATGGCCCAAATGTCCATTAATAGGAAAATGGATAAGCAAATTGTAGTATATTTATTTTATGGAATATAATTCAGCAATACACAGGATAAATTACTAATACATGCAACAACATATAGATGACTCTCAAAAATATTATATTGAATAAAAAGTCAGATACAATAAAGAACGTACTGTGTTATAACCTATTATGTGTCAAATGACTCAGGAGACAACAACTTCAGACAATGAAGAGGCAACGGTATCAGAGAGGCAAGGCTTGTCTCTGCGGTCAAGGCTCAGTGAAATTAGACTTCAGACACTAAAATGTGTCTGAATGCACCAAAATATCCCATTTCAATTTTTAGAGTCTCACTGTTTCCCACTAGATGCCTAATTTTTTTTTTTTATGCTTACTCACATTTTACTGAGCTCTGCTGTAAACATGTATCAGTTTTTCATAAGATACTTTAAATTCTTCAGTTAGGCACCAAAGTCCAATAACAGAAAATCATTAAATTAATTGTGACAGTCTATTTTGGTGATTGATAGTAGATAGTAGTAGATGCCCTAAATTTAAATAAGATATTTAGAGAACCTATAAATTCAGCTTAATTTGTAATTTGGCAACTCAGAGAATCAGACTGTGTTTCTGATTTTTGTATGTTAATATTATGCCTTCAGGGATCAGATTCTATTAGGGGAACCATAGGAGATAGCTTATCTTCTGATAATTCAGTGAGCAAGGAATTCTAAAACTCTAAGCTTATCATTTTATTTTCCCTATAAGTCCTGTAAAGAAGCTAAAACTATCCAGCTCAACACACAGTCTTTATATGACTTAATAAGTGCTTATTTATTCTAAGTGACTCCAGGCAATAATATAAGTAGATCTTTCACAAATATGTGTCATATATTACCACTGCATTATGCTCTGATCTTAAATTTAAGTATCTGTAGGGATATTTACTATTTTTAAGCCATACCCGATCAATTTAACAATATCAACCTTCTCTTTTCTTTAGAGTCTGACCTTTAACATCTCCAGGTAATATTTCTGTACTTAGTACAAGAAAAAATAATCCATTCTAGCTAATTAAACAGAAGGCGATTTATTACAGGGTATTAAGTGGCTTAGATAATTTCTGAAAGGACTAATGAGACTGAAATGTGCCTGAGATGGTTGTAATGGGCCAAAGGCCATCCCAAAGAATTGGACCTCCAACTGCTCATCTAGCCAAGATCAGGTGGCTGCCTGTCATATTGGAAAGCTGCCGCAACAGTATCTCTTGCTAAATGCATGTTCCCATTGCATGAATTAGTTTATTTATGAGGGTTAGTAAGATAATAAGAAGGGTGTAGTATAGAAATTGCATTAGTTTGTAAGAGTTTTTCCCAGTTTGTCAATCCTTCACACAGAAAAACTGGTCGAACTATGTGAATAGTCTATTGCAGGAAGCACCATTAGGTGGCGCTCCTTCCCTGAACATAATACCACTTACCCCCACCTTTCTCCTGGGCTCAATTTGTCTGGTATTGGAAAGGCTTAATATGCGTTTTTCTTCCATCTTTGTGTATGTTGCCCTTACCTCAGTAAAATAGCATAACAAGGATTTTGAGGAACACATCTATCACCTTATATCAGAAAATTCTGTTCAATGGCCTGTTAGAAACTGCATTTTTTCAAAAGCATTTTACTAGACCAACCACTCTATTCATTGTTTGCATTATGTTTTTGATTACAAGATCCAAATTGTATCCACAGCATGAAAAGCAAGAGAGCTGGGCTAAAGTGGTTTTAGGTTTTCTTAGTTTTAGCATACTATAAAGCAGTGGGAATAGCTGTTGACTCAACCAGTCTAAACTATCAATGAAGAGGCTGTTGGCAGCTTAACCAAAGAAACACAAAGTCACAAGAAGTGAAAAAATAGAAACACGCAAGTGAAAAATCCCACTAAGTGGTTCAAAGGAGGTGGGGGCAAGAAATTCTCCATTTGCCTTGCAAATGAATCTGATGCCATGCTATTACTCTACAGGTCATTTAAGATGTTCTCTCACCTCTTACTTCCCCTTCTCTACTCCCACAAATTCTGAAAGAGCCCTCCCACACCCCCCTCTGAAGGCTAGCAAGTAAAGAGAACAAATGTGTCAAGAAAGAGAGATGTCAAACCTTAACTGTTCCTTCTATTGCAGACTTCTAAGTCCAAAGTAGACTTTTCCCACTAAGAAAGGGGAAAGATTTGAATTAAGGTTTAAGTTTCCTGTTTTATAATCTCAGGTAGACCAAAAAAGAATGGGATGTTTCACTCAGGGCCAGGAAGGAGGTTTTTATATAAGGAAATCACAACACCTGAAGTGGGAAAAGTAAGAACTGGTCTTTTGCTTGAATCCTCCTGTGTATCTCATTCAACAAACCACTTACCTTATGCTAGATGACACTTACCTAGATGCTAGACTGTTTCCAATTTTTCACTTTTTGATAATATGATCACACAACTATGGCCATGGTATAGCTTTATTATGGGCAAAGTATACTTGCCCTCATCTTAACATTGACTTGAACATGGAAATTCTTTGGCCAGTGTGGGATGCTATTGGAAGTTATAAATAGAGACTTGAAATGTGGTTGTGGAGTTTAGCTTGCCTTCTTTAACCCTGATAATTCACTATAAAAAGAAAATACCTTCAGAAAGCCCCTGTCTTTTGGACTGGATCACACAATAAGATACATGGAGATGGCCACATGCACTGGGCAACTGCTAGACCCAAAAGGTTGATCGTTACAAGGTACAGACCTGAACATGAACCTGAATTCAGTCTGTAATCTGGAGCTGGGATCCTGGAGCCTAGTTTCTGAAATACAGCCTACACCAGTCACGATGCACTCTACAAGTCATGAATGTGAAAATTAATTTTTAAAATTTTTGAATGACTGAATTTGTGAGTGGTTTGTCATATAGCGTTATTGAAGCACTAGCTGACTGACACACATCTAAATATCAATTAAATAATGTTACTCTAGACTATAATACATTGCTATATCTCATCTAGCATAGGAAAATTGACAATGTATTTTGACTGAGGAGTTGTTGAAAAATGTTAAAACCACTGTGAGAGAAATAATTAGAAAATGATGATTTTCATAATTAAAATAAAATATGGAGTAAGAGTTTAGCACACCTGAGGATACATTTTCTAACCTTGCAGAAATCTATCTTGTGTTTGCACAGTATTTCTCTCTTTTGTTATTTTGAAAATTAGGTGAAAATGTCTTAATGGACGGAAAAAATCTAAACTATTAGTAAATTTATAGGGGGAATTCATCATTTGCTAGAAATTTTATCAAAAATAGCCTTTAAATAGAACTCATATTAATTATACCAATCACCAAAGATATTTATGAAATATAATGCATGCAAATTTCACATATAAACTAAATTTCATGTATGATTTATTTTGACCCTTATTACAGGGCTGAGAAACTCCTGTTTTAATAATTATTTTTCTTTTACAGACAAGAAGACTTAAGATTTTGCTAAAATGTTAAAAGATTCAAAATTTATTTATTTACTATTTAAATAAAATATGCTTTTAATATATTTAATAGATATACTGAAAACTTTTAAGTTTTAGAACTGACAATATTATTTTTCCTCACCATTTTAAAAGCACCTATCTCAGCCACTTTCCTAGACATCAGTACTCTACATGCATCCAGGTGATGGTGGGTTAAATGTAAGCCTAAAGTTAGCATCAAAGAATTCCTTAGACAAATCTTTCAAAGTAAGAATATAATCCCTATTCTTTAAAATAAAGAGCACAGCAAGAGAAATCTACTAAAATTGGTCCCCTTGAAAGCATGAGTGTCCTTTAATGTACAGAGAGCATTTTGAGGAAATATACTAACATTTTTATTTCCCTTAATGCAAGCTAACTGAAGTGAAAAAATAAATAAATAAACGTAGCTTATGAGCTAGCTGTAAAACCTAACAAGCAGATTACTCAGTATACCAAGAGTAAAGTAACAGCAAAGGGAAACAAGAATGGCAAATTATGTAAGACCAGTGTAATGGTTGTATGTGAGCTGAGAACAGTGAGGTCCTTTGCTTTTGAAACGCAACTACAACCCCGTCATGCTCTAATACCCCACAGGCAGCAGAATGATTGAAACCAATATTAAATCGGACAGTCCTGGGGAGTCTCTATTTAGCAACCTCCGTATGACTAGCACAAACCTAATATTGCAGAACTAGATAGATAGTGAAACAACACATAATCTTTTGGTCATGGGGCACTGTTACATAAATGCATCCGTGTTGTTCATTTGAGTGCTGCCAGCAATGGTTTATTAGATTAAAACAAAACGACTAAAGTAAATATTACACAACACACAGTTGTAATAAACTTCCACTCTACACAGGTGTGTTAGTGTGGTGCTTTCATCTGCTAAAAGCTGTATCTCCTTGTGAGGCAAGATTAGGATTTGGGGAATTAAAGATCTGAGGGCAGTTCTCAGCTCAACTCCTTACTCCTAGTCTGAACAAAGACAAATATTAACTTCCTCAATTGTAAAAGAAGATAAACAATTATGCATTCTTAAAACAGTGCTCTGAAATATATCAACTAATATATTTATATTAAGCTCTTAACACAATGACTAGGACATGATAAATACTTGAACGTATTTTATCTTTTTATTACCAATAACCTGTTTTCTTACTCATTTTCTTAGAATTTGATATTTTCACTTTATGTTTTAGATCACTTAATTAGAAAACACATATTTTTAGTGTCCTTAGGAAAAATGTCCAATGGACAGAAATGATAAGGAGAGGAGAGAGACAGAGAAGAATCCAATAAAGAAGAAAGATCAGTGGAATAGCCAGTAAGGTTTTGCAGAGTTCAGAGAGGTAAGCTGGTATGGTAGTTTAATAAGCCTAGAAATCAATGAGCATACCCTCATTAAAACCCAATAAAACATGGCTTGTTCTTCCTGACACAGAGAGACCAAACCACCATCACTGTATTCATGTAGATCCATGGCTCTAAACCCTGTAACAAATATTTTCTGAAGTTCCCTTTACTGCCTAAAAAGGCATTTATAGAAAATATAACCTGAAACCACACATAAGAGTAACTCAATTGCACATTATTAATGCAAATTTATACATTATGTTGATTCTCTTGGGTAAATATAATGTCCTAACTGTAAAGGAAAGAAAACATAATTTATAGTAAAATAATTGGCTACATTAAAAGCCTAATGAAGTAGTAATAGATTCTTGTACCTCCTTATAGTAGGTTTGAACTTAAGAGGAGCCTACCGTAAGTGCAGGAAAATGGAAGAATGGAGATATGTATGGACACGAAAATAAAAACCGATGTGAGGTTAACTAATAGTTGTTAATTGTTGATAAGGCTACTATTAATGATGATAACTGCAAAGACGGTAGTCCAGTGATATCCAATATGGTAACTAATAGCCCCAGATGGCTATTGAAATGTGGTCAGTGCTATTGAAAACTGAATTATTAACTTTACTCAATTTTAATTAAATTAGATTTTTATTAAAAGCTAAATCAATGTAAAATAGCACAGTGATGTTTACACTATTAAATACAGGTTGAAATAATTGAGGGATATCGTATGTTAAATATAATATATAACTAGCTTTAACTTCCCCTGCTTTTTTCTCTTTCCGATATGACTATAGAAATGTTGAAATTATATATGTGGCTCTCATGTGAAGCGTACATTGTATTTCCACAGCACAGTGCTGCTACAGACAAACTGAGTGATAAACCTCTGAGGACAGAAGCAGAGTAAAATTGATTTTCAATAAGGAATACCCCCAATTTGTTTCCATATGTAATTTCTATCACCAAGATAAACTATTTCAATATGTAATTTCTAAAACCTAGATTTATTTCTGCATTACAAAAATTAAATTACTTATATATACAATCTAAAACAATCTTTATTAATGAAATTCAGTGAGAAACCTAAATTTTATCTATGCTATTAAAGGTGTTCAAAGGATATTAAAGGGAAGCTCATGTTTCCTCTGCTAAAATGTGTGTATTGATATGGGTACTTTTGCACTACATCTCTGGCAGCCATTTCAACCAAATATGTTGTTGAAAATCTAGAGTAATCATTTTCTTTCTGGAAAAGTGTGTTTAAGTTTTAACATCATCCAAACCCCTTCAAAATTAGATTGAATAAAGTATGATTTGGCCCCAACAGTGGTTTACAGCTCAATTAAAATTTTCCGAAAATCTTGGTTAAATGTTCGTCATCTGTTTCAAATGAATTTATTACTCAATCCAGTTTTGTAAATTAAACCAAAAATTTAAAATCTAACCACTCTTTCTTTCTAGTAGCCATTCAGATGAAAGCAATCTATTTGCATGTATCTAACTTCTGCAAAGATGAAAGCTATAAAAATGTTTGATGCAAAAACTAATTTTAAATAATAACGTTTGTTGACAAATCCTGCAATAGTTCCATTCACTGTGAGATTGATATTCATTTCTAGAATCTTATAAAAGATTACATTTAACTTTGCAAACATAAATATGTCCTCAATATAACATTTTTGTGATATTTGAAATGTGATACTTAATTTTTCATTTACTGAATTCTTTGATAATTTCAAATAATAAAAACATTTTTAACTTTATATTGAAGTCAACTTACTTTCAATTTCAAACTCTATTACCATGGTTTACTCAATTTTATTAGTAACATCGAATGTAATCTTCGTTGATTTTGAAGTATTTCTTTAACATTCCTGATGTCAGTAAATAATATTATGAATTATTAAAGTACCTAGAGCTATTAATAATCAGCTCTACATCCGTTTTGTAGACCCCCTCATAGCTGCTATTGAAGCAGTGACATTTGGAAAGCGAATAGGTCTTCACATGAGATTCTTAAGAGTTTTGTGAATTGACAATCTCTTTTTATCCATTATCAGTAACTTTGAAAGTAACATTTCTATCATTAATTTTTAATCCTACAAACCTGACATATATATGAGCATTAATGATTCATTTTCACATAGGATGTTTCATCCCTTGTATGAAAATTTCCTCAATGCAGTTCATTACACAGTTGATCATCAACATTTTTCACAATCTCATCAAGCCTTCTTGATACAAAATCATTGCTCAGTAAAGCACAAGATTTTTTTTTATTTGAACTTCTTTCTATAAATAAAACAATCTATTAAACAGCTAGACTCATTTTTAAAATTTTCTTGGTTTTACATAGTTGGAATATATTGTGCTATCCTGTAAGAAATAAATAAACCTTTGGTCCTCTGAATCAGATATATTTAAAGCAATCTGGTGACATTAGTATAGTTTTCAAACTTTTCTATAAATTTCAGAAATATCGTATATCCCTGCTAACATAATCAGTGTGTTTCTCAGCAAAATTTGTATGAAATTTCACTAATTTTGATTGCTTCATTTAAAAATGTGTTCACAGATTAGAAATATAAGAAATTGCTCAATTATTGAACAAACTATAAAATACAGTGTTACATAATCACCTGAATACCATTGATATATTTTCTTTATATAGTTTTAAATAAGAACTTTAAAGGTATATTTACACTTACCGACCCTGAATATTCACTGGAAGGACTGATGCTGAATCTGAAGCTCCAGTATTTTGGTCATCTGATGCAAAAGACGACTCATTGGAAAAGTCCCTGACGCTGGGAAAGATTGAGGGCAGAAGGAGAAGAGGGCATCAGAGGATGAGATGGCTGGACTGCATCACCAATGCAATGAACAAGAAATTGGGAAAACTCCAGGAGAGGGTGAGGGACAGGGAAGCCTAGCATGCTGCAGTCCATGAAGTCACAAAGAGTCAGACATGACCGGGCATCTGAACAACAAAAAGGGCTTGCCAGGTGGTGCTAGAGGTAAAGAATCTGCCTATCAATGCAGGAGATGCAAGAGATGTGGGTTTGATCCCTGGGTCAAGAAGATCCCCTGGAGTAGGAAATGGCACCCCACTCCAGTATTCTTGCCTGGAAAATTCCATGGGCAGAGGAGCATGGCAGGCTACAGTCCCATGGGACAGCAAAGAGTTAGACATGACTGAGCAACTGAGCACACACTTATATAAAGAATTTCTAAAAATGTAATAATTATAAATGCAAACTGAAAAAGTATGTTACATTGGTGGTTCAAATATCACAAGCAACATTGCCATTTTAATATAATTTTCCAAGATGGAAAGCGATTTTTGGCAAAATTCAAACAAAACAATGGACAATGTCTCTTTGATATATAGATTAAATCCAGGAAATTTGGAATATATTACAACTATGAAAAATATTTTATATATGCTTATAGAGTTATTTCCTAGGGTCAGGTAATTTTAAGTGGTAATGAGGGACATTCAAAATTTGTATCCAGAGAATTTTTAAAAATATACAATACTTCATGTTTAGCATTCTTTGTCTCAATCTACTAATGTACCATCACCTTTAATAATTTAGCAATTAAAGAAATGCCTCCAATAAATCTCCAAAAATTACCAGACGAGGTGTGCTTGTGCCCCCAAAGAGAGCACTGAGCAAGATATAAAACAGTGAATTCTGCTATCCATGTAATAACTATTGCCATGTTTGCCTCTAATTTACCGTTTAGTGTTCTTTTACATTCAGTGAGTAAATTTTGCTATATCTCATCCTCTTTCATAGCAGGTGTTATTGGAGTTGGCATTATTGAAAACTCAGCCTTTGAAAGAAACTTTTTGGTTTGTCACAGAAAGATGATATTGGGAAACTTTTTATAAGTTTATAAGGATCAATCGCTTTTTAGCAAATTTATGAGAATGACTTATTTTTTTCTTTTCTTGTATGTAACGCTCTCTGTAATGCCATTTTCATATTTTTATACCATAACACCTAAAATGTGGGTTCATCTTTACATATCTATTATACAATGAAAACAATTTTTAGCAAATCTTACCGTGATGACTATATAATTTATCATTAAAAAAAATCAATGTAGCATTCCTCCATAGCACAAGCATAAAAAGGAATCATTGACTTGTTTCTGCAGCTAATATTTGTGTCTGTGCCTCAAATAGAGGAAGGAAGCTAATATTTAATATGTACCTAATATTGGCAAAATATTAAAATGATTGTTTAATCCTTGCAACAATTCCAGAAAGCTATTTTAAAATTAGGAAACAAAATTCAGGATATTGAATGACTTTCACCAAGCATAGTAAAAGTCAAGTTCAGTGAAGTCTTTCTACTCTGCCATCATGGAGTGCTCTAAACTAATCCTCTTAAAAGGATACCTTATATTAAATACCAGAAAATTTCCCCAGGCTATCAAAAAGATTTTGGTAATTGTGTTTCAGTGCATCAATTATTATCATTATGCATTATCATTATTATTTTAATGTTCTGCCCTCTTTACTTATTGTCACTCAATTTGTCTCCTGTTGAAGCATCCTGCTAGTCTTAATCATGCGCCCTTCAATGTAATGAGCATGGTGGTTATGGCATATAAGTGATATGTTAATACTCTCCCTATGTTTCTTAAAGTCTATAGACTTAACAACATGGATTTTGAAAAAAATAAGCCAAGGTTACTGTGTTTTATATTTATATGAAAATACTTATTTTCCTTAAGCCTGTAAAGTTAAAAGTTGCACTACGATGGAAAAGTTTTAAGGATCTTGAGGGTTTCATAATTAGAACAGTGAGAAAATCCCATTTCTGAAGGCACATCAGACCTATTGGTGTGAACTAAATCCATTTACTTCCTTTTCAACTAGTGCTTTTTAGTATTTTATTCCCCTAAGATTCTGTCCGTAGCCACATTTTCTTTTGAATACCCATAAATTATTCCACTCACATTGGTTTCATTGAAAAGCAGTATTTATAATGGGATAATTTGGAAAGCTATTAATCATCTCACTCAGGCCTTTATCCTTCTCTTACTTGTATCTGCATTTCTTCTTCCCTTTAAAGAGAGAGTTCCAGCCCAACCAGGGTATTCATTAGTTATTGATATAAACTTGCTTAGTCCACTTGCTCCTGTGATGATTTATACACTTTCTACTGAAGTTTTACTTTGCTAATTGGTCCAGTCAGTCTTTCTTCCCACTGCTTCTTTTCCAATCATCTTCCCTCAAATTTCTCACCATGGTGTGATTTTACAGTGTTAGAGAGCTACCCACAATGTTAGAGAGCTAACTCTTCCCCTGCTTCTGCTGTAAATTCCCCAGTAATTAAAATAGTCCACATTATATTGGTAGGCAGAATTCTTATCCCTTAATTAAAAAATAGATTTAGGGACTTCCCTGGTGGTCCAGTGGCTGGGTCACCATGCTCCCAGTGCTGGGTGCCCAGGTTCAATCCCTGATCAGGTTACTAAATCCCACATGCTGCAATTTAGGAGTTCACATGCCATAACTTAATGAGTTGAGTTCACATGCTCATATGTCACAGGTAAGACCTGGTGCAGCCAAATAAATAAAGAAAATATATTTTTTTAAATAGATCCAGATCCATCTATGAAGGTAAAAATTAAAGATACCTGATTATCATCATTATCATGCTCTCTGGTTTCACATTTTCCCCAACACTTCAACAATATCTCAAACCCACCACAGAAATAAAAGTTCCTAATATTAATGAGGAAAAGCTGCATAAAAATGCCTCTTTTCCTCATTGTTCATATTGAAAAGCTTTAAATGTGTGTTCATATATGTGAACATCATGAAGCCAGATAATTGCTTTGTTAATTCTTTATATTCATAAAGTTATTTCACTCAATGGATATCCAATATATGTTTGATTTTTATGAAGCAATTAGTTTGTAGAACAAATATTGATAAAGCTTAAAAACAGTTATTATTTTTTACCTGTAAAATAAATACTTATAAGTTGGATGCTGTATATATGTTTTGGTTCACATGATACTGACTGTGATAAAAGAAGGTGATAGGTAAAAATTATAGGGGAAAAGGCACTATCTGTGACTTTTAGATATAAGAGGAGAAACTAATTGGAAAGAGAATTGATGAATAGATGCTGCCTATTTTAACCATAACACAAAGTAAGTAGCTTAATTTAAAGGGAGAGAGTAAGAAGAAAATCAGATTACTAATCTTATAAGTGAAGTATAATATTAAATTCCTAAATAGGAAGACAGTGTCATACTTTTAAGATATACAGCAAAAATAGGTATAAAATTTTTGAAAATCAAATTCATATTTATTATTAAAATCTGATGTAAGGAAATTAGAAGCAAGAATCCAGAAAATAACAAGTTTTGCACATAGTACAAGAGTAAAAAAAATCTAAGAAAAAGAAAGACCATAAGTACAACTCAGTTTATATTTGCAAACATGCATATTGGAATACTCGCTCTTGTATAATTAGAAATAAGACTGAAAGCAATTTTAAAACATTTTATAAAGGACTCTTCAAAAAAAGAGACCATAGGAAAACAAACATTCCAGGATAGATTCTCCAAAAATATACTTTTACTAAATCATTTCCAATCCTTGTATTCAGACTCCTTGCAGTTTTCATTGATTTCTATGGAACAGAGAAACCACACGTCTGCCTGTTAAGGTACAATTTATTACAATGACTACTGGAAAGTAACATGCTTGAACAAACATACACAATATGTTCAAAATGTTTAATCTCACTAGAAAAAATAAAATAGAAAAAGCTTCAATATCACTAGTGTAATTAACAAAGATCTAAATATTTAATATCACAAATAAATGCACGCACATGAAAACAACCATAGGCGCATGGGTTATCTCTGGGCTTTCTATCCTATGATCCAGTTGTTAAATGTTGTCGACTCACTTTGCTTGTGTGGAAAATAGGGATAGCAAAATTATTCCCAGAGCTATTATTTGGATTGAATGAAATACAGCATGAAAGCACTTGGAACAGTATCCAGTGTATAATAAGAACCAGCAGTTATCATATGATTACTAAGTGCTCAATAAATAAAAGTTATTGTTAATATTACCTTAGGGACTTCCCTGGTGGTCCAGTGGCTAAGACTCTAGTTCCCAATGCAAGAGGTCCAGGTTCAATCCCTAATAAGAGAACTTGATCCCACATCCCACAGCTGAGACATGGCACAGCCAGATAAATTGAAATGGATGTGAGAGTTGGACTATAAAGACAGCTGAGCACTGAAGAATTGATGCTTTTGAACTGTGGTGTTGGACAAGACTCTTGAGAGTCCCTTGGACTGCAAGGAGATCCAACCAGTCCATCCTAAAGGAGATCAGTCCTGGGTGTTCAATGGAGGGACTGATGCTGAAGCTGAAGCCCCAGTACTTTGGCCACCTCATGCAAACAGTTGACTCACTTGAAAAGACCCTGATGCTGGGAAAGATTGAGGGCAGGAGGAGAAGGGGACGACAGAGGATGAGATGGTTGGATGGCATCACCAACTCAATGGACATGTGTTTGGGTGGACTCTGGGAGTTGGTGATGGACAGGGAGGCCTGGCGTACTGCGGTTTATGGGGTCACAAAGAGTCGGACACGACTGAGCAACTGAACTGAACTGAACTGAACAACAACAAAAAATTGCCTTAATTATTCCGCAGTCATATTGTTCTATAACTCAAAGTTTATATGGCAGAAAGGATCATTGTTTTATTCCTGTCTTTGTCTATTTCCTTCTTTTTAAAATTCTGGAAGAATATTAATTTTTTCATGTAACTCTAATATATACTTTTGACCAGATTATAACATATTTGTGATTAAAGATTTAATTAGATCAAAGTTTTTACAAAAATCAATCACTACTTGGGTTATGACCTTAATAACCTGGCCCATAGCAGGAATCTAAAAAGTCAGCTTCATAATTATTGTGACAAATCAATCAACATTTTATTTATATGCAATTTTACCACACTGACTTACACAGATCTTCTCTGTCTTTCATCTTCAACATGACCTCAAAATTGGAATTAAGACAATTACTCTCTGAACTTGAGGGCGTAAGTATGGAAGCACGTAGGAGTGCCTTTTGAGAAATGAGAAGCCCCTGAAGAGACGCTGATTAGTTCATTTATAACATCTAATCATTTCCATGCTTCCCCTGACAAACTTCTCTCCCAGCTATTGAGGTAATACAAATCCCACTCCTCTCCTGAGATTTGTTTTACAGCAAACTGAGTGTATCCAACTCACTTGTCTCTTCCTCCTACACTAGTCTCGTTTATCACTGAATTTTCAGTGTTCCGTGTCAGATGCTCTATATGTGACAAACTAGTGCCTGTTTTTCTTACAAAGCTGTTTAAATTCTCTTATTATTCTGTGTGGTCTATTTTGCTTCCACAAAACTCTTCTTTTATTTTGAATGGGCTCTTTGAAATGAAGAATCACAAAGGTAATTTTTTTTTCTTTTCTCTCTTCTTTTTACTACAAAAGTATATAAGTTCTAGATGGCAGTGTGGTAACTCTTGAAAATCTCCTCTATCTTGGAAGAGTTTATGTCAAATGATTTTGTCAACAAAATCTGGCACCCCCCCAGGGCTATGTTGGGTGTTTGTAGTGAGATATAGTTCTGAAACATTCTGGGGAAGCAATCACTTCTGCGTTGTCTAGCCTGAGGAAACTGCACTCCATGTGCTTCTCTAGCTCACAGATCTCACCTGCTGACTGTCATTTTAGGAAGGGCCTTGATTGCAAGTGGCCTAAGCTGTGGAATAGCTCCTGTAATTTATAATTTTCTCTTTTTAGTCTATTTTGTCTATCTTCCAGTTTTTCTCCTGGAATAAAAACTTTTTTTTTTTTTACTTTTGTTGACTCCTGGGAACAAGAAATACAGATATTTACATTATATTTTATTAGGAATTTAAATTATCACTTGTTTATATGATCACTGAGATTTTACTTTTTTCCCCTAACCTCATAAAACCAATGTTTTATTTTTATTGCTCGTCTTCAACGAGAGTTATTTCACTTTTAAAATACATTTAGAAATCACAAAGCTTTCCAAATCTCTCTTAGCAGTTTTTCAAGATTTGTGTATAGAAAACACACTCAACAATTGCAACTAGGTCAGATAGAAACTCCTGGAGAAGTAGGAAACATATCTATCATTTTCAATATGCTTAGTACTAGGAACCCATCTGATATCTTATTAGTGTTGAGTTTGGGGTTTTTTATTTCCCTTTCCCTTAGCTAATGACTTATTTACATATTGACTTGCTCCATGAGATTTTTGGGGGTGAAAAAAAACAGTAAATGGGCACTTAACTGGAGAATAAAACAGTATTCAATAAATGTACTCTTCTTATGAAAGTCCTTCTGTTGAATTAACAACTTTGAAATAATCATTGCATGATGAAATAATTGCCAAATGACGTACAGCTCCTTAATCAGCATTGTTCACTGATGACCAGACCATAGAGTCATTAGACTTGGAGATGCAGGTTTTGACTTATTGTGGCTTAGTGTAATGTATGAAAATCGGTGATAGGATGTTTCAAACCACAAAATTCAACTCTGATTTTACATGCATGAATTGTACTGGCTTGCATGGGAAAATGAAATCCATTTTTCTGGAATTTGTTTTGGATTTTTATGTGAGATTTTATATGCAATAACAGATACATGTTAAGCCTTCTTTTAAAAATTCTATATATTTAAAGATAACGCTGCTAATGATGTAGCTAATATTATTATAGTGCTGGTCCTAAACTACATCCCTCATGTGATTTACTGAAATGCATCTCCATCCAGAAAATACCAGCTCCAGTATTGGTCTACTACAATGACTAAGGTTTTCATAAATAAAATCACTATTTTGAGTTGAGATAGTATCTCCATAAAAATCAGTAAATATTAGAATAAGTTAAAACATCTCTAATAATTTGGTACTAAATGTAATAATTTGGTAATAAGTGTTATAGGTTTTTAATAGCAACTATATTGCCAATATCAATGGACTTTATAAATATATATTATTGATATAAAAGATAGTAAAGATTATAAAAATAAAATAGCACCACATATATAATTATTACACGTAACTAGAAACTGCAAACACAACACATTTAAATTTTTTTTTGCATCACAGATACACCAAGGTTGCCTAAATTAAACTGCAGTGAAGAAACAGTTTTTGAGAGATAGCTTGGAAAATCCGATCGTGTACTTCCTTTCACCTGTTTATTTTACTTGAATTTTATTTATAGCATCCTGAGAGAATTACTTTCTAGTGTACGAAAAATTAAAATGAGTCTCACAGAGGTAAAGTGACTTTCAGGAGTTAAACAACTAAGTCAATGAAAGAGCTAACATTATAATTTAGTTCTTTTATCTTCTATTATAGTACATTTTCCATTAGTCTTTTGCAAATTGAAGACAGTAAAATCAGCCCATAGTAAGAATATATTTTTGGTCTATGATAAACAAAGCCTGTATTTCCATGATAATCTCTAAGAAAAGTATCTTTGTAGAATAAGACAAATTCTGGCTTGCTGGCTTCCTGATTCTTGGATTACTTTGTTGGAATGGATCTCAAAATCACAGTTCATTGCTGTGGTTGAGAGTAACATTTGGACGTATCTGCTGCTCCCTGGATTTGTTTCAAGGCTAAGTTTAGCAATCTCAGGGCTACCTGAGACCTCTAATAAATCAAGAATGCCACCATGGTAAACCTTGCTCCTAAACTTAAAGAAGTGGAAGAAATAAGATAAGAAGCCTACGAACTCTTACCTTTGTATTATCATTCTACCTATTATTAACTAGTGATCTCCCAGGCGTAACAGTTCAAAATATTTATCTTCTCTCCAGTGTCACTTGTACACACATATCATGCAGCCCTTAGTGATCTTGCACCACTAATGAAACCTTTCTTTTTATATGTCTTTTATCTCCTCAGAACATCCTGATACCAGTGATATGTATTTATGCCTATGTCATTCATAGTACAGCAAGACAAAACCTTTACACAGATTTTGAATTATTTTATGACAGTTTTTGATAATTTGATTTATTGGATTTGACTTAACCCACTTAACATTTGAAAACATTACCAACTTAGAAACATTGCTTTTTTAATGTATATCCAGATAACATTTTTAAAAAAATAGCACCTATTTTTTTTTCCAAAGATGATTCTTTCCATCTGAACTAAATACTGTCCTCTAGTTATTTCTTACAGGGGCATGGGTTAACAAGTCTGAAAAGACTGCATATGTATAGTACAGTTAACAAATAAGTAAATATTAATAGATGGTGAATGTTGTGAGCTAGGTTTATGATTATTAGAAAGAGAGTCACATACAAGCAAGGAGAAGAGGGACTAGAATGAACCATATGGTAATGGACTAGAGTCAGAGACAGTTGTATGAATCCATGTTTAGCTTGGGGCTTCTCTGATAGCTCAGTTGGAAAAGAATCTGCCTGCAATACAGGAAACCCTGGTTTGAATTCTGGGTCAGGAAGATCCCCTGGAGAAGGGATAGGCTACCCACTCCAGTATTCTTGGGCTTCCCTTGTGACTCAGCTGGTAAAGAATCTGCCCACAATGAGGGAGACCTGGGTTTGATCCCTGGGTTGGGAAGATCCCCTGGAAAAGGGGAAGACTACCCACTCCAGTATTCTGGGCTAGAGAATTCCATGAACTGTGTAGGCCATGGGATAGCAAAGAGTCCGATAAGACTGAGCAACTTTCACTTTCATGTTTAGCTTGATATAGATACAGATATACAGATAGATAAATAATTATATATATTTGTGCATATACAAATTAGTATGCTAATAACACCTGATACAAAGAACTGACTCATTGGAAAAGACCCTCATGCTGGGAAAGATTGAAGGCAGGAAAAAAAGGGGACAGCAGATGATGAGATAGTAGGATGGCATCACCTACTCAATGGACATGAGTTTGAGCATGCTTCAGTAGTTGGTGATGGACAGGGAAGCCTGGCATACTGCAGTCCATGGGGTCGCAGAGAGTCTGACACAACTGAGCAACTGAACTGAAGAAGCAACGACAGGGAATTAAGTCTACCCAGCTCCCAGATCTTTGTTTATGAACCCCAGGTTTCCTGGGAGAAATGACTTAATCAAGGGATGGCTTAGGGAATATACAAAATGAACCTGGAGCATCTTATAGTGCCAGAAAGTAAGGAAATGATTAAAAAAATAAAAGAACAGAAGTGTTGGTGAATGCCAAATGGACACAGGAGCCTAACTGAAAGAGCTCCAAATGGCCAAAGCTACTGGAACAAATTGACCAATTGCTCAAAGCTGGAATTATTTGAGCAATAACACAAAGTATAAAATAAATATATGTAAGTCCATATTAACTTAAGTAATTGAATGAATAAATGTGAGAGAAGTGATAAATGTACTTTACTTAAGAATTCCAAATTATGTAGCTATTCCTCCATCAAGGAGGAGGAGCTTAACTTCTCCACGATCCTTGAACATGAATTGTACCAAATAGTGACTCACTTTTGAAAATTAGAGTATGGAAGAGTGGAGTGACTCTGTGGTGGAGAAACCTGTCAAACATTTTACTTTGGCCAGGTGACAAAGGTCAACATCCACAACACTGGCACGTTGCACGTGCCTTTAACACAATGTGAACAGAACGATATTTCACAATCTGATGCTCTTTTTGCACAATCCATTTTCTTTATGGTATTGAATATACTTTTGCAACATGAAGACTTTTCTTACACATTTCTACTGACTCTCCCTTTTATTATTATTCACAAGTGTTTCATGAGTAAATACCTTGAGCTTCTAACTCTGTCTTGGGTAAACTTTCTGGAGGAATCAAATGATGTTACTTTAAAAGTAATAATCGATACGTTTTGGTTTAAGTCTACCAAAATGGTATTTGTTTTCTATTTGCATGTCTGTTTTCTCTTAATCATTCATCTTTTCCTGATATCTCCAGAATAAACTGATATTTTTAACATTCCATTTTATCTCCTCTGTTTAGTCACGTCTTTTGTGTAATTCATTTTGTGCTTTCCCTTGTGCATTTTTAATTTATCAAATCTAACTTCAAAAATAGTCTACTACTTTATAAACTGTGTAAGAATCCAACAAAAGATTACTCCTAATTATCACGCTCATGTTCTTTGTGTCTTTATATTTAATTCTACATATGCTATAGATCTCACAATCCATTGTCGTTATTTTACTTTAAATTGTCAATAGTGCCTAAAAGATATTTAAAGAGATACAATATTGATATATATAAACATATGGACATAGATGTAGATATTTAGAAATATATTCACTTACATATTTGCTTTTTCTGGTATTCTTCATTCATTCTGAAGAACTTTTAACATTTCATGTAGTTCAGGTTGCATTAGCTGAATTCTTCAAACTTTTGCTTATCTGAACATGTCTTTATTTCACCTTTATTTTAAATATAGAAATCTCTGTGCATGATTTTTATTTTCCCACACTAGATGCAATTCCAAAATCTGGGTTCAGTCATTTCTGGTAAGTAATCAGCTGCACTCTTTTTTTTTTTTCATTTATTTTTATTAGTTGGAGGCTAATTACTTCACAACATTGCAGTGGGTTTTGTCATACATTGACATGAATCAGCCATGGAGTTACATGTATTCCCCATCCCGATCCCCACTCCCACCTCCCTCTCCACCCGATTCCTCTGGGTCTTCCAGTGCACCAGGCCCGAGCACTTGTCTCATGCATCCCACCTGGGCTGGTGATCTGTTTCACTATAGATAATATACATGCTGTTCTTTTGAAACATCCTACCCTCACCTTCTCCCACAGAGTTCAAAAGTCTGTTCTGTACACCTGTGTCTCTTTTTCTGTTTTGCGTATAGGGTTATCGTTACCATCTTTCTAAATTCCATATATATGTGTTAGTATGCTGTAATGTTCTTTATCTTTCTGGCTTACTTCACTCTGTATAATGGGCTCCAGTTTCATCCATCTCATTAGAACTGATTCAGATGAATTCTTTTTAATGGCTGAGTAATATTCCATGGTGTATATGTACCACAGCTTCCTTATCCATTCGTCTGCTGATGGGCATCTAGGTTGCTTCCATGTCCTGGCTATTATAAACAGTGCTGTGATGAACATTGGGGTACATGTGTCTCTTTCAGATCTGGTTTCCTCAGTGTGTATGCCCAGGAGTGGGATTGCTGGGTCATATGGCAGTTCTATTTCCAGTTTTTTAAGTAATCTCCACACTGCTCTCCATAGCGGCTGTACTAGTTTGCATTCCCACCAACAGTGTAAGAGGGTTCCCTTTTCTCCACACCCTTTCCAGCATTTATTGCTTGTAGAGTTTTGGATAGCAGCCATTCTGACTGGCGTGTAATGGTACCTCATTGAGGTTTTGATTTGCATTTCTCTGATAACGAGTGATGTTGAGCATCTTTTCATGTGTTTGTTAGCCATCTGTATGTCTTCTTTGGAGAAATGTCTGTTTAGTTCTTTGGCCCATTTTTTGATTGGGTCATTTATTTTCAGCCGCACTCTTAATGTTGCTCCACTGTATGTAATGTCTTTCTCTCTAGATGTTTCTCCTTCTTGGACTCCAAATGACGTGTTGTATGCATGCTCAGTCACTTAGTTGTGTCAAATTCCACAGCCCCATGAACTGCATCCCACCAGGCTCCTCTGTCCATGGAATTTTCTAGGCAAGTACACTGGAGTGGATTGCCATTTCCTACTCCAGAGGATCTTCCCAATCCAGGGATTGAACCTGTGACTCCTGCATTGGCAGGCAGAGTCTTTACCAGAGAAATACCTGGGAAGCCCCAAATTATGTGCTAAACTATTTTCTATTGTCCCATATCTTGCAAGCTCTGTTCTCTCTCTCTCTCTCTTTTTTTTTTTTTACCATTTTGAATTTTGCTACTTAAATTTGAAAAATTTCTTTGACCTATATTTAAGGATACTGATCACTGATTCTTTTCTCTGCTATACACAGTCTGCTGATGGCTCATAGGAAGGATTCTTCATCTCTGTTACCATACTTTTCATTTCTAGCATTTATATTTGACATTGTCCAGGGGGCAGTGATCAAGATTGTCCCAAGGAAAAAGAAATGCAAAAAGGCAAAATGTTTGTTTAAAGAAGCCTTAAAAATAGCTGAGAAAAGAAGAGAAGTAAAAGGCAAAGGAGAAAAGGAAAGTTATATCCATCTGAATGTAGAGTTCCAAAGAACAGCAAGGAGAGATAACAAAGCCTTCCTCAGTGATTGGTGCAAAGAAATAGAGGAAAACAATACAATGGGAAAAACTAGAAACTTCTTCAAGAAAATTAAAGATACCAAGGGAACATTTCATGCAAAGATGGGCACAATAAAGGACAGAAATTGTTCGGACCTAATAGAAGCAGAGGATATTAAGAAAAGATGGCAAGAATACAAGGAAGAAATATACAAAAAAGTTCTTAATGACCCAGATAACTGTGATGGTATGATCACTCGACTAGAGCCAGACATCCTGGAATCCAAAGTCAAGTGGGCCTTAGGAAGCATCACTACAAAACTAGTGAGGGTGACAGAGTTCCACTTGAACTATTTCAAATCCTAAAAGATGATGCTGTGAAAGTGCTGCACTCAATACGCCAGCAAATTTTGAAAACTCAGCAGTGCCCCAGGACTGGAAAATGTCAGTTTTCATTCCAATCCAAAAGAAAAAGCCAAAGAATGTTCAAACTACCACACAATTGCACTCATCTCACACACTAGCAAAGTAATGCTTAAAATTCTCCAAGTCAGGCTTCAACAGTACATGAACTGAGAACTTCCAGATGTTCAAGCTGGATTTAGAAAAGGCAGAGGAACCAGAGATCAAATTGCCAGCAACTGTTAAATCATGGAAAAAACAAGAGAGTTCCAGAGAGACATCTACTTCTGCTTTATTGTCTATGCCAAAACCTTTGACTGTGTGGATCACAACAAACTGTGGATCATTCTTAAAAAGATGGGAATACCAGACCACCTGACCTGCCTCCTGAGAAGTCTATATGCAGTTCAAGAAGAAACAGTTAAAACCAGACATGAAACAATGGACTGGTTCCAAATTGGGAAAGGAGTATGTTAAAAACTGTATATTGTCACCCTGCATATTTAGCTTCTATGCAGAGCACATTATGTGAAATGCTGGACTGGATGAAGCAAAAGCTGGAATCAAGATTGCTGGGAGAAATATCAAAAACCTCAGATATGCAGGTGACACCACCCTTATGGCTGAAAGTGAAGAAGAACTGAGGAACCTCTTGTTAAAAGTGAAAAAGGAAAGTGAAAAAGCTAGCTTAAAACTCAACATTCAAAAAATGAAGATTATGACATCCAGTCCCATCACTTCATGGCAAATAGATGGGGAAACAATTGAAACAGTGACAGACTTTATTTTGGGGGGCTCAAAAATCACTAGACATGGTGACTGCAAGCCTTGAAATTAAAAGACTCTTGCTCCTTAGAAGAAAAGCTATGACCAATCTAGATAGCATATTAAAAAGTAGAGACATTAGTTTGCCAACAAAGCTCTGTCTAGTCAAGGCTATGATTTTTCCAGTAGTCATGTATGGATGTGAGAGTTGGACCATAAAGAAAGCTGAGCACTGAAGAATTAATGCTTTTGAACTGTGATGTTGGAGAAGACTCTTAAGAGTCCCTTGAATAGCAAGGAGATCAAAACAATCCATCCTAAAGGAAATCAGTCATAAATATTCATTGGAAAGACTGATGCTGAAGCTGAAACTCCAATATTTTGGTCACCTGATGTGAAGAACTGAGTCACTGGAAAAGACCCTGATACTGGGAAAGACTGAAGGCAGGAGGAGAAGGGGATGACAGAGGATGAGATTGTTGGATGGCATCACTGACTCAATGGACATAAGTTTGAGCAGGCTCTGGGAGTTGGTGATGGACAGGGAAGCCTGGGATGTTGTAGTCCATGGGGTCACAAAGAGTCAGACACGACTGAGTGACTGAAATGACTGACTGATTCTTTTATAATATTTATTCCTCTGATTATACATCCCATCTGTTCATTCTTGCTGTTTTCTGCCTTTTTCTCTAGATGTTATGATGTATTTGTCACAGTTACTTTGAAATAGCTGGCCTTTTCCATGAAACCCTTTAACTTTTTTATCATGGTTATTTTTAAATCACTGATTGATAATTTCGATGCCTCCTGCCTGATTCATTGTTGATCATCAGTCTAGTTTTCTTTCTTGTTATCCAATAAATTTCTCTTAAATGTCATAAAATTGTAAAAAAAAAAAAATGGAGACCAAAATAAATAATATGTATGTCTAGAAAAAAGCATGCTCCTTCTTCTATATCAACCCCGTCTGCATTTGAGCTTGGCCTAGAATCTGTTGCTGCTTTTGTTATATTTAGTTCAGTGAGGTCTAAAATTATTTGAAGGCGGGAGGGGGGTTCAGCATGGGGAACACATGTAAATCCATGGCTGATTCATGTCAACGTATGGCAAAAACCACTACAATATTGTAAAGTAATTAGCCTCCAACTAATAAAAATAAATGGAAAAAAAATAAAATTATTTGAAGGTAAATTCAGAACCTTTCTTTTAGTAGACTTGAGTTCTGTATGCCTACAGCATCTCTGTTTCCCTGTCCTCAGACTTCATGAGACTCCATGATCAGGCACCTTGGAGAGTTTTATCTCATCTCTCTTTTCCACACCCAGTCACACATGTCTTCTGCCTCATGCTCACTGTGAGATCCGGAGTGTCTATGGAAAATCTCTCCCTTCGGCATGCTTCTCAGCATTCAGGTATCTTTGTGCACCTGCATCTGAAGGCTTACTCTCAGCTCTCCTTCAAACATAAACAGATGTTGTCTCCTACTCAGTAGAAGGTGTAGATGCCTGGAGATTTTCTCTCAGTTATCCCTCCCTGCCTTTACATTTTAGCAGGCCCATCACACTATCACACGAGTTCCTTGAGTGCATAAGGATTCCTCTTGGTGCACTGTCCTCCCCTCAGACTTCAGCATTCTCTACATACCTGAATCCCAGGTGAAATCTGTCTCAGCTCTTCCGTGATGTGCACACTTTTCTCCTTAGTGCTAAAAGAAGCTTGTGGAAAAGATTTGGCAGGTAGTTGCAAATTTCCTTTGTTTCTCCCTCCCTGGGATCCCAAACTGTCACACCAGCGCATTATCAGTCTTTGAGAACTTATTAAGAGGATCTGTTTTCTCCTTAGTCACAGCTACGATGGCTTCTTCCTCCTCCTGTTGTTTCACCAGATAAAAAAGCAGGCGTGGGTCACTTCTCTTCTAGGTCAAGTTAATTACTCTGTGGATTATAATTCAATTGGTATCTTTGCATGTTCATATCTCTGTGAGTTTATGAAACTCTGACTTAAAGATTCTTATTGCTAAGGTGGAGGAACATTCTCTTTGCAACTCTTTCTATATCAGAAGTGAAAGGAGACAGAAGTCCTCATCTTTTATTTCTAATGAACTGGTTCCTTCAGTAGTCTTTTTGAACAATAACTCATGAAAGAAGCTTTAAATTTTTTAAATATTTATAATTAGTTTCTTTTATTCCTAGAAGCTTATTACTTTTAATTTCTCTAACACTTTTGAGATACCCAGCAGTGGGATTTCTCAGAAGAATATACAATCTGTAGGCTCTAGATTTATCAAGTCTCAAGTCATGAATCCAGTGCACAGAAGTTGAAGTAATATACACTGCTCAGAAAATATTCTCATTCCCACAGGAATTACAAGGAATATTTCCCTATGTGTGAAAGTAGAATAATATTGCTACAGAACTAAAAGAAGATTATGAATTTTAAAGTATAAGTACAAAAGTCCATGAGAGACTAAGGTAATTGTGGGGACATAAAAAGTCATGTTGAATACAAAGATTTATTGTTTATGCCACATCTTCAGAGTAATAGAAAACTAGTGCAATTCATTGAAATAATAAAGGGTCCATTTATCAGACTTTATATAAAGAACTATTTAAAGCTTAAAGAAAGCAAAATAATACTCTTAACTGGAATATAAAATATTATCTGCATTTTAAGATATAATCTCCTTGAATACAAGTTTGAAAACTTCAAATTGATTTTTTTTAATTACTGATAGATGGTTTTATCATCAAAATAGATATTCAGTAAATTCCAAAATTCATATAACCATCCCAAGGTATATGCATCCCAAGGAGGAGAAGGGGGATGACAGAGGATGAGATGGTTGGATGGCATCTCATCCTGACTTGATGGACATGAGTTTGAGTAACCTCCGGGAGTTGGTGATGGACAGAAAATCCTGGCATCCTACAGTCCATGAGGTTGCAGAGTCGGACACAACTGAGTGACTGAACTGAACTGAACTGATCGCAGGGTAATGAATCAATGGTACTGTATTTCAGTAATACATTTCTAATTTAAAAAATACATAACTGCCTACAAAATCAGTAACGTTCTGAGTTAGCAAGCAGGCAATTCAGAACTAAAGGGAAGAGAAACAAATAATTTAGTAAATATTAATATAGATAGATAATAAATGTTGACTACAAACTACATTTTCTATTAAAAAATCTCTCATGATTTAATTGTGCAATACAAAAGGACTGATTATAACCGCAATATGGGTAAAAGGAAAGAAGAGAAACTGAACTTAAACTATTTACTATGTCCTGGCACTGGCACTGTTATATCATAACTATTTACTTATCCCAAAGTGCATCTTACAGAACTGTGACTCAAAGGTCAGTATCTTGGCCTAGGACAAATACTAGTCGGGCATAGTTTCTGCATCAAATGTGGTTGATTTTTAATTCTATGTTCTGAGAAAAGAAAATTTGGAAGGAGTAGGATCAGAAGGGTAGGTAGAGGAGGCCTGACTTCAAAGACAATAAGTTTTCTGTGAAACCACAGAAAGCTGACATAAGAATGGGAAGAGCCATCAAACAATAAAATTCTCTCAGGAACCATTAAATCTATTCTTGGCCACAAAGAAAGGATACAAATGTTCTGGCAGCTCTCCATACTAGTTATCTAATAGTGAAACAACTTAGGCAGGGATTTAAAATATTACCAAATCACTAAGGGCCATGGCAGGAAGCATCAATCAAAGGAGGCATAAAAATGCCTCATAGTTGAGCCTAGGGACTCCTTATAAAATAAAGTTTGGTTAAAACATAGCTAGAGATCAGCAAATAGCTTGAATATCCTCCAGCAATGCTCAAGGCAATGAAAGAGTTGACTGTGTTCATATACGCAGAGCCAAGATATTCAAGCAGTAGTAAGGCTGACAGTTTAAAGACACAGAATGAACCTGAAATACAAATCAATTGAAAAAGGAAACAACCTTCTACTTTTCTATCTTTCTCATGATACTTATTGCCCCCAGAATATTCGTTATATTAATTAAGGATTAACTTTACACATGTTAACTTTATAAACACAACCCACTAGTCACAATCTTTATAATATACATTGGCTCAAAAGAATGCTCTTCATTTGGATCAAAGCATTTATTTATGCCATTCTTACATAGCTATTTGAATAAGAAAAATTAATAGCTTTGTATCTGGGCTATATCATGACAAAGGGCATAACTGACTGAAATAGAATTTTTAATATTAGAATTCAAACACCTAGGTAAATATATATATATATACACACAATATATGAAGTCAATTATGAAATTAAATGGAGATTATCATATCATGCTGAAAAATATGTAATATAGCTATGAAAAATTGAAGTTTAAATGCTATCTTGTAGGGAAGATTATTCTCTTTAACAACTCTGCCTGTGAAAACTAGCAGTATAGGTCAGTAAGTATAATGTTGTTTCAAAATGTATCCCAGCAGAATCAAATCTAATAAATTCTTTTTTTCACATAGAAAATTTGTTAATAAAGACAATAGTCTATGGATATATACATGAAGCTTTAATTTTTAATCATGCTGAATGATTTGTCTTCAAGTATGGCTCAGTGGTAAAGAATCTGCCTGCCAATGCAGGAGACATGGGTTTGATCCTGGGTCCAGATCATCCCCTGGAGAAGGAAATGGCTACTCAACTCCAGTAGTTTTGCCTGAGAAATCCCATGGACAGAGGAGCCTGGCAGGCTATAGTCCATGGGGTCACAAAGTGTCAGACACGACTTAGTGACTAAACAACAACAACAGAAAAGCCAACCACAAAGGAAGGAAATATTTATGACTTTACTTAATGAGAACCTGAAATTAACCAGTTACCCTTTTCACTGTGTGACATGATCCTGAATCAGGATCATGTTAGTTTAGTTTGGGATTTAAGGGACAGGAAACTCCAAATTAAAATAAGGGTCAATACAGGGAAATTTAATTTATTACATAAACATTCAAGTGCATGGTCCATGGCCAGAAAGATGCTCCACAGAATTGGAGATCTGGTGTCTTTCTATTTTGTTGCACTATTTTTATATTGCTTCCATTCCTAATTCACCTTATAGTACAGGATTGCAGTAACTAAAGCTGTATTATGTTCATTCTAGACAGCAATAGGAAAAAAAAGGAGAGAAAGAAACTATTGGAATTTGCATATATTTAATGACCTGATAGCAAGTAGCATCAAGAAAAGTTGGTACATTTTAGCTTTATTTCAAGCACCCATGAGCATGGCTAAAATTCGGAAAGCCCATTACAAAGAAAAGAATGAAAAACCTGTTCCTTCTGTAATATTCCTGTACTTTTCTTGTTTTTCCCTAAGATATCAAGCAATATTGCCACAATTGCAGCAGTCACATATTTAAAAGATTTCCTTCAATGGCATAAATACCTTGCACACTATTGTCTGGAAAGAGATCCCTTTTCCCAGTGCTCCATCAGGAGACTCCCAACTCACTGGTTAGAACTATGTTATGTGTCCACCTATAGTTACACCAGGACAGTTGTGAAAGCAAGGATCTGTCCCAGAGAATAAGATTGGTTTGAATGATCAGAACCAATGATAACTGATCCTCTTACACTAGGAACATTGGTGTCAAAACAAAATTAGAATTTTGATAGTAAGCAAGATTGGAGTATAGCTATTGGGTGAGGGAGCCACGGTGCTTGTCACTATGAAAGTGTTTTGAGTGTCTGGTTAAAAATGCAATGACATATTACAGCCCAAAACACATACATTTCAGTTTTGGAAAGTGGCATTAGTGAAATTAGTGGAACTGGTAGAGAGGAAAAAAAGGAAGGAAAGAGGGTGACAAAGGAGGGAGGGAAAGAAAGAGAGGGAGAGAGGGAAGAAGGAAGGAAGAGAGAAAATCAGATTTTTTTATTTCTAAATATTGTTTTGGTTAAATAGGAAATGTAAGCATAATATGACATATTAGAACTGACTGAAACTGGAAATAAAACATATAAAATAATATTTGATGTTGCTGAAATTTTTCAGAAAAAAATTTTCTTATTTAATGAGAGAAAAAGATTGAAAAAAATAAATATTCAACATTGGAAGTAACAATAACAATATATCAACTCAAAATAAAAGAAATATGCAAGATGAAAGTGAAAATTATGGAGCAAAATTCGAGAATGTTTTAGAACTAGACATCTATTAACCTTGGTCTTCCCAGGTGGTGTTAATGGTAAAGAACCCTCCTGCCAACTCAGGAAACTTGAGACAGAGGATCGATCCCTGGGTTGGGAAGATCTGCTGGAGGAGGGCGTGACAACCCACTCTAGTATTCTTGCATGCAGAACCCCACGGAGAGAAGAGCCTGGACGGCTACAGTCTATTGTGTTGCAAAGAGTCAGACACGACTGAAGTGACTTAGCACGCATGCATCTAATAACCTGTCATTACGTTAAAGGATAAAAATATAAAAAAAAAAATTTAGATACTAAAGAAGAATTGGAAACAATATTTTTTTTTAATCATATGAAAAACTAAGACTAGAAGAAAATGCCTTTAGCCTATTAAAGACTATCAGGAATCAATAAGAAACTCCTTAGTAAGAGTGAACAACAACAAAAAGCCCCAATTATTATTCACATTATTCTTCTAATAGATTTAGTAATAAAATCAGAGAATTTAGTCATCTGAAAAATGGAAAGTTGATGCAAATGATAACAATCACTATCATTAATAGATAGAAAATACAAGTACATAATCTAACATAGTACATTAACTCTAATAGTAGCCAAACTTATGAGAAAACTCAGCAAGATGCAAGACAAAATACATTTGTGCTCAGTCATATTTGACTCTTCTTTACCAAATGGACTGTAGCCCACCAGGCTCCTCTATCCATGGAATTTTCCAGGCAAGAATACTGGAGCAGGTTACAATTTCCTTTTCCAGGGGATCTTCTCGAACCAGGGATCAAACCTGTGTCTCTTGCGCCTCCTGCACTGGTAGGCAGATTCTGTACGGTGCGCCACCTGGGAAACCCCAAAATATACCTTCCCTATACCATATCCTTGCTTTTTATAATATTACCAGAAATAGCCAGCTTTTTAAAAAAGCAGTGTAAAAGTATTTTATTCACAACAAGAATAAAATAAATAACAATACAACAAACTAAAAATTTATCAGCAAGGCTTTCATAAAAAAAAATTAAATCTTTACTTGAGAAACATAAAACATGGTGAGAGTAAGTAGAGAGAGATTATGTTCCTAGAGAAAAGAATTGGTGTGTAGAAGAGCTCATTTCTTTTCTAACCTATGTAAATAGAGTACAATTAAGCTTCTTTCACCCAATAAAACCTAGATCAATGGCTTCCCTTAGAATATAAACTTTACAGAGTTCCTAAAATTCAAACTGAAGGTGATGGAAAGACCTCAATAAACAGTTGCCCTGAAAATCAGCAAAAAACTTTGCAAGATTTCCAATATCAAATGATATGCATGAAAACACCATGGTTAGATTAAAAAAAAAAAAATCCATGATTTCAATTATCACTCTCCTAACACAGAGCAATGAAAGCCACAAGTCCAACTGGTTTATATTCCAATTGGTTCATAAAACTGCTGTTTATACTAGCATGCCTCAAGTTGAAAAGCCAAGGAATTTATTTTCAATAGTGGTTAATAGTTCCACTGAGCCAAGAGAGAGAAGCCAAACCAGTGATAGTAAATTGAATGTAATGCCAACAGCAATCCCAAGGTAATGTTAAATTGAAAAAAAAAAAAAAGATTCTAAAGTTAATCTGAAAGAATAAATACATAAATGTTGAAGAAAAATTATAATGATGTAGTTATACCAGCTATATTTTAAAGTATACCTATAAAGACATAGTATTGTTAAATAAAAAGATCAGTCACAGCACAAGACAAACATATCAATGGAATAAAACAAAGTACACAAAAAAATTCACAAGGAAACACAGGATTTGATGAAGCATCAAAGGTTATGATATTTGTTCACAAAACAGTGTTGGGATAAGTGAGTATAAATTTGGAGAGATAACATCTTTTATATCTGTGTCTCATACGATAACCAAAACAAACAAAAGGGTTAAAATGATAAGCACTAAGATTTCAGAGAATTCTAGAAAAACATCTACTTTTGCTTCATTGACTATGCTAAAGCCTTTGACTGTGTGGATCACAACAAACTGGAAAATTATTAAAGAGATGGGAATACCAGACCACATGACCTACCTCCTGAGAAGCCTGTATGCAGGTCAGGAAGTGACAGTTAGTACCAGACATGGAACAACAGATTGCTTCAAAATTGGGATTGAAGTATGTCAAGGTTGTATATTGTCACCCTGCTTATTTAACTTCTATGCAGAGTACATCATGAAAAATGCTGGGCTGGATGAAGCACAAGCTGGAATCAAGATTGCTGGGAGAAATATCAATAACCTCAGATTTGCAGATGATACCACCCTTATGGCAGAAAGTGAAGAGGAACTAAAGAGCCTTTTGATGAAGGTGAAAGAGGAGAGTGAAAAAGCTGGCTTAAAACTCAACATTCAAAGAATGAAGATTATGGCATCCAGTTCCATCACTTCATGAAAAACAGATGGGGAAACAATGGAACCAAGTCAATCTTAAAGGAAATCAATCCTGAATATTCATTAGAAGGACTGATGCTGAAGCTGAAGCCCCAGTACTTTGGTCACCTGATGCGAAGAGCTGACCCATTAGAAAAGCCCCTGATGCTGGGAAAGATTGAAGGCAGGAGGAGAAGGGGACGACAGAGGATGAGATGGTTGGATGGCATCACTGACTCAATGGACATGAGTTTGAGCAAGCTCTGGGAGGTGGTAAAGGACAGGGAAGCCTGGCCTGCTGCAGTCCATGGGGTCGCAAAGAGGTGGACACAAATTTACGACTGAACAACAACAACAAAGATTTCAGAAAAGCAAACAAAACGCAGGTAAATTTTTAGAAGAAATATCATCAGATATTCTGGTTAAGTTTTCTTCTAGGCATAGGTAATCAGAGACAACAAAAGGAGCACAGTAGATGGATATAAATTACTAGATCCTCAGCACTCTGTAAGAAAGCTCAGGATAAATCCTTGCAGGAAGATTTTCATCCCTATTTTTATCCCTGAACACAATGATTTGAAATTCTTGTCAACCATTTAAAATATAGATAGGCTATTCTATAATATTCAGAAAAGCTATATTCTTTTTCATCTTGAACTCATATTCACATTTTAGCCCATCACTAAATTTCATATTAATACTATGTCACTTTATGTTTAAAAACTCTTTTATTAAATACCCCATCTTAATTCTGCCACAAAATATGTACACAAAATAAAATTTTACATTTTGTTACACATTTTGTTATATAAGGCTTTATCAAAGTGTTTTTCTTCTAAATTGACTTTCATTATAATTATTGAAAGTGAAAGTGAAGTCGCTCAGTCGTGTCCGACTCTTTGCGACCCTGTGGACTGTAGCCCACAAGGCTCCTCCATCCATGGGATTCTCCAGGCAAGAATACTGGAGTGGGTTGCCATTTCCTTCTCCAGATTATAATTATTACTAGTATGTAATTGATCTTGGCATAAACATATTACTAATTTAACAAGTAGACAACATAACATTAACATTCAACATGCATATCTCGATGAGATTAATAAAGCAATTTTTAATTACTAAACTTATCTATGGATAAATGTGAGTTATTTCTAGATTATGACAGTTTAGGGCTCACCTGATGGCTCAGACAGTAAAAAGTCTGCCCACAATATGCAAGACCTGGGTCTGATCCCTGGGTTGGGAAGATTCCCTGGAGGAAGTCATGGCAACCCACTCCAGTATTCTTGCCTGGAGAATCCCCATGGACAGAGGAGCCTGGTGGGCCGAAAAGAGTCGACATGACAGAGACTAAGCACAGCACAGATGGTTTATAATGAACCCTACTGACAGCTTTCATTTTATTACTTGAAGCAGTAAAGAAACTTATTTATCTGTAGAAGTTGATAGAAACGAAAGAGGTTTTATTTTAACAACATCACTCAGTTCTTTGAAATCCTTCAGAATTTCATGCCAAATAACATAAAAGTCTATTATCAAAAACCATTATTAATTATAAATCAGTTGATTAGGTTATGGTTTAGATTTGTAGAAAGCAAAGAACATGAAGCAACCTAAATTACAAAATTTTTATCCAGTAACTAGTGTCATTCATTGTTTTTGTTGGGAGGAAGTATGAAACTTAATTATATGATCAACTTGACTGAGGTAAGGGATGACCTGATAGCTGATAAAACATTATTTCTGGGGATGTCTGAGGGTGTTCCCAGATGGGAATAGCATTTGAATTGATATACTGAGTAAAGAAGAGTGCCCTCCCAAAGGCAGGTGGGCATCAAGCTTCAGCTGGTTGATAGAAAAAGGTAGGAAAGGTGAATTTGCTGAATTTTCACTTGAGCTGAAACATCCATCTTCACCTGCCCTCTGGTATCACTGCTATCACCCTCCTGGTTCTAAGGTGTTAAGACTAGAATTGGGATTTACACTATTAACTCTCCTGGTTCTCAGACCTTCAGGCATGAACTGAATTGCACTGCAGGACTCCCTAGTTCACCAGTTTGCAGATTGTGGATCCTGGGACTTCTTGGTTTCCATAATTATGTAAGCTAATTCCCAATAAACTTCCTTTTATACATATCCATACATATCCTATTGGTTGCGATTCTCTGGAGATTCCTAAAGCATCATTATAATCAATCTAAGTTTAAAATCATCATTAAAATGATTAAAATGTATGTCAAAAAGGCATTCGGTTAAATCTGTTAACCCTGTAGATTGGGTAAGTTAGCAGTTGGAGAATAACCAGGAAAAAACATCAACAACCAGAAACAACAGCAACAAAAAGTTTTCATTAAACTGTATCAATTTGAAATCAATACTCAGTGGTATTCTGAACTGTGAAACACTGGAGGCATTCCAATTAAAATATGAAGCATATATACACTAACACCTTTCAGTTTTCTAAGGCAAGTTTCTGCCAATGAAATCTCACAAGAAGGTAGAAGTGGAGACTCACTACTATTGGAAAGAAGCAATTAAAATCATCAATATAGTAGATTATATTTTTAATCACTGATTGATAAACTAAAGACAATCAAAGGAAAGGTAAAATAGACCTAATAAGCAATTTCAGCTAGTTATCGAATGAAGAGATTAGCATTGACTTGATAAAATGAGTAAAGAAGTTTGCACAGACCAGTGCAGGTGGACATCATTCAGTCATTCAATCAGATGGACTGACAGAACTAAAAAGTCAGAGAAAGGGCAAATTTACCTTTTGCTTGAGCTGGACATCCATTTTTCCCTGCCCTCAAATGTTGGGTGTCCTAGTTCTCAGGGCTTACAATTCAATGGAACCCGGGATTTATATCATTGGCTTCCCTGGTTCTCAGGCCTTCACGTTTGAACTGTACTACACCACCAGCTTTCCTTCAAGCTCCAGCTTTCAGATAGCACATGAAAAGTCTTCTCAGCCTCCATAATCATGTGAACCAATCCCTCATAAAAAAAATCTTTTTCTATATATCTATATCTATATATCTATATATCCTATAGATTGTTTCTCTGAAGAACCTTCATTAATACCAGAGGGATCACCAAATGTTAAAATAGGTAAATAACAATTGATTCTACCTGTTATTCTCTCTCTTTGGTGCATCTTCTTTAACTTCATTTAATAAGAAAAGTCTTGTATTTGATGCTTTTTATGTGCCCCTCCAAATTCATTCTCTTTCCTTCTTTGCCCTGCTCTCTGCTCTTGTATGCTGCCTTGTATCAAGAAGCCAGTAGGCTTTCAAGCCTCCTGATTTCTCTCAGCTTCAGCTATAGGAAGCCCTAGCAGAGCATATGAAGGAGAGAAGTGAATAAAGTCTGGGATTTTATTCTGGGTCTTTATTCTCCTGATCTTTCTGCTGTAAGATGGCTCAGACTGGCTGTTCCAAAACAAAAGTGCTCATTTCCAAGCAGCCTTGTCTACAAGATCAACTTTCCTTCCAGGGTTCAATAAGTCCTCCCTTCCCTTGTTCCTGTGGCTAAATAATAATGTCAGTTTCTTGGCCCTAGTTCTCATTTCATTCTTTGTGGTTCTTCTGTACTTCCAACATTCCCCTTTAATTAGGCTCTTTGTAAGTAAACTGTCTTCAAAATTTCTAATTTTAGCATGTCATCTGCTGAATCTTGACTGAGACAGAATTGGAGTTATGAATATATTTTAGTTCTGTTACAGGTTTATTAATGTAATGTTTTTAAATGTTCTTAGCTTGAACTTTAAAGATTTGTCTGTCAGATGATTTCGAGCTGCAGATTAATTTCATTCAATTTATGAAAAACTGTCCAGAATACTACCAAATTAGCAAAGTCAATTCTCATTTTCAAGTCAAAACAAACATCCAATTCTTTCTCTTTGTCTCATAAGGTCCAATTTAATTTATCAATTTGCATAATATGTGTTTCAAGGAATATTATTAAAAAGATTGAGAAACAAATAGTGACACACATCTTGAAAGACAAATTAGTAAATGCTGTGGACTCAAGATTGAAATATTACACATCTGACATACTGATTTTACTTATTTTATTGAAAATTATAAAAATTACATATTATATTAATATGCTATTTCCCATTATTAAGTTGTAATAAGTCTATGCTATGTGTATTGCTAGAATCTGTCATTTATGAAGCAAGGAGCATGATAAAATACATAAAATTTCTTTATATTTTTGGCTTTCAGAATAACTAAATAATCATCAAGAATGAAAATTAGAATTTTTTTTGGCTTTCAGAATAAGTAAATCATAATCAATAATGAAAATTAGAAATAAGTTCATTCAGTTTGATATACGTCAATCATAGTGAGAGGGAAACAGACAGGAAGGCCAGGGGTCTCCAAATGGAGAAAATAGGCTACAAGAGTCAGACATTTTTTATCTCTCTCTTAAGTGGCAGGAGGAAACAAACTAGTGAGATATATATATATATATATATATATTTTTTTTTTTCCCTTCTCTATTCAAATTTAAAAAAAGTTTTCTCTTAAAATACTGTTCCAATACTGGTTCCACCTGAAGTTAATTATTCTCAAACCTTGAGTTAACCAATGCATTTTTCTTATGGAAATGTTTGTCTTAAGCTATATTAATACACCATGCATTTACCCCAGACTCAGTCTTCAAGTCAGTTCCACCTAATGGCTCAAAACCGACTTGACAAACCAGTATGTTATACTTAGACATTGTTTCCCTAACCTATGTAAACGAAACTATTTGTATGGTAATCTGCCTTTCTACAAGATTCAGGTCAATTGTTTTATGGCCTGGGATGACTCATCTGGTGCCAATATTATCCCAAAATACATCTTATGGATGAGGGGCCTGGTGCCATTCTCTTAGTTTTAAGATATTCCTTTCTTTCATTAACAGAGTGCTAGCAAAAAGCAAAGGAGAAAAGGAAAGACATTCCCATTTGAATGCAGAGTTCCAAAGAATAGCAAGGAGAGATAAGAAAGCCTTCCTCAGTGATCAAGGCAAAGAAATAGAGGAAAACAACAGAATGAGAAAGGCTAGAGATCTCTTCAAGAAAGTTAGAGATACCAAGGGAACAATTCATGTAAATATGGGTTCGATAAAGGACAGAAATGGTATGGACCTAACAGAAGCAGACGATATTAAGACGGGGTGGCAAGAATACACAGAAGAACTGTACAAAAAAAGATATTCACAACCCAGATAATCACGATGGTGTGATCACTCACCTAGAGCCAGGCATCCTGGAATGTGAAGTCAAGTGGGCCTTAGAAAGTATCAATACAAACAAGGCTAGTGGAGGTGATGGAATTCCAGTTGAACTATTTCAAATCCTGAAAGATGATGCTGTGAAATTGCTGCACTCAACATGTCAGCAAATGTGGAAAACTCAGCAGTGGCCACAGGACTGGAAAAGGTCAGTTTTCATTCCAATCCCTAAGAAAGGCAATCCCAAAGAATCCTCAAACTACCGCACAATTGCACTCACCTCACACAATAGTAAAATAATGCTCAAAATTCTCCAAGCCAGTCTTCAGCAATACGTGAACTATGAACTTCCAGATGTTCAAGGTGGTTTTAGAAAAGGCAGAGGAACCAGAGATCAAATTGCCAACATCTGCTGGATCATTCAAAAAGCAAGAGACTTCCAGAAAAACATCTATTTCTGCTTTATTGACTATGCCAAAGTCTTTGACTGTGTGGATCACAATAAACTGTGGAAAATTCTGAGAGAGATGGGAATACCAGACCACCTGACCTGCCTCTTGAGAAACCTGTATGCAGGTCAGGAAACAACAGTTAGAACTGGACATGGAACAACAGACTGGTTCCAAATAGGAAAAGGAGTACCTCAAGGCTATATATTGTCACCGTGCTTGTTTAACTTATATGCAGAGTACCTCATGATAAACACTGGGCTGGAAGAAGCACAAGCTGGAATCAAGATTGCTGGGAGAAATATCAATAGCCTCAGATATGCAAATGACACCACCCTTATGGCAGAAAGTGAAGAGGAACTACAAAGCCTCCTGATGAAAATGAAAGAGGAGAGTGAAAAAGTTGGCTTAAAGCTTAACATTCAGAAAACTAAGATCATGGCATCTGGTCCCATCACTTCATGGGAAATAGATGGGGAGACAGTGGAAACAGTTTCAGACTTTATTTTGGGGGGCTCTAAAATCACTGCAGATGTTGACTGCAGCCATGAAATTCAAAGATGCTTACTCCTCAGAAGGAAAGTTATGACCAATCTAGATAGCATATTAAAAAGCAGAGACATTACTTTGCCAACAAAGGTCCATCTAGTCAAGGCTATGGTTTTTCCAGTGGTCGTGTTTGGATGTGAGAGTTGGACTGTGAAGAAAGCTGAGTGCTGAAAAATTGATGCTTTTGAACTATGGTGTTGGAGAAGACTCTTGAGAGTCCCTTGGACTGCAAGGAGATCCAACCAGTCCATCCTAAAGGAGATTGGTCCTGGGTGTTCATTGGAAAGACTGATGCTGAAGCTGAAACTCCAGTACTTTGGCCACCTCTTGGGAAGAGTTGACTCACTGGAAAAGACCCTGTTGCTGGGAGGGGTTGGGGGCAGGAGGAGAAGGGGAAGACAGAGGATGAGATGACTGGATGGCATCACCGACTCAATGGACATGAGTTTGAGTGAACTCCGGGAGTTTGTGATGGACAGGGAGGCCTGGCGTGCTGCAATTCATGGTTCGCAAAGAGTCAGGTACGACTGAGCGACTGAACTGAACTGAACTGAACTGAGTGACTATATAACATCCAGCTAAAAGCTAAGAGGGGGGTACTCTTTCTGCCCCCTTCTGATACCTATGTCAGAAGTTTTCTCTATCTCCTTTATACTTTAATAAAACTTTATTACACAAAAGCTCTGAGTGATCAAGCCTTGTCTCTGGCCCTGGATTGAATTCTTCTCCTCCAGAGCCCAAAATCCTGGCATCTTTTCATGGTTCAGCAACAACCTTTCAATAGTTTCTTATATATTTAATGAAACAATTATCTATTGCTAAAACTAACATATCTTATAGTCAGAATACAATTTGAAAATTGGAGGTATAAAATATTTCATTTCTTCTGAGTGTAAAAAGCATGAGTTGACTGTCATTGGAGAGATCACCTTTGATATGATGTAAAAAATAGGTTTTAACTTCCTTATTAAATGTAGTGAAACTGCAAATCAAAAAGAAATCTCTCTCACACACACACATACATATACAGAGGTTTTATATCGAGACCATTTGCCTTGAGAAATTTACTGTACAGCATTCTAGATACATTTTAAAATATTTTTATCAATGGTGACATTTATTCTTCAGTTTGACAGTGCTTTTGAAGTGGAGCAGGACCCTATGGTCCTTCCCCATGAGGTCCTCAGCCTGCCTTCTGTGTGTGAAAAAGAAAAAAAAAAAAAGCCAATGATGAGTTTAATCAGAGAAGTGAGAAAATGCAGAAACAAAAGAAAACGGTCAACCGAGACCGAATAATAGTTTCGTCATTAAGTGAAGTCTGGGATCTCAAGGACTTCCTCGTCCTCATGGGCTGTAGGTAATATTCTCAGACTTTTAAACAGCGAGCAGTCAGACCCCACTTTTGATAACACTTTCATTATGAGAAAAGTACTGGGAATAGCTTAAACAATTGCTTATGGTTAAATACCTGGGGTTAGAGAGGATGGAAGATGCTGTTAGAATTAAATAATTTACTTATGCTTTCTCTTGCTCTCACAGAATTCTCAAGTGTGATACATTTCTTGCTGGTAGTCAAAAGTTAGAAGGTGTGTCATTAAAAGAAACCTGTCATTATACCTACCACCTCACTATTCAGTATATCAGATTCGTTATTCACTTGATGTCAAATATCACCTATCAATGAGCATGTTTTATATGATTCACATACTTTGTATAAATATGATAGAAGCAGATATTAAGCCCTATGGGTTTGGGTGGCATTAACTAAATCATTAAAAAAACTAAGATCATGGTATCTGGTCCCACCACTTCATGGCAAATAGAAGGGGAGAAAAATGGAAGCAGTGACAGATTTTATTTTCTTGGGTTCCAAAATCACTGCAAACATTGACTGTAGTCATGAAATTCAAAGATGCTTGCTCCTTGGGAAAAAAAGCTATGAGAAACCTAGAGAGTGTATTAAAAAGCAGAGATATCACTTTTCCAACAAAGGTCTGATAGTTAAAGCTATGGGCTTTCTGGTAACCATGTATGTATGTGAGAGTTGTACCATAAAGAAGGTTGAGCACTGAACAACTGATGCTTTTGAATTGTGGTGCTGGAGAAGACTCTTCAGAATGCCTTGGACAGCAAGATTAAACCAGTCAATCCTAAAGGAAATCAACCCTAAATATCCACTGAAAGACTAATGCTAAGCTGAAGCTCCAATAATTTAGCCACCTGATGTAAAGATGGGCTTCCCTTGTGGCTCAGCTGGTAAAGAATTCTCCTGCAATGCGGGAGACCTGGGTTTGATCCCTGGGTTGGGAAGATCCCCTGGAGAAGGGAAAGGCTACCCACTACAGTATTCTGGCCTGGAGAATTCCATGAACTATACAGTCCATGGGATTGCAGAGTCAGACACAACTGAGCACTTTCACTTTCACTTGATGCAGAGTCAACTTACTAGAAAAGACCCTGATGCTGGGAAAGATTGATGGCAAAAAGAGAAGGGGAAAGCAAAGGTTGAGATGTCTGGATAGCATCACCAACTCAATGGAAATGAATCTGAGCAAACTCCAGGAGATAACAAAGGATATGGGAGCCTGGCATGCTGCAGAGCTTGGGGTTGCAAATGGTTGGACATGACTTAGCAATTGAACAACAAAGACAACATTTGACAGAATGACTTAAAAGTATAGGTAAGTCAATATAAGTTTACAAAAACAAAACAAACACGTTTAAATGACCCCACTTTCATGATAGAATGTGAACAGGTAGTTCAGTCTTTGGTGGGTCACTGTTTTCCCAATGCTTGATTTTCAGTAAGAAACAGTGTGTTGTTGTTGTTGTTGTTTAGTTGCTACATGTATCTGACTCTTTTGTGACCCCACAGACTGTAGACAGCCAAGCTCCTCATGTCCATGGAAATCCCTTGTCCATGGGATTTCCCAGGCAAGTATACTGAAGAGGGTTGCCATTTCCTTTTCCAGGCAAGTTCCTGACCCAGGGATCAAATCTGAGTCTCCTGCATTGGTAGGCAGCTTCTTCACCACTGAGTAACCAGCGACGCACATGAAGCAGTTTACTTTGAGTTTACTGGAGGAATCAAAATGCTCTATCAACCATAAAAGATCAGGTTCACTGCTATAAGCGAGGGCTTCCCAGGTGGCTCAGTGGTAAAGAATCCGCCTGCCGAACAGGAGACACGGGTTCAACCCCTGGGTTGGGAAGATTCCCTGGAGAAGGAAATGGCAACCCACTCCAGTATTCTTGCCTAGAGAATCCCATGGACAGAGGAACTTGGCAGGCTACAGTCCATTGGGTCGACATGACTTAGTGACTAAACAACAACTATAAGAGAAGTTAAGGAAATGATGGGAAAACACATTAAAATATGTGGATTTAAAATATATAGTAATAACTCAGGTAACGCATGTTTAGTCAGTTCAATGTTTAAAAATTATGTGACAGTGAATTTCTTATCATTGGTTCGGTATCATAAGGTATATCTGCGCCCAGTGTTCCCAATAAACTTCTGAAGTATGGAAGCATCAGATTAAAGTCTTTTTAAAAATATTACACAAGAATTCCCAGAGTAGCTGAACGGGGGAAATTTAGCCACCAAACATGGTACTCAAGGACCTGTCAGGAGGGAAAGAATAAAAATATATTGATAACATTAAGAAATAATTGATCTCTGGTTCTAAGCTAAGCAGATTTCTACCTCACGGGGGGTGGAGGGGAGCTGTTGTCAATAATGATGACGTTGTTTGATCAACCTGGTGAATTATAAGAAGTACTACTTAGTGGCACAATCTGACCCTTTCTACCATTCTCCAGTGGCAGGAAGGTGGGTGAGCAGCTTGTATTTGCATATTTAGGAGTTTTCAGGGAAAATGATCTGTCTTTTGATAAAATTAAGAACTGTAAAAATGTGTGTGATGCTAGGGATTGCAACTATCTTTCTTTGGCTTCTGAAAAGTGGCTTATTCTAATTGTAAGGTCAAAATCAGGTATAATACATGTTTCTGAATGGGCATAGTAGATTTTTGCAATGTTCTCATACTTAGAGATATAATGCCATGAATAACAGCAGAATGACAAAGTGGCTAAAGAATAGCTCACCAGAAACATTCAAGGCAAACAACTGGTGGAGAAATGTGACCCAATATTTCCAGTGAGTTCTTAAATCATTGCATTTCGGCAGTAGATTAGGGAGACGGAGAGAAAGAAGAAAAAAAAAATAAGGAAAGAGAGATAACCCAAGAGCTAGAAATAATGAAGCTGTAGGCATTTCAAGTGACTTAAATAACTCCTTTTTATCAAATTTCACCTGTGTGTGCAAGGCAGTGTTGTTCAACATAACAGTTGAGAAGCAACTGTGTGTTACTGATGGCTGTGCAGGCTCATTCAGAGGGAGGAAAAGCCGAGCACTTCTCCAGTGTGGCCTTATCTCCGTGAAGCAGCAGCTTTGAGAACACAGGCCCTCCATCTGTGTTATAGTCTGATCTCAGCAGCTGAGGAACAGCAGGTGATAGACTCCTAACCTCTGGGGAGCTGGAACAATCAGACAGCAAAGAAACAAATACCTGGCACAAATAACTCATTGCATCACCACTGTTTACCTACCTAGGACTCTTTGGAAATTATGCATTATCAGTTTCAAATCATACAGCTGAAGCTGCCTGATGTTTGAAGCCGTTGTAGTATTTGGCTGGTAGCCTGAATTTTAGTGGGTTATAGATTCTAGGTGGTTTATGAATATTGTGCCTTTGATACTTGTTTTATTTCATTATAATAGACACCACTTGTGTTATTCTGTGCACTAAATTTTGCACAATTTGCCCTGTATGAGCAAACATGTAGTTTGGGTGAACATTTTTGTACAAGTAGAAGGAAGCACTATGAAAGAATTCCATTTTAAATGTTCAGTTGTTACTGTTGCTTTAATGAGCTGTTTTGTTTTTGTTTTGTTTTTACCTATCATTAGATCCGCTTAATGGGAAAGAGGAGCGGGAATTTGTTTTCTTCACATTTATGTAGTCTGATACAGCATCTAAGCTGGAACACGGAGCATATAGATTCCTTGGGATTGCTCAGGGGTCTGCATAATTTTTTTAGGTATTCTTTTTTACTGGTCTTTATGTAACGTGTTCAGTTCAGTTCAGTTTAGTCGCTCAGTCGTGTCTGACTCTTTGCGACCCCATGAATCGCAGCACACCAGGCCTCCCTGTCCATCACCAACTCCCAGAGTTCACTCAAACTCATGTCCATTGAGTCGGTGACGCCATCCAGCCATCTCATCCTCCATCATCCCCCTCTCCTCCTGCCCCCAATCCCTCCCAGCATCAGGGTCTTTTCCAATGAGTCAACACGTTGCAAGAGGTGGCCAAAGTATTGGAGTTTCAGCTTCAGCATCAGCCCTTCCAATGAACACCCAGGACCGATCTCCTTTAGGATGGACTGGTTGGATCTCCTTGCAGTCCAAGGGACTCTCAAGAGTCTTCTCCAACACCACAGTTCAAAAGCATCAATTCTTCGGTGCTCAGCTTTCTTCACAGTCCAACTCTCACATCCAAACACGACCACTGGAAAAACCATAGCCTTGACTAGATGGACCTTTGTTGGTAAAGTAATGTCTCTGCTTTTTAATATGCTATCTAGATTGGTCATAACTTTCCTTCTGAGGAGTAAGCATCTTTGAATTTCATGGCTGCAGTCACCATCTGCAATGATTTTGGAGCCCAAAAAAATAAAGTCTGACACTGTTTCCACTGTCTCCCCATCTGTTCCCCATGAAGTGATGGGACCAGATGCCATGATCTTAGTTTTCTGAATGTTAAGCTTTAAGCCAACTTTTTCACTCTCCTCTTTCACTGTCTTTCTTTTTTTTTTTTTTAATTAATTAATTTATTTATTTTTTCAGTGGGTTTTGTCATACATTGACATGAATCAGCAATAGATTTACACGTATTCCCCACCCCGATCCCCCCTCCCACCTCCCTCTCCACCCGATTCCTCTGGGTCTTCCCAGTGCACCAGGCTCGAGCACTTGTCTCATGCATCCCACCTGGGCTGGTGACCTGTTTCACCATAGATAATATACATGCTGTTCTTTCGAAACATCCCACCCTCACCTTCTCCCACAGAGTTCAAAAGTCTGTTCTGTTTCATCAGGAGGCTTTTTAGTTCCTCTTCACTTTCTGCCATAAGGGTGGTGTCATCTGCATATCTGAGGTCATTGATATTTCTCCCGGCAATCTTGATGTAACATGTAAATATATTCAAAAATTTTTAAAGGGGTGCAGATGGTTATTATGAGATTCAGCTTACCAAGTCATGGAAAATTGATGAGTTAATGAAGGAGAGAGAGAGATAATAATTGTCAACTATGAATTGGTGATGGTGAGTAAAAGATTTAGAAACCTATGCTATAAATGTGTTATGTCGAGCCTTTTTCCCAGCTGAGTATGTGTATCTCACTGGCTTCCCTTCATATGCTGTGTGAGGGCAAGTTGCATAACCTATATATATCTCCCAGTTTCCTCACATGATAAGTATGCAAAAGAAAATTAAATATTACTATTGTGAGGAGTAAATGACATAACCCATATTAACAACCTAGAATCATGCCTGGCACGTGGTAAGCACTTAGAAAACACTAGCTATTATCTCTACCCAAATTCCCTTCCCCAGAGTCACCAAATAAAAAACCAACTTTTCTAAATTATAAACTCAGGAATTCAACTATAGGGATTTAGTCACTGGAATACAGTTCAGTAAAGTTTACATACTACCTAACATTCTATATTCCCTCTGGTTTTCAATGACAGTCGTGCAGGTTTCAGAGAGTATAACATGACACTCACGAGAGGAATAAAATTCATGCTCAAATTGGGAAACAGTTGGCAGATGAAGAGACTTTTGAAGTTTTTTGTAGTGTTGGCACACATTGCCTATTTTGGATTTAATCAAGACTTCAAAAATTTAACTTTCTAAAAAAAAAAAAAATTTAATTTTCTTAGAAGTAGTGTCCTTAATGTTCACATCCAGATACATTATTTTTGTAAATAAAATTCTTGGCCTTGTAGAATAGCAGAGAATGTCACTCCAAAATGTGCCACTTTGGCATAAGGATTATTTTGAACTGAAGGCAATTGAGAGAAATCAGGTACAAGAAAAGCTCTCTGCACTACCCCTATATGCCTAAAAATATTAATATGACATAAATTTGCAAGTATGTCTCCTCTACCAGGCAGGACAGATGTTAATTACCAGAGACAACTTGGCTGGTGATGGTTTAGTCACTTATGTCCAACTCTTGTGACCCCATGGACTGTAGCCTGCTAGGCTCCTCTGTTCATAGGATTCTCCAGGCAAGAATACTGGAGTGGGTTGCCATTTCTTTCTCCAAGGGACAACTTTGACCTCTGTCAACCTGGAGACTGTAACAATGGAATCTCCACAACAAACCTTGTTAAAACTAGCTCTATGTAAACCATTAATTTTCCTTTTCCATATATCTGCTTTCCTACAATTTGCCACCCTAGGAGCTCAAAGTCCTTTTCCTTTATCTTCCTACTTCTCTAGAAGTTTACTGTCTTTTGTTAAGGTGCTAGTAAGCCCAAGTTCCAACCATGTCTTGGAGTTACTCATCTCTAGGTGTTCTCATGTGTATGCATGATGCAAAAACTAATAAAGTTCATTTTGTTTTTATATTGTTAATCTGTCTTTGGTCAGTTAAATTTCTGGACTTTAGGGAGTGGGTCCAGAAATTTAATTTCTGGAGAACCTAGGAAGGGAAAAGGGAAAAGAATTTTTCCTCCTCTCTAGGCTTATAGGTGAAGATGTTATGTGTTTCTAGTGTGTTACATTTTAAAACTGCCTTTATGCATAGTTCAAGAAAAGGTAATTGTTACAAAAAATTAAGGAGCTATAGTAAGGCTCCATTTGTTCACTCACTAGTTAATATTTAATATTTAGTGTTTTAGTTAGCAAAACTTTGATTTGTATAAAACAGAAACTCCTTCTGTGCAGAGTATATAGAGGCTGCTCACTCAGCTGATTTCAGTCTTTTATATTTTAGAGTGAGTTTATTTCACAAATTCTTTTCATGTTTAGAGATGATTAAAAGCAAAAATACCATGAAAACAATGAGTGTCAGAAAGTGGGAAAGGGGCATAGTTAGGAAGTGTTAGGCAGTTAGAATAGGAAATAGGAGTCCAGAATGGTGGTGGCTAAAAGATAAGGAAGGGGAAAGCTCACAATAATAGAACAAAGGAAGGTTGGAGGACTGGAGTGAGGACCTCAGGTAGAACAAACAACACTCCTGGCTAGCCCAGTTTACATAGGGCAGACCCAGGGAGAGGAAAAGACAAATAAAAAGAGGAGTCAAAGGGCCGGGGGTCTCCCTCTCTCCCGCAAGCTGGCGCGCTCCCCCACTCTCCTCTCTTCGTGTCTTTGGGTTGGCATGCCCTCACTCATCGAGGATGGATTTTCCCTGCTATTTTCTAAATAAAATAGAGCTGTAACACAGAGCTGTAACACTGATCTGTCTAAGAGCTATAACATGGTCTGTTCGCGACCTGAGAGCTATAACACAGTCTGTCCAAGACTCTGGAGTTGTGATGTGCCGAGGGCTTTAATGTCCATTACTCCAAATCTTTGTTGTGATGAAACAGAACTGTGTTTTATAGTTTTCTATGTATAGGTCTTTTGTTTCTTTAGGTAGGTATACTCCTAAGTATTTTATTCTTTTTGTTGCAATGGTGAATGGTATTGTTTCCTTAATTTCTCTTTCTGTTTTTTCATTGTTAGTATATAGGAATGCAAGGGATTTCTGTGTGTTAATTTTATATCCTGCAACTTTACTATATTCATTGATTAGCTCTAGTAATTTTCTGGTAGAGTCTTTAGGGTTTTCTATATAGAGGATCATGTCATCTGCAAACAGTGAGAGTTTTACTTCTTCTTTTCCTATCTGGATTCCTTTTACTTCTTTTTCTGCTCTGATTGCTGTGGCCAGAACTTCCAACACTATGTTGAATAGTAGTGGTGAGAGTGGGCACCCTTGTCTTGTTCCTGATTTCAGGGGAAATGCTTTCAATTTTTCACCATTGAGGGTGATGCTTGCTGTGGGTTTGTCATATATAGCTTTTATTATGTTGAGGTATGTTCCTTCTATTCCTGCTTTTGGAGAGTTTTAATCATAAATGAGTGTTGAATTTTGTCAAAGGCTTTCTCTGCATCTATTGAGATAATCATATGGTTTTTATCTTTCAATTTGTTAATGTGGTGTATTACATTGATTGATTTGCGGATATTAAAGAATCCTTGCATTCCTGGGATAAAGCCCACTTGGTCATGGTGTATGATTTTTTTAATATGTTGTTGGATTCTGTTTGCTAGAATTTTGTTAAGGATTTTTGCATCTATGTTCATCAGTGATATTGGCCTGTAGTTTTCTTTTTTTGTGGCATCTTTGTCTGGTTTTGGAATTAGGGTGATGGTGGCCTCATAGAATGAGTTTGGAAGCTTACCTTCATCTGCAATTTTCTGGAAGAGTTTGAGTAAGATAGGTGTTAGCTCTTCTCTAAATTTTTTGTAGAATTCAGCTGTGAAGCCATCTGGTCCTGGGCTTTTGTTTGCTGGCAGATTTTTGATGACAGTTTCGATTTCCTTGCTTGTGATGGGTCTGTTAAGATCTTCTATTTCTTCCTGGTTCAGTTTTGGAAAGTTATACTTTTCTAAGAATTTGTCCATTTCATCCGAGTTGTCCATTATTGGCATAGAGCGCTGGTGTAGTCTCTTATGATTCCTTTTGTATTTCTAGTGTTGTCTGTTCTTTTTATTTGATCTCTCCATTTTCATTTCTAATTCTTTGTCTGATTTGCGTTCCTTCTCCCTGGTTTCTAATGAGTCTTGCTAATGGTTTGTCAATTTTGTTATTTTTTTTCAAAAACCAGGCTTTTAGCTTTTTGTTGATTTTTGCTATGGTCTCTTTGTTTCTTTTGCATTTATTTCTGCCCTGATTTTTAAGATTTTCTTCCTTTGCTAACTCTGGGGTTCTTTCATTTTCTTCCTTCCTAATTTGCTTTAGGTGTAGAGTTAGGGTTATTTATTTGGTTTTTTTTTCGTTGTTTCTTGATGTAAGCCTTGTAATGCTATGAACCTTCCCCTTAGCAACTGGCTTACAGTTGTCCCACAGGTTTTTGGGTGTTGTGTTTCATTTTCACTCATTCTATACGTATTTTGATTTCTTTTTTGATTTCTTCTATGATTTGTTGGTTATTCAGAAGCGTGTTATTAGCCTCCATATGTTTGAATTTTTAACAATTTTTTTCCTGTAATTGAGATCTAATCTTACTGCACTGTGGTCAGAAAAGATGACTGGAATGATTTCAATTTTTTTGAATTTTCCAAGACTAGATTTATGGCCCAGGATGTGATCTATTCTGGATAACGTTCCGTGTGCACTTGAGAAAAAGGTGAAGTTGATTGTTTTGGGGTGAAATGTCCTATAGATATCAATTAGGTCTAGCTGGTCCATTGTGTCATTTAAGGTTTGTGTTTCCTTGTTAATTTTCTGTTTAGTTGATCTATCCAAAGTTGTGAGTGGGGTATTAAAGTCTCCCACTATTATTGTGTTACTATTAATTTCCTCTTTCATACCCGTTAGTGTTTGCCGTACATATTGCGGTGCTCCTATGTTGGGTGCATATATATTTATAATTGTTATATCTTCTTCTTTGATTGATCCTTTGATCATTATGTAGTGTCCTTACACTGATGAAAGAAATCAAAGAGGACACAAACAGATGGAGAAACATACCGTGTTCATGGATTGGAAGAATCAATATTGTCAAAATGGCTATTCTACCCAAAGCAGTCTATAGATTCAATGCAATCCCTATCAGCTCAACGGTATTTTTTCACAGAACTAGAACAAATAATTTCACAATTTGTATGGAAATACAAAAAACCTCGAATAGCCAAAGTAATCTTGAGAAAGAAGAATGGAACTGGAGGAATCAACCTGCCTGACTTCAGACTCTACTACAAAGCCACAGTCATCAAGACAGTATGGTACTGGCACAAAGACAGAAATATAGATCAATGGAACAGAATAGAAAGCCCAGAGATAAATCCACGAACCTATGGACACCTTATCTTTGAGAAAGGAGGCAAGGATATACAATGGAAAAAAGACAACCTCTTTAACAAGTGGTGCTGGGAAAACTGTCAACCACTTGTAAAAGAATGAAACTAGAACACTTTCTAACACCATACACAAAAATAAACTCAAAATGGATTAAAGATCTAAATGTGAGACCAGAAACTATAAAACTCCTAGAGGAGAACATAGGCCCAAAACACTCTCCGACATAAATTCCACAGCAAGATTCCTCTATGACCCACCTCCCAGAATATTGGGAAATAAAAGCAAAACAAACAAATGGGACCTAATGAAACTTAAAAGCTTTTGCACTACAAAGGAAACTATAAGTAAGGTGAAAAGACAGCCCTCAGATTGGGAGAAAATAATAGCAAATGAAGCAACAGACAAAGGTTTAATCTCAAAAATATACAAGCAACTCCTGCAGCTCAATTCCAGAAAAATAAATGACCCAATCAAAAAATGGGCCAAAGAACTAAACAGACATTTCTCCAAAGAAGACATACAGATGGCTAACAAACACATGAAAAGATGCTCAACATCACTCATAATTAGAGAAATGCAAATCAAAACCACAATGAGGTACCATTACACACCAGTCAGGATGGCTGCTATCCAAAAGTCTACAAGCAATAAATGCTGGAGAGGGTGTGGAGAAAAGGCAACCCTTTTACACTGTTGGTGGGAATGCAAACTAGTACAGCCGCTATGGAAAACAGTGTGGAGATTTCTTAAAAAACTGGAAATAGAACTGCCATATGACCCAGCAATCCCACTTCTGGGCATACACACTGAGGAAACCAGATCTGAAAGAGACACGTGCACCCCAATGTTCATCGCAGCACTGTTTATAATAGCCAGGACATGGAACAACCTAGATGCCCATCAGCAGATGAATGGATAAGGAAGCTGTGGTACATATACACCATGGAATATTACTCAGCTGTTAAAAAGAATTCATTTGAATCAGTTCTAATGAGATGGATGAAACTGGAGCCCATTATACAGAGTGAAGTAAGCCAGAAAGATAAAGAACATTACAGCATACTAACACATATATATGGAATTTAGAAAGATGGTAACGATAACCCTATATGCAAAACAGAAAAAGAGACACAGAAGTACAGAACAGACTTTTGAACTCTGTGGGAGAAGGTGAGGGTGGGATGTTTCAAAAGAACAGCATGTATATTATCTATGGTGAAACAGATCACCAGCCCAGGTGGGATGCATGAGACAAGTGCTCGGGCCTGGTGCACTGGGAAGACCCAGAGGAATCGGGTGGAGAGGGAGGTGGGGGTGGGATCGGGATGGGGAATACGTGTAAATCTATGGCTGATTCAAAGAATAAAAAAAAAAAACAAAAAAAACAAAAAAAAAAAAAAAGAAAAAAAAAAAAGAAACAGAACTGTGGAGAATACACTCGCCTGACAGAAGTAAGGTGATATAACACGGAAATGTGAAGTACTACAGAAACTTTTTTCCTACTTTATAATTCTCTAGAGTCTGCCCTTCTGTACTCAAAGTCAGGGTGAGGCAAGGAACCTTCAGAGGCCCCTGCAGAGGGACAGTCTGGGGGAAGGAATGAAGCCCAATAAATCTAGGTCATCATAATTTAACAGAGGGATCATGAAGGTAGATTAGAACTGGGAAAACCCAGACTACACAAAAGGAATAAAGCTCTTCAGTGCCATGGGTAGCCATGTCTGATCCTGGGGCAAAAGAATAAGTGTGCTCTCTAATATGCACTTATCCAAAGTATCAACGAATTCCATTTTTTTCCATGGAAAAAAGTTAATAAAAGCTATATAATAAGACATTCATAACTAGATATAAAGCCATACATTGCCCAGTTGGTCCTATGCTATTGTCCATCCTCAGTGACCCACTTCATGTGATGTGAGAGAAATGTAGCCCTACCTGGAAACCAGGTACTTGTTAGAAATAATTCTTTAATAAAATAAAATAAAAACTATTCTTTCTACCCAAGACAGAGACTTAAACTAATGATAATGTCTTTATTTATAATTATGTTCACCATAGATATTTTTTGGCATTGATTTTTACTTTTAAAATATTGCATAAAAAATGTTACTTAACTGCTAGATTATTTTGGTGCTCCCTCACATTTTGGGCTGAGATAAATGCCTCATTTGCCTCACCCTAAACATAACTCTTCTACTCATACACAGGTTTCCAGATCAGTAGAAGTAAGAGTAACAGAGGAGGACAAACCAATTAGAGAACTGTGACAATAATATAATAATTACATAGAGAGAATTTTATGTGTGGTTCACGTTTTCTTCCTCATTGAGCCTTTTGTTTGTCATTCTTTTTTATTATATTTCCACAGAGATTAGGACTTCTATCACCATGTTAATTTGAAGTAGAGACATTCTGCGTCTTTGTCATATTCGTGGTATTAAAGGAAATGTTTCTAATGTTTCACCGTTAGGAATCATATTGCTCTAGTTGGTAGTTATTGTTTATCAGGTTAAGGATTTATCATTGCATTTTCTTCAGCTATTAAGTGATATTTCTCTTTAATCTATTATCATAGTATTAATTATATTAATTGATTTTCTAATATCAAACTATGCTATCATTGTTTTGATTCTCTGCTAATTAGATTTTTCTACATTTTGTTATAGGATTTTTTAAGTTTATCATTTCTTTTATCATGTTATCACCTGATACTTATACCAGTATTATACTGGGTGGACTCAAAAAGGATTCAGAAAGCATTCTTTCATCTCTTAGCCACTGGTGTTTTATACAGAATTTAAATAATTTATTCCTTAACATTTTGGTAGACTTCACCATAAAACCATTGAAACTCTAATTTTCTTTGTGGAAAGATCTTTAAATTCTGGATCTATTGCTTAAAGGCATTTCAATTATTCTTTGCAAAACTTGGAAAGTTATCTTTGTCTATGTATTTTTTTCAGTTTTTTGGCTTTCAAATTATTTAGCAAAGTTTTTATGGTTCTATTTCTTCTAATATCTATTTTGCTAAATTGTGATTGTCAAGAAATATGTCCTTCTCATCAAAATTTAGTTTTTTGGTGGGATAAAGTTGTTGATAATATCTTCTTGTTACAGTTTTCGTGTTTTCAAGATCTGCGGTGATAGCCCGTTTCCTTTCCTGATATTTTAAATTTGTGCTGCTTTCTGAATCTGTTGATCAGTCTTGCTTAAGGTCTGTCACTTTGGTTAATCATTTCAAAGAAGGAATTTGTTGCTTTGTTGAGTCTCACTTTTGCATATTTGTTTTCAAGATTTTGAAGTTGCAGGTCATGTTCCTTGGGAGGCAGACTACAGTGAAATTTAGCACAGGAAGTTGATTAGACAGTGTCCTTAGAATTAACTGCTGTAGGAGAAGGGAAAGAATTAAAAGACAAAGGAGGTGGGTTATGGTTCTTTCACAAAAAACCTTCGGTGTATTCCACAGAGAGCTCCAAATGGCATTTTAGAGTTCTTCTGAAATAATGGGACTGGGCCAGGACTTGATACCTTTGCATCCACAACTGGAAAAGACCCGGATGCTGGGAAAGATCGAAAGCAAAAGGAGAAGGGGGCAGCAGAGGATGAGATGGTTAGATAGCATCACCGATGCAATCAACATGAATTTGAGCAAATTCTGGGAGTTAGTGAAGGACAAGAGAGACTGACGTGCTACAGTGCATAGGGTCACAAAGAGTTGGACATGATCGAGTGACTAAACAACAACAAAACACAATTGTGCTTCAGGGAAGGGAGAAGGACTTCCAGAAAGACAGTTCTACCAGGCGGCAGCACTCTGTGAGCTCACAGAGTAATAGCTAAGTAAATAGGTGTTAAAGCACAAGTCCACTTTGGACCTTAAAATACCCATTTTTAAATTCTACTCAAACCCACTTCCACACATATGTTAGGAGTAGCAGCTTCTCCCTAATTCTGGTGTGCTTCTGTTTTATTTAGTTTTTCACTTTTCTATTGGAAACTCATGGGAGAAAAAAACACAGCCACCAACTGTGTAGCAGATCTCGAAGCTGCGACTGATACTCAGTATCACCCTCCTTATCACGGACTGAATGTTTGTTTCTCCCCAAAATTCATATGTTGAAGCCCTAACCCCAACCTGATGGTATTTGGAGTAGGTGCCTTTGGGGGATAATTAGGTTTACATAAGGTAATGACAGTGGGGCCTCCATAATGGGGTCACTGTCCTTAGAAGAAGAGGAAGAGAGACCAGCGCCCTCTTGTGCTCTTTCTCTCTATTAGATCCGACCCTCATCTTGTGCGGACACAGCAAGAAGTTTATGCAAACTATCTGCAACCCAAGGAAGGCCCCTCACCACAAACTGAATCTGCCAGCACCTTGATCTTGGACTTGCAGCCCCCAGAACTGTGAAAAATAAATGTTTATTATTTAAGCCACTCAGTCTACGATACTGCACGATAGCTGCCCAAACTAAAACACATTCATTAACTACTGACTTTCATTTCCTTCAGTCTTAAATAGCATCTGTGTTGGTTTTTATGACCTAGCTTTGGATAACTCAGACCTTAATTCATGAGGCTTCTATACCTTAGTCGCTATGCCCTCTCAGGCACCAGCTGCTGTTTTATTGCATTTACTCTCAATATTGGACAGTGAGAGACACTCAAGTGGGTCAGTTCAGCTGCTCAGTTGTGTCTGACTCTTTGCGACCCTATGGACTTCATTCAGCACACCAGGCTTCCCTGTCCATCACCAACGCCTGGAGCTTGCTCAAACTCATGTCCCTTGAGTTGGTGATGCCATCCTATCATCTCATCTTCTATCGTCCCCTTCTTCTCCTGCCCTCAATCTTTCCCAGCATCAGGGTCTCTTCCAATGAGTCAGTTCTTTGCATCAGGTGGCCAAAGTATTAGGGTTTCAGCTTCAGCATCAGTCCTTCCAATGAATATTCAGGACTGATTTCCTTTAGGATGGACTGGTTGGATCTCCTTGCAGTCCAAGGGACTCTCAAGAGTCTTCTCCAACACCACAGTTCAAAAGCATCAATTCTTCAGTGCTCAGCTTTCTTTACAGTCCAACTCTCACATCCATACATGACTACTGGAAAAACAATAGCTTTGACTAGACAAACCTTTGTTGGTAATGTCTATGCTTTTTAATATGCTGTCTAGGTTGGTCATAACTTTTCTTCAAAGGAGTAAGCGTCTTTTAATTTCATGGCTGCAGTCACCATCTGCAGTGATTTTGGAGCCCAAGAAAATAAAGTCTCTCACTGTTTCCATCGTTTCCTCATCTGTTTGCCATGAAGCGACTGAATCGGATGCCATGGTCTTATCTTTTACAAGAGCTCTTCCTCTTCCTGAAGCTCAGATCGACTAGTATCTCCAGTATGGTGAACTTCTCACCTGGCTCCTTGGAAAAAATTGCCCAAAGTACTCAGGAAAAAGTAATAGCTTAAGTTTGTTCTGGGGCCCAATGCATTCTACCTTTGTTAAGTAATGGGTGGTGTTGAGTTATTCCTATTTTAAGATCTTGATTTTTGACTCATGTATTCTAACTATTGAGAAAACAAAACCACATTAAGTTGTTGATTTAGAATAATTACAAATCCTAGAAAATGACATGCCATCTTTGTATGGTCTCATGTCTGAGCCAAGCACCTCATTGGAAATGTTAACTGGCCATGCCATTGTTGTACCATGTGACAGATTGCTCTCCATGCAGAATGGTGCTATTAGGGAATTTGGTGTTTGTCTCTGTATGTCTGGATGTCATGCAGTGGCAGTAGACGTACTGGTGTTGAAGATAGGGAAACTATACCATGGAAAGCATGCATAGACTCCTTCTTACCACCACAGTTCCCATTTTCACATGCCTATCATGCCAGCACTTTGATGTTGCTGTCAACTGAGCAAGTCACTCTGGGAACTAAGGGTTTTTTGGGTTTTTTTTTTTTTTTAGTACTTTAATTCTTCTTTCATAGTAAGTGTGCACTGATGAATGTGAACATTTATGACATCTAATATATGGGTTGGAGCAGCATCCTCCGATGTAGAATATGCTGCCTCCTAAATCCAAAAATTCTACTTAATGTTGGGCTTCCTTCCTGATTGTGAGCAGTGCAATAAGTAATCATTTCTCCTCTACTTTTAGATGTCCCATGATGCCCCAAACCATTGATCCTAAGTTTCACTAATCTGGCAGCCCTTATTCTTTATTGAGATTAATTTATCTTCTTTATTGGTATTCAGTTATTCAGTTTACCATTTGCCACCTCAGCCTCATTAAATTACATTGGCAAATATGATAAAAACCAACTGACTGCATATTTTTTGCATACATACCTGGATTATGTTCTCTTTCACTAATTTAAATATCCACTGTCACCTATCATACATCTTAAAGTCAGGAACTGTGTGTTCTTCGACATTGCTCTTCATTTTTAGAGTCACTTTGACTATTCTAGGTTCTTTGAATTACATAGAAATTTTAGAATCAGCTTGTCAGTTTCTACAAAAGTCCTGCTAAAATTTTAATGTATTAAAAATTCAAAAAAATTTTTCAATTTCATTGTTTTCTGGATGATAGTGTTTCAGATGAGAAATGTGCTAATATTCTTATTTTGACTCCTTAGTAAATAACATGTTATTTTTCTCTAGCTGCCTATTTTGCTGGGTTAGATCTAAAGTTAGGGTTATTGTCAGCTTGATACTTTTAAGCTTTTTAGGGTAGGTTTAGAGGATTCTTTACCTAAGGATTACTCTAACTGAGGTACTAAGGCATGACCCCTCTGATGTCTCCACTGGATGTTCTGACTGGTTTGAAAGCAAACATTTGAGCTCAAAACAGCAGCAGCCCTGTTTGAGCTCTAGAAATTATTCACCTAAAAGCTCCCAGCTTATTAAATTTCTTCCATGCAAGTACAACTTAGTGTTTAGTAACAGACGAAAGGAGGCTTCATTGTGTGTTCCTGAATCTCCTCCTCCAGGTATTTCTTTTTCTTTGGTAATCTGCTTTACAGATGCCACATTGCAGGTACCTCAGGATCCCCTTACTCTGATCTCTGAAACTCAGTGAGATCATGTGAGCACTCAGCCTTCTGCAGCACAGTTTGGAAAATACTTCCAGGCAGATCATGGGGCTCATCTTGCCTGTTTCTTTTTTCCTGGGACTTAAATATTATGTTGCCCATTATCCTATATCTGAAAGCATTTGGCTAATACATTTTCTAAGTTTTCTATATGTTTATAGAAAACTCCAGTTCCTGTTATTTATCTTGACTAAAGCAGTGTTCTGTATTTGCTCATTCTTGATAACATTTTATAGTTTACTGATTTTGTGTCTCACCTATTATTTGCTTAAACATTTTATATCTGATCATTCTACATTCAACTTCTAATCGTTCCAATATCTGATGCCATTAGGAATCTAAATACTTGTTGTTTCTGGCACCTCATTCACTATGGCTTGATTTATTTAATCTCAATCTTTGGGTAGTCTAAAACCAATGTTTCGCCAGGAGGTATAAGAAATTATTTCTCCTAGGAGTTTGGTTTTGTGAGAACTGTGACCAGGTTTCCTAACATACTGTCTGGTTCCCAAGATCAGCTCTCTGGCTTAGTCTTAGAGCACAATGCTATTAGCAGCATTTATCTCAGACTAGCTGTCTACCTTTCCCTTTGTGTCTTGAAGGCAGTTTACTGTTCCTTGACTTTTTCCTAGGATTCAGATCATTTTTTGTATGTTTGTTAGGTTATTTATTCAAGGGATGCTTAGAGATTTACTTATTTCCCTTTAACCACAGCAATTCATTGAAATGCAGATTTTTAAATAAAGAATATAGACTCCTTTTCCTCAGGGGGTACTTATGTTGATTTTAAAGGTCTTTTTTATGTCTGGTTTTACTACAATATATCTATGTGTAATTTTGTTTTATCTCGCTCCAGATTCAGTGTGCTTCTCAAAATTAGGATTCATATTATCAATTTTTTAAAAAATTCATAGTTACTGTCCTTTCCCCATTCCATCTATCCTATTTTATCACCATTTTTTCATCTTTTTTCTCTCTCAGACTCGCTTTAGCCTATGTAAAATCCTCAACCCTTTATGTTTGTTAATGTTCTCTTGGGAAGGGGCTTTGTTTTTTACCATTGTGTCAGAACCTACAATTTGTTTTCTCAATATCCACATTCTCCTTTTAGTAACACAATTCTTAGATAGGTAATTGTCCACCTACCTAATATTTTCCAGGCTTAGGTCTGAACATTTGTGTCCTCCCCAAACCCATATGTTAAAAACCTAATGCCCAAGGTGACGATGGAACTCTCATGAATGGGACCAGTACCTTCATAAAAGAGGCTTCACAGAGACCCCTTGTGCCTTTCACCACAAGAGGATACAGGGAGAAGCTGCAGTCTGGGAAGTGTGTGTGTGTGGTAAGCCACCTCAGTCGTGTCTGACTCTTTGCAACCCCATGGAGTGTAGCCTGCCAGGCTCCTCTGCCTATGAGATTCTCCAGGCAAGGATACTAGAGTGGGTTGCCATGTCCTCCTCCAAGAGATCTTCCCAATCCAGGGATCCAACCTGCATCTCCTGGCTTTGCTGGCAGATTCTTTACATCTAGCGCCACCTGGGAAACCACGTCTGGGATGTGGGTCCTCGCCAAACACCTAATATATCGGTACCAAGATCCTGAACTTCCTAACCTCTAGAACTTTAAAAAATAAATTCTTTTATTTATAAACCACCCAATATAAGGCATTTTTTGTAGTAGCCAAAACAGACTAAGGCAGAAGTCTTCAGCTAGTTCCAGTGAGTCACCCTCAAGTCTTCCAGCTGATACCACAAACAGTGTGGAAGCATAGACAAACTATCCCATCTGAAACTGAGTTCATAACCCAAAGAAACTATGGGGTAATGAGATTTGCAATGTAAGTCACTAGGCAACACAGAATACAATCTTTAGTTCTTCACACTCTTTCGACTGGATCATTTTTTCTCTTGCTTTGTGATTTTGTATCTAGAACCCATTTTAGAGGAATTTGATCTGAAATGACACCAGAAGAATGTTACCACCAGATTGTTTGTATTTGTTATTGTCAGGTGAGTGCAGGGATTCATTGATCTGTGTGCAACTTGACATTGATAGTTTTAGTTTAAGAATTCCCAGATCATAATTGTTATATAAATTTGAACCCCAAATTTACATGAGGTGAAAAATCCATTGTCTTAATTTGTATTTCTCTGAAAGCATTACCTGATACAATGATTTGCATATCGGTGTGCTATATTGGGGGTGATCCCAAGAAATCAGAATTAGAGAGTAAAGATGATAAAGCAAGAAAAGATGTGATACCAATAAAGGGCAGGCTATTGTGCCATAGTTATACCTGGAGGCAAATGGAGCTCAAACTTCCCAAGGGTCTTCTGAGATAGAATGTGGGGTGTTCCTCAGAATCTTTTCTTTTAAGGGAGGGAATTGAGAAATATTTTTCCTGGTTCCCATCTTCCACTGACTGAGGATTGTTCAACAGGTGCTATGGGCTTCAGAAAAAAAGTGGGGGTAGAAGGGTAGTAACTTGAGATGAGAAGTCCGCTAAATGCACGGAAAGTTTCACCATCACTGAAGCTGAAATTGAAGGTGGTCCTGGAACATGTGATATATAGAGAGCCTCTAAAGCATCTGTGCTACATATGGTTTCAAATTCTAAAGGGGATATTCTTTACTCTCCATCTAGAGACCATGTCACAGTTAAAAAAAAAAAAAAAAGACTTTTGGTTTATCTTAGTTGCTGCTGGGAGGACTATTTTTAATTCCATCACTTCATTGACAACTGATCACTTTTTGGATCCCAACTTTAGAGGGAAGACTCAGTTGCAACCCATTACCAGCATCCCCACTTCATCTTCTATTCTGATGTGGACACTGGAACCAAGCTACTAAATTAAGTTCTTTGTTCCCTGACAGTAAATCTGCAACATCAGATTATAAATTTACCACTCTATTCTTCCATCTCTTCATCAGTCTGAACCATAGATGTTTTCTTTACTGAAAGTTCAGCTCTATATTTAAAATATTTGTTTTCCAGTGTTTTCATCCAGTATTTTTAGGTGTTTCACAACAGAAAAGTATTCAATATATCTAGTCAAACATGTTAGCAAAATGGAAACCCCTATCTTCTTGCTTGATTGCCATATGGAAATTGTTTGAGGAAAGAAATGCTAGTCATCAAATTCTAATCATTCTCCAATGGTGGAGAAGGCACTTTGAATACAAAGATCCTAATAGGATCTCTAAAATAGAATTTGGGACATAATGAGTCTGGGGGTAGAATGAAAGGGGATAGGACTGACATGCAGGACAAAGTCATTTTGTTTTGGCTGTAAAAGTAATTCCCTAATGTTTAGCCTAAGACTGAAACCATACTTAATTTCAGGCTAAATGAGTAGAGCATTGCAGTGATCATCTAAATAATTCATGCCAAAATAAGACATAAGTGTGTTTTGCATATATTATGTAGCTATTCCAGGATACTATTTATTCTCAGAGAATATTAGCACAGGGTTAAAATTGTCTCATCATCCTAAATTTCTACAATTATAATCTAAGTATATTGTAGTATTTTATAGCCTTCTATCAGAAGATAGGAGAAAACGGCATTTACTCTTCGCCATTTTATACTTCCCCGGGCTTCTTAGCAAGTGTCCATTTTCACCTCTTCCTTCTGTTGCTAAGGAAGCTTAGTTCTCTTTGCTATCTCTGACAGGTTTTCTTATCTCAATTGTTAATCATAGTTAAGGCTCTTCTTTGACGAAGTGCAACTCCTTGATACCATAAATTAATGCAAATCTAGTTATCAAGATTTTTCTAGTTCTTACCCTTTGCTTCTAAAAAAGTCCTAATGTTTGAAAATGGCCAGTGGTTTGCAAGACTGGCCACACATTACCTCATGTCTCAGTGGTAAAGAATTGTGCCTGCCAATGCAGTGTACATTGGTTTGATCTCTGACCTGGGAAGATCCCACATGCTGAGAAGCAACTAAGCCTATATGTCAAAACTAAGCCTATATGCCAAGTTGTTCCCCTCTAGAGCTGGGGAACAACTGCACATATTTAAAGTTAAATGTTGATGGCTTTTCAAAACTGAGATATATTTATCATACAACATTATGTAATTTTAAGGTGTACAATACATTGATTCCATACATTTATATTGTAATATAATTCCTCAGAAAAAGTTCTAGTAAATGCAAACCTAGAAACCAGGAAATGTCATTTAACAATTTGTGCCTTAATAAATTGGTAAGGAGGCAGTTTAGGGAAGGCTTACACTATTTGTACTTTTAAGTCTTAACACGTATTAATTTGATAGCTTAGATAGAAATTGAGGAACATCCATGACAAAACTCTGGAGAAAGCAAGGCAAGAAAATGCAGAAGGCTGACAGAAATAAACTTTAGAAAGAGATCTGGAAGCACATTATAGTGTTTTAAAATATCAGTAAGATTTTTGGTACTGTCCTTTTCTAGTAAAAGGGAAGGGAAAATTTGAGTAATTCTCAGAAGTTCCTCATGATCTGCATATTTAAACTATGCAGTTCACAAATTTGCTCAGACACGTTCAACTCCATGAGTAATCTCAAAGTACTGTAACAGTTCTTAACTTCATGTGTAGCATAAGATTATTTAGCTAGGAATATTCAAAATTGTGAATATGACATTAATTATAGGTTCATATAATCATCTGAATTATGTTTTAACTTTAAATGTACATACTTGAGAAATAGACTATTATTTTTCATTTAAACAAACACTGAGATGATTGGTTCATAAGAAAAAAAATCTCTTCATCTGCTTATTTGATATCCACTACAATTATTTTCTATTAAATGGAAAGGGAGCTCTATAATGTGATTTGATTCATTCTAACTAAACTTTTTATGCAGCAAATATTCAACATATTTCATGCCATTAAATTTATTTGGTCTTTAATTTTTCTTTATATACCATATAACCATTTCAACTATAATTATTTTTCTGCAACACAGTTTTTCTCATTTGAAGTCATATGAAAGTCCAGACAATATTGAAAAATATAAGAACATGAAATATAAAAATATATAGAAAAATATCAAAACCAACCCCAAACTCACAAAACATCAGCAATGTTTTTAATAATTACAATGACATGTGCAGAGTCAAGTATGTGTTCAGAGTCATGTACTTCTTTTGAGTAACTTGGCCTTAGTGCTAAGCCCAGCTAAAAAATGTGGATGTCTCCCTTCAGGGTGATTTTCTTCTCTTGAACTTCCCTGCAAACAAGCACATGTCTTTATAATTCTAAATATCAGATGTATTTTAATACATTTGATCGTCTACTGGGATGCAAAGGAATATCTGTTTTCTGGTAAAGAAGCCTCTTTACCTTCACAGATACACAGAGACGAGAAGAGAGCCTCCACACTTTACTCAACAGGAAAACAGACACCTAATCCCACCTACAAAGAGCATGTTTAGCTCCTGCCTGGGCAGTGGTGAGGAGGAGAACAGTGGGGAGGCCAGGCACTGGAGCCTCTGCCCTCTACTTCACTGCCCATTTCCATCCAGTACTAACAATACCTGAACTTAAGTCGTGGAAAATTTTTAATGACTTTGAGAACAAATATATTGTAGGTTGTAAATTTGAGTATTACATTTAACAAATAGTTTCATGTATTTAACCAGTATTTTCCTGAAAAACACCACAGTGGAACAATATGCATTTTCTTTTACCATCTTTGAATGATAATTTTGAACATAAAAATCAAGCTTTCAGTTTTGTTCTCTAATTATAAGCTGAAAGTCAATTTTCCCGAAAGATATTTATTTTCTTAGGAAACTAAACTAAAGGGATCTTCCTCTTTAGCTGTATACATAAAATCTGTTATATAATTTATATTGAATTTAACAAGGAATTAGGCAATATGTTATAACATAGTCTGCTCTTAATAGGGAATGGCAATTTTGTTTAATGATTATTAAATAGCTTTCTTGTCAAAATATATCCTCAATACACATTATTAAACTGTCATGGAATTTGAAACACAAACTACATTAATCATTTCCTTTTCATCTTCCTCATATTTTCCCTCTGCATCATTGCACACAAGTGACACCTACAGAGATCTGGTTGCAAAGTTACTAACTACTTTGAAGCAGATGCCCACCACAGCTTGATGGGCACGGCATCACTCAGCTTCCTTCACATCTCCTATTTCAGAAATTAATCACAGAGAATGGAAAAGCAGATTATGTTTTTTTCCTCCCTGGAAAATTTAAGTTCAAACTTAATGCCAATTCCACCATTGCGCATTATCCTTCCAACTAAGCTGCTGCTGCTGCTGCTGCTAAGTCACTTCAGTTGTGTCCAACTCTGTGCGACCCCGTAGACGGCAGCCCACCGGGCTCCTCTGTCCCGGGGATTCTCCAGGCAAGAATACTGGAGTGGGTTGCCGTTTCCTTCTCCAATGCATGCATGCATGCTAAGTCACTTCAGTCATGTCCGACTCTGTGTGACCCTATGGACAGCTGCCCACCAGGCTCCTTTGTCCACGGGATTCTCTAGGCAAGAATACTGGAGAGGGTTGCCATTTCCTTCTCCACTCCCAACTAAGAGGGAAGGCTAATAACTAAATGCAACTTAGAAAGTGAATTGATCCTGCCCTGCAGCATAACTTCCATCAAGTTGGAGAAAACTATTTCCAAAATATGGGAATCAGAATAAAATGAGTTAAAATACTAATTTCTTCCTTCTTTCTACTGTATTATTGCTACCCTGACTCCCCCCTCCCCCACCCCAGGACTGTCATACTTCTATGAAATGAAAGCAAATATGATTCAATCACAATAGAATAAGCATAACCACAAGAGGGTAGATAAAATGATATATCAGGAGTGACATGAGATATGATTTAAGAAAAAGATCTTAACTTGCTTTTAAGCAGCCATTGTAGAACATATTAGCAAATGATGACAGCTTTCCAATGCTTTTCATGGCTCTCATTATAAACTTTATCTTAGCTCTCCAACATGCTCAGTAGTTCTTTCCAGTTATTGTTAATCAGATTTCTTTATTATGGGACAGAGGTTTGAACAGATACCATTCTTTATTTTTCCTGAAATACAAAAGTGCAAAAGTTACATTATAATTTTTTTAAAGAAAATTATAGATTAAAAAATTGAGAAATATTTCCTTTGAGAATCTGAACCTGAAATCTTAGGACAAAAACTGAAGTCTAAAGCTGATTGCTGGATGATGGAGAATTATGAGCTATTTCCCAATGTGTGTGTGTTGTACAAAATTTTTATAACTTTATTTTCATTTCCATATTTCCATTAAAATGAAGTAGTATTTTCCTAGAAGACTCTAGTTTGCTAGGAACTCATAAAATTAGAAACTAGAAGAACTAAAAAAGAAATGGAGGGAATCACATTTAGCTCCTCTTTATTGTTTATATCAACATCATATAACAGTGATGAAACAGTAGTTCTCATTTTCATCTTTTGAACTCCTATATATTTACAGAATCTCAGCTTCAGCAATCAAAGTTGTGTTTACTAAGGATTCATTATATTCTTTTGAGTAAATAAGTACCATAATTTGATCTAAAATGTTCTGTTACTTGTATTCAACTCTCATTGACTTCAGTGATATGCTAAAACCAAAATGGGAAGCATATCTATCTCTGGGTCAATGGATGCCCAAATGACAGTACAAAACATATTAGGCACATTTGGACATGAGGTATAGCTCAGTGATTATTATTATATTTCAGAGCGCAGTACCCCTTTTGTGCACCAGGCAACTCATAACTTATCAATATTCTGAATATTTTTACAGTTAGGTAGCTTGATTATTTGCCATTTCAGATCATTGACACACAGACACACTTCTGTCTAAAAAAACTAAACTTTGTCTCCTGAGTGATACCAACTTAGTTTCATATATTAATGGAAAAAAACTAAAATATAGCTTGATAAATAGATAAATTAGGTAACAGGGCCTAGCAATTGACCTACATATTAAGTTGAACTGTAACCCAGTAATCAGATATCTTTTGTTTGCCCACAGCTGCTTTGTTTATGATTGGTACCTGCAAAAGTGAAATCTTGCCTTGGCCTCAGGAAGTAACTACTACTGTGTTGAAAGAACAACTTCCATGAATGAGTACTGCAGTGCTTGTTGCGTGATCTCTCTTGGTTTAACACACAACTTCATGGATGGAGGAGCCTGGTAGGCTACAGTCCACGGGGTCGCAAAGAGTCGGACACGACTGACGGATTTCACTTCACTCACTTCCTGTTGTCAGCGCCTGCTATTCTTCTCTCTGCCCATTTTAAGTATATGTGTGCTGTCTGCTGATTGATTTGGCCAACCCTAAAAAAGACCAGGAGCTGAGTGTGGCTCATATCATGAACCCTTATTGCCAAATTCAGACTTAAATTGAGAAAGTGGGATAAACCACTAGACCATTCAGGTATGACCTAAATCAAATCCCTTATGAGTATACAGTGGAAGTGAGAAATAGATTTAAGGAACTAGATTCGATGGCTGTCTGAGGAGGCCTTACAAATAGCTGTGAAAAAAGAGGAGTGAAAAGCAAAGGAGGAAAGGAAAGATATACCCATTTGAATGCAGAGTTCCAAAGAATAGCAAGGAGAGATAAGAAAGCCTTCCTCAGTGATAAGTGCAAAGAAATAGAGGAAAACAATAGAATAGGAAAGACTAGAGAGCTCTTCAAGAAAATTAGAGACACCTAGGGAACATTTCATGCAAAGATGGGGACAATAAAGGACAGAAATGGTATGGACCTAACAGAAGCAGAAGATATTAAGAAGGGGTGGCAAGAATACACAGAACTATATGAAAAAGATCTTCATGACCCAGATAATCACAATGGTGTGATCACTCACCTAGAGCCAGGCATCCTGGAATGTGAAGTCAAGTGGGCCTTAGGAAGTATCACTAAGAACAAAGCTAGTGGATGTGATGGAATTCCAGTTGAGCTATTTCAAATCCTAAAAGATGATGCTGTGAAAGTGCTGCACTCAATATGCCAGCAAATTTGTAAAACTCAGCAGTGGCCACAGGACTCGAAAAGGTCAGTTTTCATTCCAATCCCTAAGAAAGGCAATCCCAAAGAATGCTCAAATTACCGCACAATTGCACTCATCTCACACGCTAGTAAAGTAATGCTCAAAATTCTCCAAGCCAGGCTTCAGCAATACATGAACCATTAACTTCCAGATGTTCAAGCTGGTTTTAGAAAAGGCCGAGGAACCAGAGATCAAATTGCCAACATCCGCTGGATCATCAAAAAAGCAAGAGAGTTCCAGAGAAACATCTATTTCTGCTTTATTGACTATGCCAAAGCCTTTGACTTTGTGGATCACAGTCAATAAACTGTGGAAAATTCTGAAAGAGATGGGGATACTAGACCATCTGACCTGCCTCTTGAGAAACCTGTATGCAGGTCAGGAAGCAACAGTTAGAACTGGACATGGAACACAGACTGGTTACAAATATGTAAAGGGGTACATCAAGGCTGTATATTGTCACCCTGCTTATTTAACTTATATGCAGAGTACATCATGAGAAATGCTGGGCTGGAAGAAGCACAAGCTGTATTCAAGATTGCTGGGAGAAATATCAATAATCTCAGATATGCAAATGACACCACCCTTATGGCAGAAAGTGAAGAAGAACTAAAGAGCCTCTGGTGAAAGTGAAAGAGGAGAGTGAAAAAGTTAGTTTAAAGCTCAACATTCAGAAAACTAAGATCATGGCATCTGCTCCCATCACTGCATGGCAATTAGATGGGGAAACAGTGGCTGACCTTATTTTTCTGGGCACAAAAATCTCTGCAGATGGTGACTGCAGCAATGAAATTAAGATGCTTACTCCTTGGAAGGAGAGTTATGACCAACCTAGACAGCATATTAAAAAGCAAAGACATTACTTTGCCAACAAAGGTCCATTTAGTCAAGGCTATGGTTTTTCCAGTTGTCATATTGGATGTGAGAGTTGGACTATAAAGAAAGCCAGGTGCTGAAGAATTGATGCTTTTGAATTATGGTGTTGGAGAAGACTCTTGAGAGTCCCTTGAGCTACAAGGAGATCCAACCAGTCCATCCTAAAGGAAATCAGTCTTGGGTGTTCACTGGAAGGACTGATGTGGAAGCTGAAACTTCAACATATTTAGGCCACCTGGTGCAAAGAGCTGACTCATTGGAAAAGAACCTGACATTGGGAAAGACTGAAGGCAGAAGGAGAAGGGGATGACAGAGGATGAGATGGTTGGATGGCGTCATCAACTCAATGGACATGAGTTTGGGTAAATTCCGGGAGTTGGTGATGGACAGGGAGGCCTGGCATGCTGCGGTTCATGGGGTCGCAAAGAGTCAGACACAACTGAGTGACTGAACTGAACCGAACTGAACAGTTGAGATTCAAACTAGAGTTTATGGTTCTCTTCCCCCAGAGACATGCATAGATTTCTGTAAGATACTTATATTACCTTTTCTAATTAACTACTCTAGAAGTAGTGAGTCTTGTTCTTTAGTGATTTCTACTCTATGCCTTTTACACACTTGCCAATTGAGCGTCAATTCTGAAAGAATTTGTTTTTTTGACCTATGACTATGCTTGTTATTACAATATCTTATATAACAAAGGTGTTTGCGAGAGTAGATCAAAACAATGAGTGATCCCATATAATTCACCCATTTAAAGTATACAATCCAAAGGTTTCCAGTATATTCATAATCACTATTCCACTTTCTGCCTCTGTGGATTTTCCTATTCTGGATATCATATAAATGAAATCCCATAATATGTGGCTTTTGTATCTGATTTCTTTCACTTAGCTTGATGTTTTCAAGATTCGTTTATGTGGCATGTATCAATATGTCATTCCTATGTATTGCCAAATGATATTCTATGTTAATATGTGCCCTACTTAACTTTTCTGCTTAAAAAAAAGAATGTGAAGGGAAATTATGTATGTCAATTCAAGTCACATTTTTAAAGGATATGAATAAAACTTTCATGGTAAAAAATAATGAATGGGTTAGCCTTATTGTTTTAAACTATAATTTATTTTGGAAAAAAAGAGCTTTTTTGAAGGTAGAATCCTGTTGCAGAAATCCTTACTATGTTGTTATTTGTCTCCATGTTGTACTCCCCAATTTAAATTATAACACCTTCAAGGAGGAGACCACAGCAGACAAAGACAAGGAAAAAAGACAAAGACAAAAGCATAGGTTTGGGATTGAGTAGAATAGAAAGGCAGATGGCAACTCTCATAAGAAGCTACTCCACATGGAACGATCTAACTCAAGAACAATAAGTGAGTCTGAGATATGAAAATACAGATTAGCCAGTCACTGAATGGTGGTGCTATATGTGAGTCTTAAAGTATCAGAGCTAGAATGTTTTAGGATATGACCTATAAGACAATTCCCAATTCTATGATTTTATAATATCTTGCAATGGTAAAAGCAGAGCCAAGATTATAATATCCAGTCTTCCCAAACGTCACAGACCCTTGGACAATGTGTTACACTTTTCTCGTCCTCAATACACTCATGTGTTAAAAAGATAAAGCTTTCTTTCAGTGCTGTGGTGAGGATTAAAGAGAAAGTTTGTAAATATCTCAGACACTCTATTTGTAGGCAATGTTATAATTTCACTATAACTTACTAAAAGTGTTTGACAAGACCCTAAAGGCTACCTAGTTCAAGTGCTTGAATTTTCTTTACAGAAATTTTATTGCCAAATGACTATGTAATTCAGTAGTTGTAAAATTTTAAAGGCTTCCCAGATGGCTCAGTGGTAAAGAATCCTCCTGCTAATGCAAGGAGACTCAGGAGACACAGGTTTGACCCTTGGGTTGAGAAGATCCCCTGGAGGAGGAAATGGCAACCCACTCCAGTATTTTTGCCTGGAAAAATCCCAAGGACAGAGGAAGAGTGCGGGGCTACAGTCCATAGGGTCGCAAAGAGCTGGATATGACTGAAAATGCACACATGCACAACAACATTTTAAAACATAGCAAAATTTTTGTTTTAATCTTATAAAAGCTGGGTCAATAAAATATATAAACATGAAGCTGTTTTTAACTGAGTTAGAGACAGATTACTTATCCTATCAATTTGCCTCCTTTGCCATCTAATATCCTCTGAGCTTGAAATAATCACTGATTATTATTACATCTTCACAGCAACAAACCTCTCACTACTTTTAAAGACAGTCCTTTTTTTTTTTTTGAACAGCTGCTAGGATCAGAAACCTCTTTCTAACAGGCATTCTCAAACATTTGAAAGCAACAAAAGTTAGTTTCTTCCAAGTCTATTGTTCAAAGTAAAGCTCCCCAACCTTAAAGAACATACTTCATATACACTTTTAAATGTCTCTATATCTATCAAAACTATCAAAACTCTTTTATATTATTTTAGTTATCTTTTTTTTTTTTTTTTAGGCTGTGCTGTGCAGCATGCGGGATCTTAGTTCTCCAACCAGGGATCTATCCTGCGCCCCCTGAATGGAGTCTTAACCACTGAACTGCCAGGGAAGTCTCTATCTTGTTTTAGTTATCTTAATATTGTCACTTTAATATCCCTGGTTATTCTGGAGTAAAGCATAATAAGACTATGCCCTCTCTTATTCTCAAAATATAACATAAATATGTATGTTTTTAGACATGATGTACCACTATTAACTAATTTTAAGATTTCTAACTAAAATTCCTAAGACTTTTAAAATATACACTGCTGCTAAAATCTAACTGTCTCATCTTGAATAGGCAGGTTATTTTTTTCCTTTTAACCTAAATTTATTTGATTCTTTTGCTAAATTTGTAACTTGCATAAATAAATATGATAAATTATTAATCCAAATTATTGATTAAAAATGTGGAACAAGATGGATGTAAATACAAAGCTCATGGTGGCAACCTCTCTCCAGGTTGACAATGAATGATTCATTAGACATCTTTGAACACTGTTATTTCAGCCCAACCAAAGCCACCACAGGTATTCAACTCCTATTTTACATCTTATACACAAAAAACATAGGAGGACATGTTCACAAGTTGATTTTAAAAATGTTCCTGTATTACATTCATTGTGCCTCCATCTCCTGGTATTGTGATTGTTGAGGCAAAAGGTAAGTTTAAGTAAAATCTACTAACTATTCGTTACAATTCATATCTTGGACTAGCACAGAGTCAGCGTATTTGTTATATGAGTAAGAGGTAAGGATCCTTAACTTTTGGCATATACAGAATATGAGGCATGGTCACTGAATGATGGTACAAATGTGTACTTCATATTACAACATAACATTTAGGTTTAACCATTTACTTTATAGTAATAGTTATGATGAGAAAGTGATGCTCTTTAATCACAGAAGAGAATGACTTTGCAGTTTGTATAACTGTAATAAAATCTTCATGTTGGACAACTGACTTATTAAAAGTGTCTATAAAATATCAAGAATAAAAGTTTTCAACAGTAGAAAAGATTAAAATTATAGAGAAGATGGCCAATATGGTGTACAAAACAGCCTACAAGTTAGCTTTAGCACTGATGAAAATATCAGAAATGTCAGATCTTGATTCTAGAATGAGATAGGCTGTGAGGATAATGGTCAACATTGAATTTAGATAAATAGACGTTCTGAAAACATCGTGAACATGTAGAATATTTCCACAGAACATCATGCTTACATTTTGAATGATATTCTTTCTCTTCTTCCATGGGAAGTTAAGCAGTCTATTTCCAAAGAAAACAGTCATTGGGATGGAAATATGGATGTCTGGGCTAATACAAAAATACATGTCAAAATCCAAGGAGGAAAATTGGAGGTGTCTGATGCCCAAAAAGATATATGCTTTAAAATCATAAGTGAAGCCAATAGTTTGTTTCATCTGCATTAATGATGATTTTTATGCATAATTCATTTCACAAGATCAAAATGTCAATCAAGCTTAGTATATAGAAACCCTCCATTATTTCTAAAATTCAAGATGATAAAACTTGACCATCTTTGAGTCTGTTGTAAAAAGAATATGTCACAGGTTTTGAATATAACTTCAAAGAAAACATTTAAAATTGTTAGATCAACATCCTTCTGCAAACGCACTTATGTATAAATACATGTATTTATTCTTGTTTCCTTTTCTAAACAGTCTTTAAATACAGGAGGATCATATTTTGAAGAAGTGACTAGCCTCTCTAAGAGGCTGATATCTTAAACAATAGTTATTTTTCAATGGTACAAGCTTCTGAAAAGTTTATTTTTAAAAATCATTGGCATTATTTCCCAAAAGTATATTAATTACTTTAAATACCATTTCAAAACAGTAAACACCATAAAGAGAGGGAATTTTTATGGTTGAATTAATATGCATACACTCATTATTGTATGCATTAATTTATGTTGTCAGTAATTTACTTGCTCTTATATTATTACAAAATTAACAAAGAGTGTTTTCCACTTAAAAATTGTGGGGCTTTGATAAATGTTTATCTCCTTTTATTCAAATAATTTCTGAAATGGAATGAACTGTTTTAATGGATTTCTATAAAATTAGCTTTTAATAACCTGTTTTTAACTACAACTAAAGGGCTTTATTTTCCATTTTATTTTTTAATAACCCACAAAACAGGCAAAGTTTTTAACATACTAATTATTCATCTGGCATTTCATTATAAATTCCATTTTATAGGAACTGGCTATTTTATTCTGATGGGTTATTAACATTAGGGCAGATAAATTGAGTGTTATTAATAAATGTGTATATCTCCATGAAAATAGTTACTGTGGGTTAAGGAAGAAAGAGTTATGACTCGAATATTTGATATTTTTATGCAATGGTTCCAAGTAAATTATTTTATAACCAAACTATTTTAAACTGCTGTACTTCATGGTCTATTTAATCCTGTAAATTATCATATAATAGAATGGGACATAGAGAAATATTTGAACACCAAAGTTCACTTGTCTTGAAATCGTATATTATTGTGCTAATTGTTTTCATTATTAACAAGATTATATTTTTAATTTTTTCAACAAATCTTATCATTATCTACTCTGCAGTCAATGATTTAGGCTCGGGAGCCACACCATGAAGAAAACATTTTAAAACATTCCTTTCCTCAGTCTTACACTCTAGTGTGTATGTTTGAATATACGGGTTGGAAGTGAATGTCAGTTCACTTCCTCATAAACCATTAATGTTTTGATGCTGTTTGACAACTCCGGTTTCTTGATTTAGTCTCTCTTGGCTCTACCTCTTTGTCAAACTGTTTCCTGGTTCGTCTTTTCTACCTGCTTACTGTTAGTCTCCTATGTTAACCCTTTTTTCATTACTTTAAATATTATTGTTTCTAAAAATATATCTTTTGGTTCCTTTGTCCTTGTATACTCTTGCTCTGAATAGTTCCATTTACCTCTGAGGTCTCGTATAATATCTTTATGTACATGATATCCAATTCTAACCTCTGGTCTAGTCAATAACTTTGAATTTCAAATTTAACTGCTTCCAGTTCATATTTAGCTATGTACGTCAAAGTAAAATTCAAGGCAAAAGCATTGTGTAAGGCAAATAGGGTTCCTTAATTAATACAGGATCGAACCCGAGTCTCCCACACTGCAGGGAGATTCTTTACCATCTGAGCCACCAGGGAAGCCCCAATTGATAAACAGTAAGTTTAATAGAAACTTTGGTGGCTAATAATGTTGTTTTAAATGTTAAATGCAAGATTATCAGTATGTACATATGTTAACGAACCCATTGCAGTAAAAACAGCCTTTAACACATCCCTCCATTTGTAATGTTAGCTTGATAAATGATCAATACAATTATAAGGCATCTGAGTACAATAAATAATTATCAGAAAGATACAGATTTGTGAAATGTTATAATCAAGAATCTAGGTTTTTACAAGAATATCCATTGCTTTTAAAAATTTCATATGTAGAAAATGCGTTCAGGTAAAAATCTGTAATTACACCATCACAAAAACAGAAATTATATGTGAAAATTAATAATAAAATTTTACTACTTAGAAAGTTTTATATATTCTTCTGAATAATATCAAAATCATGTTTAGAAAACCAAACCCATTAATATACAGTTATAAATTGAATACTAGCTAATTTAACTCTGGAGTAATTTTTAAATATGAAGATAACATTAATACAGTTCATTATTAAATTTAAAATATATATTAACATTATTCATCATTCTTTACTGAAAGTAGAATAATTATATAATTTTTAAAATTCTGAAAATCTTTGATTAAACTGATCATCTATTTCTGATAAAACTCTTGACCAACTTAAAGTGGAAATTTACTTCTGTAGTATGACAAGGAATATAATTTAAGACAAATTACTAACATTATGGCTAATGGAAACAATTTTAAGATATTTTCATTAAAATTAACAGAAAACCGAGCTCTTGAAGTTCTGCAAGAAAAAAATATAAATTAAGTTAATTATTTTCCTTTTTCTTTGGCCGTTTTTATTGATGTATAGTTGATTTGCAACATTATATTTGTTTCAGATGTACAGCATAGTATTCACTATTTTTACAAATTATATCTCACTTAAAGTTATTAAAAATAATGGCTATATCTCCCTGTGCTATACAATATATTCTTTTTGCTAATCTATTTTATGCATAGTAGTTTATAGTAGTTCATAGTAATGCAATACTCCTAACTTTTCCCTCCTCTTTTTTCTCTCCCCACTAGTAAACACTAGTTTGTTCTCTATATCTGTGAATCTGTTTCTATTTTGTTATTTACATTTACTTGTTTTATTTTTTAGATTCCTTATATAAGTGACAGAGTATTTGTCTTTGACTTCTTCCACTAAGTGTAATACATAACGCAGCATTTCATTTTTTATGGTTGTGTAGTATTTCATTGCACATGTGTATGTATGTGTGTACATATATATATATACACATATAGACAAATATACATACACACACACATATGTGTGTGTGTATCTTTACAAATCAGACTTTTTGGTTTCTTTGGATTACCATGAGTGAAACTATTGGATGATATGGTAATTTTATTTTTAGTTTTTTTGAGGAAACTCCATACTGTTTCCCATAATGGTTGCATCAATTTGCATTCCCACCAACAGTGTACAGAAGTTTCTTTTTCCCCATATCCTCTCCAAAGCCTATTATCTGTGGTCTTTTGGATGAAAGCCATTCTGACAGCTATGTGGTGATATCTCATTGTGGCTTTAATTTGCATTTCCTGATGCTTAGCGATGTCAAACATCTTTTCATATGTCTGTTGGCCATCTGTATGTCTTCTCTGTAAAAATGCCTAGGCAGGTCTTCTGCCATTTTTTTTTTTTTATATTGAGTTGTATGAGTTGTACATATATTTTGGAATTAACCCCTTATCAGCAATATCATTTGCAAATATCTTCTCCTATTCAGTAGCTTGTCTTTTCATTTTGATGTTGGTTTCCTTTTCTATGCAAAATCTTTTAAATTTAATTAAATTCCATTTGTTGATTTTGGTTTTTGTTTCTTTTGCCTTGAGAGATAATCTTTTGCCTTTTTTGCGTTTGTCTTTTTTCCCCTTAGTATGATTGTCTGTATGAATCAAACAAACTAATTTAAAAGTTTTAAAAATAATTAGAGAATTTTACACAATATCCCTGAAAGCATAAATATACAAATATCAGTGCTTTCCTTATTATCAGCAAATTTGATAAAGAATTAAGATAAATGATACATATGGAATTGTAAATAAATTTTAAATGCTTAAGAATAAATTTGAAAATAATGAGTAAGATCTTTGTAAGGAATAATTTAAACTTAACATAAAACATTCTCAGTAGTCTTTATATTTCTATCTTTATCTCTTTTCATAGTGCAGATCAGCTTCTGACTCAATCATTTTTCTTTCTAATTTTTTTATTTATTGGCATTCTCTCCTAAATACAATATATTTTCCGTGATGTCTTGGATATTTCCTTTTCTATTGGGTGCTGTTGAGGTATCCTCAAACTATTTTTAAAAGTATTTCAATATTGAATGAATGAATGATCAAATATATACATGATTTTATTCTTATGGATTCCAGTTGTTATTGCCAAGATACATCATCATTGTCCCTACTGCAATCAGTTCAGTTCAATTCAGTCACTTAGTCATGTCTGACTCTTTGTGACCCCATGGATTGCAGCAGTCCAGGCTTCTCTGCCCATCACCAACTTCCAGAGCTTACTCAAACTCATGTCCATCGAGTCGGTGATACCACCCAACCATCCCATCCTCTGTCATCTGCTTTTCCTCTTGCCATCAATCTTTTCCCGCATCAGTGTCTTTTCCAATGAGTCAGTTCTTCGCATCAGGTGTCCAAAGTATCGGAATTTCAGCTTCAGCAACAGTACTTCCAAAGAATATTCAGGACTGATTTCCTTTAGGATGGACTGGTTGGATCTTCTTGCAGTTCAACAGACTCTCAAGAGTCTTTTCCAATACCACAGATCAAAAGCATCAATTCTTTGGCACTCAGCTTTCTTTATAGTCCAACTCACATATCCATACATGACTACTGGAAAATCTATAGATTTTACTAGATGGACTGTTTTGGAAAAGTAATGTCTCTGCTTTTTAATATGCTGTCTAGGTTGGATATAGTTTTTCTTCCAGGGAGCAAGCATCTTTTAATTTCAGGGCTGCATTCACCATCTGCAATGACTTTAGAGCCTCCCCCCCAAAATCTGTCATTGTTCCCACTGTTTCCCCATCTATTTGCCATGAAGTGATGGGACCAAATGCCATGATCTTAGTTTTCTGAATGTTGAGTTTTAAACTAACTTTTTCACTCTCCTCTTTCACTTTCATCAAGAAGCTCTTTAGTTCTTCTTTGCTTTCTGCCATAAGGGTACTGTCATCTGCATATCTGAAGTTATTGATATTTCTCCTGGCAATCTTGAATCCAGCTTGTGTTTCATCCAACCCGGCATTACACATGATGTACTCTGCATGTAAGTTAAATAAGCAGAGTGACAATATACAGCCTTGACATCCTCCTTTCCTGATCTGGGACCAGTCTGTTGTTCTATGTCCAGTTCTAACTGTTGCTTCCTGACCTGCATACAGGTTTCTCAAGAGGCAGGTCAGGTGGTCTGGTATTCCCAACTCTTTAAGTATTTTCCACAGTTTGTTGTGATCCACACAATCAAAGACTTTGGTGTAGTCAATAAGGCAGAAGTAGATGTTTTCTTGGAACTCTCTTGCTTTTTCAGTGATCCAGTGGATGTTGGCATTTTGATCTCTGGTTCCTCTGCCTTTTCTAAATCCAGCTTGAACATCTGGAATTTCACAGTTCAGGTACTGTTGAAGTCTGGCTTGAAGAATTCTGAGCATTACTTTGCTAGAGTGTGAGATGAATGCAATTGTTCAGTAGCAATCTCAAAAATGACAGAATGATCTCTGTTTCCAAGCCAAACCATTCAATCTCACAGTAATCCAAGTCTATGCCCCAACCAGTAATGCTGAAGAAGCTGAAGTTGAATGGTTCTATGAAGACCTACAAGACCTTCTAGAACTAACACCCCAAAAAGATGTGTTTTTCATCATAGGGTACTGGAATGCAAATGTAGTAAGTGAAGAGATACCTGGAGTAACAGGCAAATTTGGCCTTGGAGTACAAAACGAAACAGGGCAAAGGCTAACAGAGCTTTGCCAAGAGAATGCACTGGTCATAGCAAACACCCTCTTCCAACAACACAAGAGAAGACTCATGGTACTGAAATCAAATTGATTATATTCTTTGCAGCCAAAGATGGAGAAGCTATATACAGTCAGCAAAAAACAAGACCGGAAGCTGACTGTGGCTCAGATCACGAACTCCTTATGGCCAAGTTCAGACTTAAATTGAAGAAAGTAAGGAAAACCACTAGACCATTCAGGTATGACCTAAATAAAATCCCTTATGATTATACAGTGGAAGTGACAAATATATTCAAGAGATTAGATCTGATAGACACAGTGCCTGAAGAACTATGGACAGAGATTCGTGACACTGTACAGGAGGCAGTGATCAAGACCATTCCCAAGAAAAAGAAATGCAAAAAGGCAAATGGTTGTTTGAGGAGGCCTTACAAACAACTGTGAAAAGAAGAGAAAAGAAAGGCAAAGGAGGAATGGAAAGATATTTCCATTTGAATGCAGAGTTCCAAAGAATAGCAAGGAGAGATAAGAAAGCCTTCCTCAGTGATCAATGCAAAGAAATAGAGGCCAACAATAGAATGGGAAAGACTAGAGATCTCTTCAAGAAAATTAGAGATACCAAGGGAACATTTCATGCAAAGATGGGCACAATAAAGGACAGAAATGGTATGGACCTAACAGAAGCAGAAGATATTAAAAGAGGGGGCAAGAATACACAGAAGAACTATGTGAAAAAGATCTTCATGACCCAGATAATCACGATTGTGTGATCACTCACCTAAAGCCAGACATCCTGGAATGTGAAGTCAAGTGGACCTTAGGAAAAGCATCACTTCAAACAAAGCTAGTGGAGGTGATGAAATTCCAGTTGAGCTATTTCAATCCTAAAAGATGATGCTGTGAAAGTGCTGCACTCAATATGCCAGCAAATGTGGAAAACTCAGCAGTGGCCATCAGACTGGAAAAGGTCAGTTTTCATTCAAATCCCTACCACAATGAACAAATACAAATATCTTATATGTATGTTTAATATTACCTTATGGACCCAGGCTATATATGCTCAAAAAATAAAGTTGATATAACTGTTTTAGAATCAAAATATCTGTTTGGTTCAGTCTTACCATGAGTTGAAAACTCTTTATCTGTAAAGTTGGGCCACAGCTTACCACCACTAAATGAACTTATTTACATGTTTGTTGAAACAGATAAACTGGACTACAATGCACTCTGCCCATGCAAAGCATCTATTCCAATACAAGAAATAACTATTATTCTTAAAATTTTAAAGACAATAACTGGGTGATCACATATTGCCTATATTTTCATACACTGGGAAATCCTTATAGAAAAATGTTCAAGACAGTTTTCTTACAGCAGTGAAAAATATCCTTGGGCTTGTTTATTCCTTATAGATAACAGAAATGAGGTCAAAGTTATCAAAAGCAGAAATCCTGGAATGGCAAGTTGAGTACAAAATTGTAATAAATCTGTGGCACAGGATAACATTCACCTGAGAATTCTGAAGTAGAAACTTCTCACTCAAATTAATGAATATTAAAATAATCCTTTTCCAGAATCACTGAAAATTATCTAATTTGTCCTGAACTTTAAAGACGCCTGTGTCTATACACAGAATTACGGACCAGTAGAACTTGTATTAGAAATCCTTCCTCCCTCAAAAAAGTAACAGGTAGTTAAAAGAAAAAAAAAATGTAGTCATAAAATACATAAATGAGTTTAATTACCCATGAATAAATCATTATGTTTTCTAGGAGGGCACAAAATCTTTGGCCTGCATAGGTCAAAATGAGCAGGCTGGCAGCCTCAAAACTGTAAGATACAATTGGAAGAGATAAAATAATAATGCATCAAGAGAGGAAAGGTAACCTTTCAAAAATTAAAAGAAAATTTTAAATTTCTTAATGACAAGGTAAGAAAATAATTAACCATGGCATTATAGAAAAAGTCATAGATTAAGTACTGAGAGCTGCAACACAAAACTAAACAGTCATTACTCAAACTGAAAAAGAGAAGAAAAAAAAAAAAAAGTAACATTAAGGCAGTAGTGTCTATCAGGGATTTACGTATGATTTTAAGTGCTGTATACTTCTCTATTATGTATATTATACTCCCTGAACATATATGGCAATATTTGTTTAAATACATAGATAAAATTATATAAAATCATCTAATTTTTTCTTTTGTGCATAAAATTATTATACAAAGTTGTGAAAATAAGAAGCTTAAATATTTTTAAGTGTTTATATATAGGTATGGTGGCAGACTTTTAAGATGACTCCCAAGCATTTCTGCCTCCTGGCATTCACATCTTTCTGTAATCTATCCCCTTCAGTGTAGGCTAGACCCAGTGACAAATGGAATACAGTAAAGGCAATGGGGTGTCACTTCCATGATTTGGTAACAAAAGAGTATGACTTCCATCTTGCTAGCTGACTTTCTCTCTGTTGCCTTCTTGACTTGCACACTTTGATGAAGCAAAATGCAACAATGAACCGAGGACCAACACGCAGCAATGAACAGAGGACTTTATTTATTTTATTTTTATTTATTTATTTCAGTTGGAGGCTAATTACTTTACAATATTGTAGTGGTTTTTGCCATGCATTGCCATGAATCAGCCATGGATTTACATGTGTTCCCCATCCTGAACCCCCCTCCACGTCTCTCCCTATCCCATCCCGCTGAGTTATCCCAGTGCACCAGCCCTGAGCACCCTGTCTCATGCATCAAACCTGGACTGGTGATCTGTTTCACATATAATATATATGTTTCAACGCTATTCTCTCAGATCATCCCACCCTCTCCTTCTCCCACAGAGTCCAAAATACTATTCTATACATCTGTGTCTCTTGTACTGTCTTGCATATAGAGTTCTTGTTACCATCTTTCTAAATTCCATGTATATGTGTTAGTATACTGTATTGGTGTTTTTCTTTCTGGCTTACTTCACTCTGTATAATAGGCTCCAGTTTCATCACCTCATTAGAACTGATTCAAATGTATTCTTTTTTTAATGGCTGAGTAATATTCCATTGTGTATATGTACCACAGCTTTCTTATCCATTTGTCTGTCAATGGACATCTAGGTTGCTTCCATGTCCTGGCTATTATAAACAGTATTGCTATGAACATTGGGGTACACGTGTCTCTTTCAATCCTGGTTTCCTCGGTGTGTATGTCCAGCAGAGGGATTGCTGGGTCATATGGCAGTTCTATGTCCAGTTTTTTAAGGAATCTCCACACTTGAACAGAGAACTTTAGTCTAACAACCCACGAGGAGCTCATTCTTGCCAACAACCATGTAAGTGATATTGGAAGTTACTCCTTTCCTAGTCAAGCCTATACATGATTCCCCAGCCCTAGCTGACATTTTGAATGCAGTCTTGTGAGAAGAAAAGGACCAAGTTAGACTGTGCAGAAAAGCCCGACTCACAAAACTGTTGCTTTAAGGCACTAAGTTTTGGGAGAAATTGTTATGCTCCATAGATAAGTAATATAGAAGGAAATATTTATTTAGCACTTAACAGTGTGCTAGACATTTTTCTAAGTGCTTAGTTAGCATCTATTAGGTTAATCTTTTAACCTGCCTCATGAGACTAATGCGATTATTATCACTAACACATGCTGAAACAAAGACACGCAGATACAACATCCTCAAAGTTAAAGCATCCTCAGTTAGCAAGCGCAAGATGTAATCTCTGTTCATAAAAAAATATATATGCTCTTAGCGATTCGGTACTGTCTTTCACTTAACTCTAACAGCAGCTGTCATTTGTAAAATTCTTTATGAGAGAGAAAATTGTCTAGCTTCTTTCATTCTATCATTGAAGCAATTATTTTTTTTAATCCAGTTTCAAGAAAGATCAGAACCTCTCCTACCTGATTTCAAAGTTTATTTTAAGCTACTGTAATCAAGATAATTTGGCAATTTTCTCAGGATAGTTAAATAGATCAGTCAAAAAGAGAGAGTACAGAAATGAGTCTATGTGTACATGTTCAATTGATTTTTCACAAAGGCACCAAAGGAAGTTAATAGGAAAAGGAAAGCCTTTCTTAAGGAAAAAATATTTGAACAACTAAATACATTATAAAAATATTTTCACTTCCTGTCTCATGACATACCTAAATATTAATTTGAAATGGATCACTGACCTAACATATAAATTAAAATTATAAATCTTATAAGAAAAAATATTAGCGCATTTTCTCACTACTTGGGTAGGAAATGATTTCTTAGGACACAAAAAGCACTTACCACAAAAATAAAAGCTGGTAAATTGGACATATTCAATGTGAAGTCTGCTTATCAAAAGATATCTCTAAGAAAACCAATAGTGGAGTCACAGTCTGAGAGAAAAATATTTAGAACACATATATTTGACAAAAGACTTATATCCAGAATATGTAAGAAAATCCTATAGCCTCCAAAATTTTAAAATGGGCAAAACATTTTAACAGAAACTTTACAAGATGCAAGAATGACCAACAAGCACAAAAAAGATGTTCAGTATCATTAATAATAAAAGACGTAAACTAAAAGCCATTAGATATCATTTTCCTCCTACTAAGTTGACTAATTTTGAAATGATTGAAAATACCAAACGTGTCTGGGGATATATGGTCCCTTGAATCCTTAAATATTGTTCAGTTCTGTTCAGTTCAGTCGCTCAGTTTTGTCCGACTCTTTGTGACCCCATGAATCGCAGCATGCGAGGCCTCCCTGTCCATCACCAACTCCCGGAGTTTACTCAAACTCATGCCCATCGAGTCAGTGATGCCATCCAGCAATCTCATCCTCTGTCATCCCCTTCTCCTCCTGCCCCCAACCCCTCCCAGCATCCAATAAGTCAACTCTTCACATGAGGTGGCCAAAGTATTGGAGTTTCAGCTTCAGCATCAGTTCTTCCAATGAACACCCAGGACTGATCTCCTTTAGGATGGACTGGTTGGATCTCCTTGCAGTCCAAGGGACTCTCAAGGGTCTTCTCTCAACCACAGTCAAGCATTCAATTTTTCGGGGCTCAGCTTTCTTCACAGTCCAACTCTCAACATCCATACACGACACTGGAAAAACCATAGCCTTGACCAGACGACCTTTGTAGGCAAAGTAATGTTCTGCTTTTTCAATATGCTAATCTGAATTGGTCATAACTCCTTCTGGAGGAAGTAGCGTCTTTGAATTTCATGGCTGCAGTCACCATCTGCAGTGATTTTGGAGCCCCCCAAAATAAAGTCAGCCACTGTTTCCACTGTTTCCCCATCTATTTGCCATGAAGTGATGGGACCAGATGCCATGATCTTAGTTTTCTGAATGTTGAGCTTTAAGCCAACTTTTTTCACTCTCCTCTTTCACTTTCATCAAGAGGCTCTTTAGTTCTTCACTTTCTGCCATAAGGGTGGTGTCATCTGCATATTGAGGTTATTGATATTTCTCCCGGCAATCTTGATTCCAGCTTGTGCTTCATCCAGCACAGTGTTTCTCATGATGTACTCTGCATATAAGGTAAATAAGCACATGAAAAATTACAGCCTTGATTGTACTCCTGTTTCCTATTTTAACCAGTCCTGTTGTTCCATGTCCATTCTAAACTGTTTTGCTTTTCCTGGGACCTGCATACAGGTTCTCAACGAAGGCAGGTCCATGTCTGGTATTCCTCATCTTTTAGAATTCCACGTTTATTGTGATCCACACAGTCGTCAAGGCTTTGGCTAGTCAATAAGCAGAAATAGATGTTTTTTCTGGAATTCTCTTGCTTTTTCGATGATCCAGCGGACTTTGGCAATTTGATCTCTCGTTCCTCTGCCTTTTCTAAAACCAGCTTGAACATCTGGAAGTTCACGGTTCACGTATTGCTGAAGTCTGACTTTGAGAATTTTGAGCATTACTTTACTAGCATGTGAGATGAGTGCAATTGTTTGGTTGTTCGAGCATTCTTTGGGATTGCCTTTCTTAGGGATTGGAATGAAAACTGACCTTTTCCAGTCCTGTGGCCATTGCTGAGTTTTCCAAATTTGCTGGCATATTGAGTGCAGCACTTTCACTTCTTTCAGGATTTGAAACAGCTCAACTTGAATTCCATCACATCCACTAGCTTTGTTCGGAGTGAAGCTTTCTAAGGCCCACCTGACTTCACATTCCAGGATGTCTGGCTCTAGGTGAGTGATCACAACCATCGTGATCTATCTGGGTCATGAAATTTTTTTGTACAGTTCTTCTGTGTATTCTTGCCACCTCTTAATATCTTCCACTTCTGTTAGGTGCCTACCATTTCTGTCCTTTGTCGAACCCATCTTTGCCTGAAATGTTCCCTTGATATCTCTAATTTTCTTGAAGAGATCTCTAGTCTTTCCCAATCAGTTGTTTTCCTCTATTTCTTTGCATTGATCACTGAGGAAGGCTTTCTGATCTCTCCTGGCTATTCTTTGGAACTCTGCATTCAAATGGGAATATCTTTCCTTTTCTCCTTTGCTTTTTGCTTCTCTTCTTCTCACAGCTATTTGTAAGGCCTTCTCAGACAAACCATTTTGCTTTTGCATTTCTTTTCCATGGGGATGGTCTTGATCCCTGTCTCCTGTACAATGTCACGAACCTCCGTCCATAGTTCATCAGGCTCTCTGTCTATCAGATATAGTCCCTTAAATCTATTTCTCACTTTCACTGTATAGTCATAAGGGATTTGATTTAGGTCATATCTGAATGGTCTAGTGGTTTTCCCTACTTTCTTCAGTTTAAGTCTGAATTTGGCAATATGGAGTTCATGATCTGAGCCACAGTCAGCTCCCTGTCAGTGAGAGTTTATAACAGAATAACACTTGTACAAAGTGGCAATTTTGTATAAAGTGGCAATTCCTTAAAGATTCAAGCCTATACTTACCCTGTTAGTCAGCAATTTTACACATAGATGTATTTTCAAGAAAATAATGAGTCCATATGACCCTCCCCCCAAAAAATGTGTAAGAATGTTTGTGGCAGTTTTATACACATTTAAGTCCATGCATTGTTGTGTATGTTAGTGGTATTAAAAAAGTGGGAAAAAAACACCTTCATATACAAAAGAAAGAAACTCATAGATTAAATAATTTTTGTTATGTTGGTTTCTACTATACAACAATGTGAATCAGCTTTAAGTTTACATAGATCCCCTCCCTCTTGAGCACCATCCTTCCCATCCCAGACCTCTATGTCATCACAGAGCATTGTGTTGAAGTTCTCTAATGGGTTTTAGAATAAGCATTATTTCTTCAAATGAAGAGTTATTTGAACAGTTTTATAATTTACAGTGAGTTAATGAGTGAGTTAACTGCTGACTTAGCTGAGTTATGCAAGGATTCCATCGTTTTCAGAAAACTTGTAGAGAATGCTCTCATGGGACCTCTCTACAAAAGGCTCTCAGAAGTTACCCTGGGAAGAAGTCTCTCTAGAAACACAAAATCAATTTGTACAACATCCTGCAGGTGAGTAACTGATCAGTATTAGGGATAGATGTGAGGAAATAATTCCTAATAAAGTACTGTCATCAGTGGCCAGTCATATCACTTGGCTTAGCCCTTGTGTTCCTGCTTGAATCTGAGGGCAAAAAGGATACAATAAAAGTACAAGTAAAACTATTTTAGTCTGCTACTGCCAAAGCAAAGTATGTGACAACACTGGAGGCAAGTAGCTTCTGAGAGAAGAAGTGATGGTGGTGGTAGAATTTGTTTTGAAAGGAGTGAGTCTGAAATGACCAGCACATCTAAGCCTCGATTATGGACAAGCAACAGGCATGATGGCAGCACCTCTGATGGGCTTAGGCAAGAATTGCCATTTCTTTCAACAACAGAAATGGAAAGCATCACTATACAATGCTGGATATGAGAGGAATAGAATGGAAGGCACTAAAGGGTAATTTAAAGTGCATATCTGGAAAATTTAAAGATTTAAGCATCATTGCATGGTGAAGAATTAAAGACATACAGATATAAATATACCCTCTTACTTTACATAAATAAATAGAAATCAGGGAAAGAATAGTATACAATAGACAAAAATGTAAAGATGAAACATTTGATAATAATATAAAAGAAATAATAAGTTTAGAGAACATAGGAAAGAATTTGCTAAGGGCTTGTAAGCAATAAAGATTTAAGGGTGGTGGTATTTAATGGATACCCATTATATTTCCCCCAAATAGACAAAGTTTTATAGTTAAGGTTAGAATTTCTAAGGCTCTGGCCTCTTTCTGCACTCCTCACTCTTTCTGTATGGGAATGCATCCATGTCCCGGCTTCATTTTCCATCTGTGCTATGACTTTACAATGCATATATTCATTCCAGACCTCTCCTTTGGTCTCCAGACCCATATATTCAAATGTCTATATTTTGGATATCCAACAAGTGTCCTTGGATGATGGGTGAAATAATTGTTATGTCTCCTAGTACCTTTTATTCTGTTGTCATGAGTACCTCCTTAGCCTAAACTATTATCATCTCTCACTAAGAATCTTTCTCTAGACTCCTAATTCATTTCCCTCCATCCATTTTGGCCCCTCTCACCAATTTGTTTTCCATAAATTGTAAGATACAGAATGATATCTTCAAAATGCAGATACAACCATGTCACTGTGGTGTTTAAAACACATCAACAGCTTCACACCACTTCTAGGATAAATAACCTGGCATGAAAAGTCTTTCATTGCCTGGCCCCTATCAGGTTTTCAAGACTTGCCATAACTGCCATAACTTCCTCCTTATCTTGGGGCTTGAGACACTTTGGCTTTTTTTCAGAGCCTTATATTCAATACTTTCTATTTACTGCAAGACCTTTGCAGAGCCCTCCTCTCTTGCTTGGAACTTTCTTCCCTTCTCCAACCCCACTCTTGTCCCATCCAATGCCACTATTCTCAATTAACCCTAAATCCTTTTCATAAGTAACCATATTCCTTGAGCCTCTCATTTTAAACTAGATACACTTTAGTTTATTTAGTGTATGTGTAACATACACTTTCAGAGAACAACATAAAACTTCCTTTTTGAGAACTTGTATAAGTGTGAATTGTATGCTAATTGACACAATGATTAGTTTAATGTGTACCATCCCAATAAGACTGTAAGCTCCACAAGGGAAGAGACGCCCCCAATGGTGTTTATCTAAGCAATTAATCCCCAACATTGCCTAAAAATATTTGCATGTAAATTTTGGGAAGATACCATAGAAACTAGTATTAGCCCTCACCGCAACTATAATAGTGTACTGTCATGAAAACAGATTCTCTCTCTTTGAAACAGGGCCACACATATCCATTCTCATAGAAACTGGTGCTTTTCCTTTATTCCTTTCTGTGCAAAAAAATAAATCATTTCTTGTTTAGATTTAATTCAAAATGATATACCCACATAGGGTAATTTAATAAGAATGGCTCAGCAATTCTTAAAATTTAGGTAGGCACCACTCTGATGAACAATTCATAAGCAACAGGCAGGAGGTTCCTGATGTTAGCTGTCACTAGATTCAACCAGAAGAGCTATCATGGCTCCCAGAACAGGCAAAATACTGTACTCGCTTCCAGGACATTGGACAGTGTGCAGCTATCTTAATTTAGCTCAATTCCCTGATTTGAGCAAAAGCATGTAGAGAAACCCCACAGTGCTGACTTTGTCTATCCACATAATCTCTCGGATCCAGTCACTTTATTGCCCATCCTATTGGCCATGCAGTTCTTTCCTCTTCTCAGGCTGGATAATGCTTACCTACTCTTCCTGAGGTCAGTGTTGTCTAGATCTCACTCCATACTAATATCCAATCAGATAATTTGACTTCTTCATTTTCCTCTGATCAAATTATTTTTTCCTCTGATCAAATGCTTTTTTTAATCAAAAGTTTTGACTTTCAGAATAACTGTACTGATCTGGCTCTCAGAGCCTATCTTGAAATTCTGAGACAAAACATTGACTGGGTCTTTATCTTCACATTCCTGCTATAACAATTTCACTCTCCTGTAGATGTTGTGCTTCTAACTGCACAGAGAAAGAGAAATGCAAACCCAAGTGTTACAGTATATCATCTCTCTTCACACGTTAACTAAGCACTTTCCCCTCATGCCAGGGGAATGAGACATGTATCTCAGAAATTCCTCTCAATGAGTCTGTCTTCCTTCACTCACATAGTCAATGAGGAAATACCTCTGTGAATTACTTGAAAAGTAAAAGCAGCCAGTCCTCATTTGCCGCTAGTGTCAGTATGAATAAATGGAATATATTAAAAGAATATTCCTCCAAAGAGAAATCTAAACACCATTTAAGGTACCATAAGGAGAAATAACTTTAATCACAAAGAGCATTATAATTAGATTACGCGGTACTATGCTTTATGATTTTTTTTGTATTAGCCTCATTTTAGGTTTCATTTTATGTTCCTGCCTTTGTTTTTTCTTATTTTTTTCTCCCATCTATTCTTATGTTATTGAATATTTTATGTATTATTATAAATTTTAAATTTCCTTTATGTATTTTTGGAACAAAATAGTGTATAGATAACTAGACCTTTGATACATAAATAAGCTAGTTCAGAAAATGTTAGAGATATAGACATGCATGCAGAGAGTGGGGTAGCAGATTGGTAGCAAGTCAAATTTAACAGATCTTTGGTATATTTTACCTAAGTACTTATTGCCCATGGAAAATACTTTTGACCTTTCATCAAATATATTCTTAACCAAAGTTCTTCATATGCATTAAAAGCAGGTGTTGACAAATCACATGGGTGTGAAAACATGAAATAAACTGAGAAAGATTATCTCCACTTTGGGAACGTGGCATCACAGCTGCTATGAGCATAATTCTTTGCATGGGCATATAGGTCATAGAGAAACTGAAAGAACTATTTATATCAAATAATTAACAAGAGAGACATCAATTTCAAAAACATATAGGAAAAAATAAAATGAGATTCCCAAACTTCTGGCCAGAAGGATGCACAAAATCAGAATACACAGAGCAAAAAAATGAGAAGAGAGAAGACTAAAACCTCCATTTTTATATATTGAATTAAACAGTGGGAGCAAGAACACAAAGTTAAAAGAAGACAAATTAATAACTGAAAATATAGCACATATCATAGCTCAGACTGCTATAACAAAATACTACAGAGTGAGTGTCTTAAATGACAGGCATTTATTTCTCATAGTTTTGGAGACTGGGAAGTTCAAGATCAAGGTGCTGACACATTCAGTTTTTCGTGAGGGCCCTCTTCCTGGTTGGCAGTAGGACACCTTCTCATTATATCCTCATACAGTGAAGAAAGGAAGCTCTGGTTGTGTCTTCCTTTTCTTGGAAGGGCACTAATCCCGTAATGGAGCTCTACATACATCATCACATTTAAACCGTATTACTTTTCAAGTGCCCCACATCCTAACACCATTACATAGCAGATTGGTGATACAACACATGGATTTTGAAGGGACATGAACATTCAGTCCATAGCAGAGTATGTTTCAAGAAAATGGAGAAAAGAGAATGCAGTCAAGGAGAGAAGCCTGTAGGACACACACAGGAAAGAGCATGGGATAAATGCCAAAACACGTAAGATGTTGTAGGATACCGACAGTATGTATTTTCATAGAATCAAAGGCCTGAGAACACAGTGAAGTGCTTCAGTTAGCATAGAGTTCAAGAATGAGACTTTGAGAAGGCATCAAAAGCTTACTTCAGCAATAATAAATAACTCCCCTGGAGTGATGCAGGAAGTAGCCAAACTGAACAAAATCTGTAACTCTGACAGAAATTTAACAACACACAGAAGGAAGATAAAAATGGAGAGAACTACTATTCATTGAGTAACATGTAGATGTCAAATTCTGTGCTAAATACATAACTTGTGTTCTCTCATCCAGGGCTGCAAATATTGTAGGAATAATAATAGAGTAGAATAAAACAAAGATATTTATAGTACTGTCACAATCAAGAAATGTCTCAGTCATTTAAAAGAAACTGTCAGACAAAGAAGGTTGAGGATTTACCATACAATTAGTTGGACTCCCCAAAAATACTAAGATTATGAAAGACTAAGTTAGAGTGAGGAATTGTTCCAAATTAAAAGAGACTAAAAGCACATGACAGCTAATAGTAACAGTGTTTTATGGACATTAAATAACAATATTGGTATTTTCTAGATTATATGAAATCTTAATGATATTTTTCAACTTTTCTGAGTTTGTGGTTTGTATGATTTCATTTTATTTCTAAATAAATATTCAGTCATGCTTTTACTTTGTAATGCTGTATTCTTTTTCTTCTACAGGACACCTGAAATGTATGTGCTTCAAGCCCTACAATGTCTTAACCTTCTCCTAGAAAAGAAATAAAAGGTAAAAATAAAAGGGGAGAAGTTTTTATAGAGCAGGCATGCGCTCTAGTACAGTAAAGAAAAGAAGTTGGGGTGTTCATCTAAAATATGCACTTATCTTCTGGCTGAAGTGAGTCCAGAATTTTAGATAAATACATTTAAGCTTTAATCTTAAAGATCAATACATACTATTTAAATGCTCAGTTAATGTCTACAGTGAACGTATACACACAATAGAGACATAAAGACTTAGTTTAATAAAGAAAAACTTAAAGACCTATATTATTATAATCAGAAGTAGCTTTATGGAATCACTGGTGTTTTCACTGAAGTAGAGTGAATGTTTAGGACTGTACTGGAATGTTTAAACTGTGACAGGGAAGAACTAATTTAATGAATACAAAAGTTAAAAATGAACAACTAAATACTGGATTACCCTAGATATTTACATTTAATTTTCTAGATTCCTTTTTTATCCTGTTCATCTGGTATTAGGCAATTCTGTGATGACAGTGTAAGTATTTGTACACACAAGCCCAAGAAAAAGGTTTAGGCCTCTAATGTTTAAGCAACTAAAAGTTCTCATTCATGGGAACAGCTATATTGACGTTCCTCTTTTACACAAGTAATCCAAAGAAGAAGACCTGGCTTTCTTCAAATGTCAGTTGTTTTTGAAAAATCAACAATCACGGTCTTTAACCATTCTGGTTCTAATATTGCTCAGTTACTTTTTGTCCATTTGGATTCTCAAGCTACTTCTTGGCTCTGTTGTCCCAAAAACTAGGCAGTATTCATTACTCATTGACAGAAATGCATTTTATAAGCCCATTCACTCCAAGAAATCTCGGTAATGAAGTCTAACCTTGTTTTGTTTTGTTTTTCTTTACACCTCATCTAGTTTCACTTGCTCACAAGAGACTGGGCAGAGGACTCGATCCCGGCTCTTCAGTGCACAGTTCCTGGAGTGAAATGGCTGCACCAACACCTCAGCTCAGAGGGCTGTTGTATAGAAGCACCCTGCACTACAATGCAGTTCAAGATGGCGGCAACAGGGCCGTGTGCAGAGAAACTGCACCCCGCGCGGCACTTCAGACTGAAATAATCAAGAGCAACACAACCAAGTCCAATCTCGCGAGAACTCCTTCACGCTGACAAGAGCCTATTAAAGCAGCTAGGCTCGCTGCCTGTCACAGAGAACGTGTGCTCTAGAGCAAGAGCTTGCAGGTCTCCATTCTTTGGTCAAAAATTAAGCTTTCCTAAGCTTCTGAGGGGCTTCCCTGGTAGCTCAGTAGTTAAGAATCCACCTGCCAATGCAGGAGACATGAGTTCAATCCCTGGCTTGAGAAGATCCCCTGGAGAAGAAAATGACAACCCATTCCGGTATTCTTGCTTGAGAAATCCCAAGGACAGAGGAAACTGGCGGGCTACAGCCTATGGGGTAGCAAAGAGTCAGGCACAACTTAGTGGCTAAACAGTAACAACAATGCTTCTGAACTGAACTCTGTCTTGGCACCGGAGGCACTTGGGCGAAAAAAACAAGGAACGCTTGTTGGGGGCCTACACCAGTGGGTCAGTAACAACAATAGGATCTGTAAAAGTAGGCATGTAATATATTTTATTCAATTGCATATTTGAATATAGACTTCTGTTTTCCTTACAAGTAAATAAATATTTTGAATTTCAAAAGCCATTTCAATGCTTCCAAATGATATGTAAATCCCCTTCCAAAAAATTCTCCCCTCATACTGTGTATTCACCACCTGCAGGAGTGTTCAAAAGATTTGAATATTGTTTCTTAGTAACAGTCACTCATTATCTGAAACACATGGTGCTAAACTTTAAACTCATTAGCCACTCCATTAAAGTGGTTTTATTTAAAGAATATCTTGTTCCTGGCTTTTTCCCCCTGGATAAAAAAGATACCAACAAGGTATTAGTTGGGGCTCCCTTGGTGGCTCAGACGGTAAAGGATCTGCCTGCAATGCTGGAGATGTGGATCAAGAAGATCCCCCGGAGAAGAGAATGGCTACCCACTCCAATATTATTGTCTAGAGAATTCCTTGGACAGAGGAGCCTGGCAAGCTAAAGTCCATGGGGTTGCAAAGAGTTGAATAAAACTGAGCGGCTAACGCTTTCATGAGGTATTAGTTACACTTATCTGTGACATCAGCCATCAAATTCACCAACAAACTGTGACTGTGAAGCAAGAGATGAGCCTTTAAAAAAGCACTGAAAGCCTGTCAAAGTTCCATTAAGTACGGATTCCTCTGGGAAGGTTGCCTTCTTAGCATCCACTCCCTGACATTGATTAGAAGCTTGGGATCTAAGAGCAGCTCACTGTTAGTTAGCCCTGAAATTGCACTCTGGAAAAAGATACACAGCATCTGGCTGAATTCTGTCAGAAATTCTTTCAAAGCAGGGCCAGAGAGAGCTTCTGTATCTTATTTCTGTGGCCAACATGCTGTTAATTTCTAATCTGCTACAAAGATCTGATTAGTCAATGAACATATTTTGTTGATAAAAGTTCCAGAAAACAATTAAAATGCAAACTACTTTGTTTTGGAAACTATTGATGCTGTCTAAAAGACTTGCATCTGGCACCCCAAACATTTCAGCTTTCATCAAATGCTGCATGTGCCAGTTTTTGGCCATCCCAGTTCTTGATTATTCTCAAATTTTTTTGGAAATAACCAAAGGACTAATTAGGTCACTTGTAGCTTGGCTCCAGTACCAGGTCCAGGATCCCAGCTGGAAATGAAGGCACTTAGGAGAGCAATCACCATGTCTAACGCTGCTGCCTGGCTCTGGGGATGATTGACATTTCAAGAGCTGAACAAGCTTAATGTTGAATGAAATGCACTGAGGCAGAGCTGACACTAAGAAATGAATACATTTGTTCTACAAATATTTGCCAGGCATTTGCTATGTGCTATTCATTGTGCTAGATGCTGAAGAGAGAAAGGTTAACGTGAAATTCTCCGCCAAAAGAAATCATAGCCTATGGATTTAGACAAATATGTGATTTACAGTATAGTATGATAAGTGCCACACTGAGGAGCCAGAAAGGGGGGTGGTTTATTAGAATATAAAGTAGGAGCATAGAATTAATTTTAAAAGAAAACGGAATGCTTTCAAGAGAAATATCATTAGATGTAGAGGGTGGCTAGGAAAGAAGAGCACATGGAAAGGAGCTTGACAGTAGGAAACATGGCAATTTCTGGGAAATTAAAATGTTTAGAGTAAGGAGAACAAGCACTTTACCATGGCCTTTGTGCTGTGTGCTCAGCTGCGTCTAACTCTTTGCTACCCATGGACTGTAGCCCGCCAGGCTCCTCTGCCCATGGAATTTTCCAGGCAAGAATACTGGAGTAGGGTGCCATTTCCTACTCCCGGGGATCTTCCCAACCCAAGGATCAAAGTCGTCTCCCTTTGTCTGCTGCACTGGCAGGCAGATTCCTTACCACTAACTAGCGCCATCTGGGAAGTCCAACCATGGCCCTTAATCCTCTGCATTATTTACTTGCATCTCACTTTTTTAGCATCCTTTAGGTGTTCACTGAGCAACTGAGAGGTTGCTCAGACTTTTGTTCAGATCCTCCAGCACTCCAGAGTCTTCCTCACTCGGTATTTGTCCATGTGATTCTGCCGTGATTGGGCAGAATCGATCTTATCGTTCACTTCAGCTTAGATATCACCTCCTCAAAGACAAATTTGAGTGATAACATCTCCCTTATTCTCCATCATGGCAACCTACAGAATTCTCATATTAATATGTATTTCATTTTGTAATCACTTCTTTTTTGCATTTGTTTTACTGCCTGTTTGTTGAAAGTGTTAACCTTGGCCTCTTTGTTTTCATGCCTCTAACTTAGTTATATTTAGATAAATTTTGGAAACTGATTTAATGGTCCCAGATGAAAGCAATCTAATGTTTTATTAAGTTTGATAAAGATGATATTATTGTTGTATGGTTTACTTAATATTATGTGCATTTCATCATTCACTATGACAAAAAATAATGATAGAGTTCCTGAAGATTTATTAATTTTTAATATCTAGATAGATAGGCATGGAAATCCCATAGACAGAAGAGCCTGGCAGACTGTAGTCCATGGGGTTGCAAAACAGTCAGACACAACTTAGCAACTAAACAACAACAAAAGCATGAAGAGAAAGTCCTAAGACTCTCAAACACTTATAATTTCTCCTCAGGAGACTAGGTATATACCACTTAAGGGTAAAAATGACCAGAGTTTCATAGCAAGTCAACATTAGAGCTCATGTTTGAAATGTTATACTCATAGACTTTGGTCTGAAACTATGCTTGGTTTATTTTCATCACTCTTTGCTTAATATCTTCACATGTGAAGATATTTCACATGAAGGAAAAATGCATGTCTCTCAAAGCTATCCTTATTCAAAGAAGTCCTTTTTTGCATTGCAGATCTTAAGTTCTTATTATGAGCATCCTGTATGAGCTGGTGCCTGATCAAATGGTATCAGAATTATGTATTTATAAATTTCATTGTCTCATAAAAATTTATGAGTCCTCAGACATGATTAAAAAAGACCAGATACTCAAAGAAAGAAAATTTAAGTAAACACTAAGAAAAAGTGACATAGCAAATGGCCAATAAGAATAACAAAAGAGTAGAACTGGGCATTCACAAACTGAAATAAGGTATCTTTAAGAAGATAATGTTCATATATATATATATATATAAAATATTCTTATATATAACATATATGTATTTCTTGATGTGGATAATTTTTTAAAGTTTTTATTGAATTTGTTGAAATATTGCTTCTGTTCTTTATATTCTGGTTTGCTTCTGTTGTTTATGTTCTGGTTTTATGGCCATAAAGCTTGTGAGATCCCAGATCCTGGATCAGAAATCGAACCTGCACCTGCTGAATTGGAGTACCATTGGAGTACCACAGAAGCCTCCTGAGAATATAATACTCTTAACAGCTTTTAACTGATAAAAATCTTCTGGTAACAAAGGATATTTACTCATTTTTCTAGCTGTGCTCATATCAACTATAAAATTGAAGTTTCTTTTCCTTAAGCTAAAAAGAAAGACATCAGGGCATGCTAATGTTATGACTGTGATTCTTTGATGTCCTATATCCTTGGTAGAATACTCTGCTTCTGAAGAGTAATTTTTGTATTTACTTCTAATTTTATGCATTATATATTTTATTTATCAAGATCAAGTTCATTAATAGAAATCTTTGCATGATGTCTGAGCACTCCCTAAGGAATACAACTTGAAGTTTACCTCATAGTTCTAACACAGTGCATATACAGAAAAAAACTGGCCTTAAATATATAAATGTCTTTGCCAGGGATAATATATCATGAGACAGTTTTTCTTGGAGACCAGGAAATTATCTGTTGAAGCAATAAGCCAGCCACATCCCCAGTTCTTTACAGACAGTCTGCATTTTATTGTTTATCCAAACATCATAGGAAACATGACTGGGATTGGTGTAATGATCTATTTTCTTATTGCACTTAACTTCTGGCTTTGTATGGTAAAACATAAGTTTTTAATTCTGCTCAATGAATAACAACTTTCTAGCTATTTTTAAGAAAAGCATAACTTGCCAAAAATATTAAGCAAGATAGTGGCTTTTGTTGGATAATTATTTTATGTGTCTCCTATAATCTTCAATTTTTGTTATATTATTGATTATTACATTTCAAAGATATTAGGCAATTCAATTACAATATGGCTTATTTGGGGGGGCAGGGAATAGTATTCTTAAAGCCTTTATCATGAATTTATTTTTATACCACAATAAAATGTGGTTGATTCAGTACTTACAACTGCAGGTAGTGAAATCTAAAAGGCCAGAGGGAAACAACTGGCCCTCGGTCTTCACTGTGGCATGTAAGCTCCATTCCCTGCCCAGCAGAGAGGCAGCGCTAGCCCACATTGGTGCCGCATTGCTCATACTCTGGGCTTACTTCATTCTCAGTTTCTCAGCCAGCAGAGTGCAGTCAAACACATCAATGCTGATAGCCCTCTCTAAAAAAAAAAAAACTAACATATTTCCACTGTTTTCATAATGGCTGGGTTTAGACGGTAGAGTATTTAGAAGGTGTACTGGTGGACATCATCGCAGCACTGTTTATAATAGCCAGGACATGGAAGCAACCTAGATGCCCATCAGCAGATGAATGGATAAAGAAGCTGTGGTACATATACACCATGGAATATTTCTCAGCCGTTAAAAAGAATTCATTTGAATCAGTTCTAATGAGATGGATGAAACTGGAACCCATTATACACAGTGAAGTAAGCCAGAAAGATAAAGAACATTACAGCATACTAACACATATATATGGGATTTAGAAAGATGGTAATGATACCCCTATATGCAAAACAGGAAAAGAGACACAGATGTACAGAACAGACTTTTGGACTCTGTGGGAGAAGGCGAGGGTGGGATGTTTCAAGAGAACAGCATCGAAACATGTATATTATCTATAGTGAAACAGATCACCAGCCCAGGTTGGATGCATGAGACAAGTGCTCGGGCTGGTGCACTGGGAAGACCCAGAGGGATTGGGTAGAGAGGGAGGTGGGAGGGGGAATCGGGATGGGGAATACATGTAAATCCATGGCTGATTCATGTCAATGTATGACAAAACCCACTACAATATTGTAAAGTAATTAGCCTCCAACTAATAAAAATAAATGAAAAAAAAACCAAAGGAAGTATTTCATAATATTACTTCTACATTTCTTAATATGGACATATTATCTCTCCTACCAGTCACACACATACACACACTCATTTTTTGGCTCATCTCAAGTGTCATGAGTCAAAATTTTCATAGGTCGGGCTGAGTAATCTACCACTTTATCAAGGGAATAAAAATTTCAAAATCCACTCTTCCAATCTCATAATAGACAGTAGGGCTATCGCTCCATATTAGTTTAAGAATTTCAGTGATAACTTAAAGGGAAATTTACTACCAGACATAGAGGGAAAATATTATCTTACTTGCCTAGTTAAGCTCTGAAAATATTCTAAATTTACTCTATTAATGAATAACTAAAACAATTCAAGCTATGACAGACCTAGTCTATTATATAATCTTAATAACAGCACTACATGTATTGTTTTTATGAAAATATTCCCCTGATATTAAGATTTAATCCTATTATTTTAAGCTACTAGAAATGTGAATGTTAATATCTGTCCTAGCTACTAGCAACTACCAACTGGTAAATGTATGCAATTTTGTATATTGCACATTTAAATGTGAACCTATCCTTTTGTCTATTCACTATCCATCATCAGTGCAATACTCCTAAATGAGCAACCTTAAATTTTACTTTTAATATTTTAACATCACAAAGTTTGTTCTATTTGTAACGAGGTATGTTTTGGGGGTGGATATAGAAATAGCTGCTAACAGAGATTCAGAATTTCATAAAACACGAGCAAATGGAAAAAATATGGTTTTATATTTATTTGATTTGACTTGATTTAGATAAATTGGGTAGACTGAAAAAAATCTAAGTGACTTTATGTTCCTGTGAATTGACAGGAGAGGTGGAAGGTAACTGGCCTGTTTAACCCGCTTTGTAAGCAGATTGATAAAATATTGTAGTTAAAACTAATACTTGGCAGTAGCAAGAAGCACATAAACCTGGAATGACTTGAGCTTTTCATTTAAAAAAGGCAAATGGTAAAAAAAAAAAAAAGGCAAATGGTAAAATGGGCTCATTTCAGCTTTTAAATTTAGACTATATAAAAGAAAAAAAATGAAAAACATACATTTTATAGAAAGAGAGCAAGAAATGCATTCAGAAACAGTCTGCCTCAAGGCGAAATGAGTAACCCCACAAAAAAGCCAGATAATAATTCTTATAAATTGTGATTAATCAAATAACACTGTATATTTTATACTTATATAATTCTACTTTATTATATACATTTCCTATCAGTTAACCTGATTTGTAAAAGAACTGTCACCCAACTATAATTCACCATCATTCCTTGCTTGTTTTTGTTTGTGCAACAGAGGAAAGTGATTGAGCAAATTTAAGTCATTCAGTAAAGGAACTAATAGTAGAATAATCTTTATTCTTAGATTTTTTAAAAAATAAATCCCTAAAAAGAGTCAAAATTTGGAAACTATGTAATTTAAGTATAAAAAACATATTTTTTTCTGAATTATAAAATCTTAGATATGACAATAGATGTGATGCATGGAGTCCCACAAAGTCAGGTGCTATGGCAATTTTTGAGAGGCTCTAAACTATAGCAAAAAGTACCCAGCATAAGAATTATGTTTCAACTTAAAGGCCCATAGTTTGTAAAGATTTCCAACAAAGATTCTCAGTAGTCTATTTGATCAGCTCTCTGTTGGTTGGGGGATATGCTTCAGTGCCACCATCTGTGATTCCAAGACCTCATCCTCTCATGAATAGAAAATAAGTTGGGTTACTCATTAATCCTACATTTTGTACCTTCATAACTACAGAGCTTCAGCCCCCTTCCAAGAGATTCTTCCCACTCCAGAATCTACAGACCATTGGATTGTATCCCCAAAGAGGCACAAAATCATCCGGACAAAAGCCAGCCCCATACTCTGTTTAGCTCACTCTTCTGTTTCCTAATTAGAGCACTGTTTCAATTCAGAGCACTACTCAGGATAATTAGAAAAGACCCTGATGCTGGGAAAGATTGAGGGCAGGAAGAGAAGAGGGCAAGAGGATGAGATGGTGGGATGGCACATCGACACAATGCACAGGAATTCGAGCAAATCCTGGGAGATGGCGAAGGACAAGGAAGCCTGGTGTGCTGCAGTCCGTGGGATCGCAAAAGAGGTGGACATGACTGAGCTTTTGTACAATAACAACTTGGGCTAATGCTTATAGCACTGCTAAACTGCCTCAGACAATGGTGTCATCTCCATTGTCTGAAGAAACAATGAAATGTCTTCTTAATCTTTATTCTGCTTCTATACGGTAGAGACTCAAATTAATACAGACTTAAGGGACATGACTTTTTCCAGAATTTCACACAGTTCTTTACCCCCACAGCATATGCTGCTTCCAGTATGTCTAGGTCAATGCTGCTGCACAACACAAGAAGCCTCAGAATCTGTTGTTAAAGCTGCCTCATCGATTCACACTTCATCAAGGTTGAGTTCTCTCTAAAAATTTTCAGTCCCACCAATTGTCATAATTCTCATCTCAGTCTTTTCACCCTGCAAGTCTACATGTTCCACTCCACTATGAGGCATTCACATATGTAAATGAGAATATATAGACAAACTAATTGTCAGGAAGATGGGGTAAAGCAAGACATTCCCTATTTCTATAAGCCATGGTTAACATTCAGTTACCACAGAAAACTCAGTGGCTACAATGTATAGATAATTAGAAATAAGTAGCATCAACTTAACAAGTGTGTTCAATTTAACTTGGGTTGTTAAATATCCAATTTCATAATCTCTTATGAAAAATATATTTACTTTTCTCAAAAATTTACCTGGAAATTTTCCATGGTACATTGCCTTGATCATGATTTTGATCATCGTCTCCAACAACAATATCAATACGAAAAACAAGTTCTCAGGCTTTTCTTACATATTGTTTTTTCCTGCATGGTGCTAACATTTCACATGCATTTCATGTTTCCCAGGATGCTCTCCTTTATTCAATATCCCATCCCCAGACACTAGGAGCATATCAGGAGTAGAGTAGACATTTGCAGTAAATATTTTTTTGAACAAATAAATAGATAGGTGACTCCATTAGTTTGTTAGGGCTGCCATAACAAAGTACCACAGACTGGGACACTTAATAGCAATTTCTTTTTTCACAGTCCTGGAGGCTAGAAATCTAAGATTAAGGTGATAACAGGTTTGATTTACTTGGAAGTTTCCTCTCTTTGACTTGCAGATGGTGACCTTCTCATAGGATATTTTCTCTGTGCGTGCATCCCTAGTGTTCTTTTGTGTGTCTAAATTTACTCTTCTTATGACAACACATTGGATCAGGGCCCACCCTAATAGTCTCATTTTAATTTAATCACCTCTTAAAAGACCCATGAGGTTTGAGTGAGCGAGTGAAAATCATTCAGTCATGTCCAACTCTTGTGACCCCATGGACTATACAGCCCATGGAATTCTCCAAGCCAAAATACTGGAGTGGGTAGCCTTTCCCTTCTCCAGGGGATCTTCCCAACCCAGGTATCTAACTCAGGTCTCCCACACTGCAGGTGGATTCTTTATCAGCTGAGCCACAAGGGAAGCCCAAGAACACTGGAGTGTGTAGCCTATCCCTTCTCCAGGGAATCTTCCCAATCCAGGAATAGAACTGGGGTTCCCTGCACTGAAGGCAAATTCTTTAACAACTGAGCTATTAGGGTTTAGGGCTTTAATTAAATTCAACAAGAATATTAGAGGAACACAATTCAGCCTATAGAATGAGCTATGAACATTTAAATCACTCATCTAAAACTCAAAATTACAATAAAAGAGACTATTGCTAACTTATGTGTAACATGTTACTATCTATTGACATGTCAGTATGCATGCACATACTACAAGAAATCTAAATGTATTATTAACAGAGAAAAAGCTTTGTAAATATACTAAATTTTAATGGAAACAACCAATAAATTAGCTGAAATGTCAATGTCTGTACCAGGAAACTAGTTAACAGCTTGCAGCAATTCTTAGGGAATCTTTTACAAGTATATTAAGTAAGGAATCCTGAGAGTAAGTGTGATGAATGAAGAGTGTCAGAGATGAGCAGAAAAGTGAAAACAAAGCTCTAGAGTATCTATACCCAAGGGCAATATTTATAGTTAATGTTAGGTAGTTAGAATAAGACACAGGAGGCCAAAATGGCAGTGGCTAAAAGACAAGGAAGGGAAAAGCCCGAGAAAATAGAACAAAGGAAGCTCAAAGGAAGGCCTGAGGACTGGAGTGAGGACCTCGGGGAGAACAAACAGCACTCCTGGCCGGCCCAATTTACACAGGGCAGGCCCAGTGGGGGAGGAAAAAACAGATAAAGAGAGGAGCCAAAGCGCCAGGGCTCGCTCTCTTTTCGTCTTTGGGTTGGCATGGCCTCACACCTCAAGGATGTATTTTCCTGCTATTTTCTAAATAAAACTGAGCTGTAACATGGAGCTGTAACACTGATCTGTCTAAGAGCTATAACACGGTCAGTCCAAGAGCTGTGACGTGCCAAGAGCTTTAATGTCCATTGCGTCAAATTTTTGTTGAGACAAGACAGAACCGAGGAGATTACACTTGCCTGACAGTTAAGAACTTATTTATATAGATGAGCTCTGTAAGAACTTTTCATATAAGCATTATAAAAGAGAAGCAAAACCCTGCAGTGGTTAAAAACAGAGGCTAGGAGCAAAGCCAGTCCATACCTGAATCCCTGCCCTGCCACAGCCTGGCTGTGATTCGGTCAAGTTGTTTCATCTTTCTGAACTTCTGTCTTCTGTAAAACAAATAATAGCTGGAGATTAAAAGAAATAAGGTAAGTGAAGAGCTTTCCACAGTGGGTAGAGAATAGTAAATATTCTATAAATGACAGAAAACAGGATGTTAAGGATATAAATTAAACTGAATGCTAAATATTATCTCACATTAATATATGATTAAGAATATGTGGTTCATTTGGCACATATTTAGTTCCCAGCTCAAAGCAAGAGATATAAGAGACTCAATCATCATCTTCTTCATCATCATTAGCTATGTTTTAGAATTTATATACTCTATGAGATAAAATATGCTTTAAGTTTTATGTGCATGATCTCATTTAATGCTACTTCTACAGACAACACACACACACAGGCACATATATGGGACAGGTACTAACATCATCTACATTTTGCAAAAGAAGGAATGCAATTTTCCCATCATATACTTACTTATAACTTAGGCCTTTATGATTCCAGACTGAACTTTGGCCCAGCATAGTTAATGTCAATTGTTAATAATATTTAGATTGAATTTGGAGAAGCCAACTGCAGAAATATGTTAATAAGATTATTTAAAATGTTCAGAGTTAAATATATATTATCTATTTTTTGGAAATCTGATCAAACAAAAAAGTCAAAGGTTTCCTCTGTGTCCTATTTTACAAACAGGACATAACTGCCAAATAGACAAGTTGACTTTGGACATATGCTTAAGAAGGCAACCAATCTACAGGTTCTCTGACTTAACTGGTGTGGGCCATGGGATGATCCTCCCAGAGGAACTGCCTTAGCTATTCGCCTTGAGGAAAGCCTCTGCAATGATAAAGAGATTGCTATTTGAAGGGAACCCATACCCTTTCTTTTTGCTTGCCTCCATCATTGATGTGGAAAGACAGGATGCTTGAAGCAGCATAAATGATCTTATCACTATGACAGTAAAGCCAGGAATCTCTCAGAGGTGTTGGATTCAACAATACTGGAATAACAAATCTTAGGGCTTCCTGTTATCATTCTTGAATTAATCATCCCTATGTTAAGCCAAGTTTAATTAAGCTTTCTCTTGTTTGAGACCGAAAGTCTCCCTGAATGACCCAAGTTTGCTATATTGTGCAAAAATCCTGAATAATCAAATAAGTTAACTGTGACAACTCTTTATATTCATCAATTTTCTCTTCAGTTCACATCAAGATTACTATATTCCTTCCTAAAGAAAAATAGATTATAATTTTAGAATAGAGACTATGGAAAGTTGGTCTTACAGAAAAATTATTTTTGTGTGTGGCTAAATTAACATAAATGCCCTGGGCAAAAAATGAAGTATTTTAACAAAAATAATTTCACAGATGATGTGAAAAGTTTCCATGCAGCACTAATTATGGTATATTGCCCATAAAACAATTGGTTTTTTTCTATATTCAGATCAATAGTGTGTGAAAAAAATTTAAAAAAGAAAAACTACTTCTTGCCATGACTGTAAATGATAGTTTGGCTAAAAAGATTCATTTTGAATGAAGTAGATTTTGTCTGTACTGCTTCACCATCAATAATAAAGAATTCACTCTGTTTTTCTGTAAAATTATCACATGATATATTCTAAGTGCAAACTTTTCAAAATTTGGAGACTTGATGGTATGTACACTGGATGGAATACTTTTGCTGACACTGTCCCTGGTACTTCCTATCCCTGAAATGCTTTCTGAACTTTTGAAGTTATCATCACAGAATCACCAACAGTAAGGCCTCCAGTCATCTGTACCATCATTGACATTCCTTTTAAGGGCAATAAAAGAACAACAGAAAACATTCAGAAGGCAAAAAGACACAACCATTTCCCCTAAGAGGTATATATCACAAGATTCTCAAGCAGAACTGGGTATGTATACAAAAACTCAGAAATGTATCACAGATTTGAAGTATACCTTTACCCATAAGTTAAATAAATAGTTATTTTTTTAAATGTAAGCAGTTAATACAGACCCATGAGAATATGCATAATGAGTTACTTTCAAAAATCATAGACTTTTTTATCCTCATACCTTCACAAACCCTGCATAGTGTATACTGTAATAATCTGAATATAGATAATGTACTGTAATATAAAACATTGTGTGTTAACCAATCTCCATAGATGTTTTAAACTTTCAGGCTACACAATCTCATATCTATTAAAGTTTAACAACTCCTTATCAGGAGGAATTTTCCATTATGCTATGTTTATATTTTTCCTGTTATGTATTCAAATGTAATCTCCTTTATGTTATTTTGGCAATACTAGATGATAGTTTGAGGAAATTGAGGCCTGCAAATAACCACTTGAGTGAACTTAAAATCTCATTCTTTAGCCCTAGTCAAGCCTTGAGATCTAGCTGACTGCTTGAGTATTGAGAGACCCTGAGTCACAATCATTCGGCTAAGTTGCTCTAGTACTGGAAGTTCAAAAACTGTATAATAAATACAGTAAGTTGCTAAGTTTTGAGGAATTTGTTACACAGTAATATACAACATATATGGATACAGACTGAACAAAAACTATTTTCTTGACCATAATAGTTAAATTAAAAAGGACTTAAAGACTGATAGCTGAATTCACTTGTGGCATTCAGAATCCATGGTACTTGGGTATTTGGTAATAAGTGCTTATTTCAGACTTTTTTTTTTAAGTCTGATCATTATCAATATTTTTTTTTTTTTTGCCTTTTGCACAACAAAGTTTCCAGTTAATACAGCCTTATAAGTCTGTTTATCCATCTAATTAGTTGCTTGCTTATATATTTTTCTATCTATCCATTCATTGATATATTTTTCTATCCAGAGATTTGGACCAAGTGAACCCTATCTGAATATTAACAGCCAAGATTATTGGGTGTAGAGACAGCAAAATCTTCTTGCATGACTGATTCTATCTTTAAGAGTTTAATTTATTTCTTCATATGCTATTCATTATACACTGATACTTTATGGTCTTAAGTGGTAAAATTATAACATACAGTCTCAGGCAAGGAAAATGAAAATAAAATATTTGAAGAAAAGAAAAATCTAAGTAAACAATAAAAACAAGGCAAATATAATTGAATCAATCTCTACTGAGGCAGGTATACTATGGGATTTTTGTTAAAATAGGAGGTTTCACTTTAACCAAGTCACATTTTATTAAAATTTTCCTTGTTTGGACAATATAAAATGATAATTTTAGATTTACTAATGTTAAAAGTGCAGAAAACAAAATACTGAAATTAGGGAATTTTCATTATTAACACATTAACTTTTTCAGGAATGCATTGCTGCACAACAAACCAACCTAAAACTTAATAGCTTAAAATAATAACAAAGTGTATATTATTTCTCATGATTCTGCAACTAAGGCTGGATGTATCTGGATTTTTTTGTTGTTGTTGCTAGTTAGTTGTATTTTGGTCCTTGTAGTCTTCATCCAGGATGACTTTATCATTTAATATAGATGGAAGAGCTGGGAATTGACAGAGATACTCTCTTTTATTAATATCCTGTAGCCTCTAACTGTGCCTAATTTCTTCAAACAATGATGGTCTGCACACAAAATTTTTTACATGGTGGCTAACTTCCAAGAGAAAGGAAGCAGAAGCTGTCACTTCTCTTAAAGGCTAGATCCAAAACATACAGATTTATTTTCATAGAATTATATTGGTCAAAGAAAGCTACAAAACCAAACCAAATAGAAGGATAAGGGTAATAAATTTCACCCCTGATATGAAGGACATCACATACATGCAGAAAGGAAAGGAACTGATGGCAAATTATCTTAGAGGATATCTACTCCAGTTCACCCTCTGGCCACACATCCTCCCACATTCGAAACATATTCTTTGTATACACATGTTCAGACCTCCAAAGCCTCAGCCCATTGTGGCACCTGGCTCAGACATGGAATCTAGTTTCTCATTATCTATGTCCTTCTAGAAACACCTGAGTGCAATTCCTCAGGATCAGAGACCTGTGAAGAAAGACGTTATCTTTCCTCTATGTACCCAATGCACGGTAGTAAAACAGCATTTTAATTTCTAATTTCTGCTGTAACAAATCACCACAAACTTAGTAGTTTAAAACAACACAAATATATTATCCTACCATTCTGAAGAACAGAAGTTCAAAATCAGTTTCTATGGGCTAAAATAAAAGTGTTGGCTGGTCTGCACTTCTACTAGAGTCTGTAAAAATCTGTTCCCTTGCCTTTTCCTGCTTTGAGAGGCAGCTAGCTTTTCTTGTCTGCTGATCTTTTCCTTCATCTTCTAGCCAGCAGTGTGATATGTTCAACCATTTCTCTTTCTCTCACCAAAATCCCTGCTTCTGTTTTCACATTTCTTCCTTCTGACTTTGACCCTGAGGCTTCCCATTCAGAAAGACTCTTGTGATTACACTGGGCCACCAGTCTAATCCAGGATATTATTTTCATCTAAGATTCTTACGTTAATCACACCTGCAAAGACACGTTTGCCATGGAAAAGAACATAAGTTGCCATACAGTGAATAGGATGAATCCCATTCAGGAAGGGGTAGACAGATGGCTTATATCAGACATTAGTCCATAGGAATCCTGAAATCCAACAGGGAATAGTTCCCCTTGCCTCTGGAGAGGGTATAAGGTATGTTTCTTGGCTAGAATATAAGTGTGCTCTTTGGAAATGATTTTACATGATTCTTGAGTTTTTTCCACAGTCTTTTGTCCCTACTGTCTGAGTTATTCTTTCTTTTTCCATTAGAAATGACTAGTGTTTTCAAGTGAGTAGTCTTATCAGTCTGCTCTCTGCCCACAGACATTTTCATGCCTTAAACTCTCTTCTGTTTTGTTTTGTTTTTCTCCCTCTCTCTGTCTCTTTTTAGTCCACCATTGATGGCAATTTTGACAATAAATTCTCTTGAAAACATTGTATATTTCCTGTGAAGCTTCTTGTGGGTTTATTTCATAAGATCAAAACCATACTTATAAATCTTTTTCTAGTAAAGATCCTTTATATGTCAGTTTATGAGACGGGATACTGTGGGACTATGGCTTTATGACATTAAGACTGTTGGAAATACTTCTGCCTAAATATAAGGCTCTGATTCTAGGAACTGCCTTAAATATTTCTAAGTTCTTAACTCTCACTTATAATTGACCTTGAGTCCATGTTTTACTAGCAGTACCCTGTATTTGGTCTTTGCCCTGAGGACATTTTTACTTTGAAAATCTTTTGCTGCTTGGAGGAACAGGTAACGTAGCTCCAAAATTCTTGTGTAGTCTCCTTGAATACTACAGTATTCCTTCTCTGTTTCAATCTTTTCTTGCAATATCTTATTGTAGACAGTCAAAGAAAGCCAAATGTACTTGCCAAATTCTGCCTGACAATAGATGTATCCAGATCCACAACTTCATTAGGTCCAATTTTTATTTTCCATGTCAGGAACTGTTTTGATGGGAAGCCCTGCTGGCTCAGTGGTAAAGAATCATCCTGCAATGCAGAAGATGCAGGTTGCATCCCTGGGTCCACAGAGTCAAAAGAGTTGGGTATGACTGACGCAACTGAACACACATGCACGCACTTTCCCATATGTATATGTTACCTCAGTCTTATCGGGCTTCCCAGGTAGCTCAGTGGTAAAGAACCCGCCTACAATGTAGGAGACATGAGACATGGTTTTGATCCCTAGGTCAGGAAGATCTCCTTGAGGAGGGCATGGCAACCCACTCCAGTATTCTTGCCTGGAGAATCCCATGGACACAGGAGCCTGTCAGCCTACTGTCCATAGAGTCGCAGAGAGTCAGACACAGGTGAAGCAGCTTAGCACAGCCCCCACAGCACAATGTGAGAAACAAACTCAAAACTCAGTTGCTTTTTTTAAAAGCACATTTGTTATTTCCTAGTATTTGGCAAAATCAGATGGGCTCAGGCGTGCGGCTATTCTGTGTTACACGGTATCCTCTGGGGATGGATCATGCAAGACGGCTTCTTCCCCAAGTCTGGTGTTCTAACTGGAAAGTGTGATATAGTTTGTGATGTATCCAACTTCAAATCATGGTCATAATTTTTAATAGACTATTTTTTAGATCAGTTTTAAGTTCATAGAAATAGTCAGCAGGAGGTACAGAGATGTCCCATATACTCCCTGCCCACAAAAATGCATAACCTCCACCATTATCAATATCCTCACCAGAATGTTAACATTCGTTACATTAGATGAACCTACACTGACAAATCGCTATCACCCAAAGCCCATAGTTTACATTAGGGTTCATTCTCCAGGTACCTTCTGTGGATCTGGACAAGTTCATGGTGATATATACTCATCATTACAGTATTACATAGAGTAGTTTCACTGCTCTAAAATTCCTCTGTGCTCAATGGTAGACATTTTTTCAATGTTTAACAACTTGAGGTTTTAATTTACATCTGAAAAATATTTGACTCTAAAAAGCTTTATGGACTAGACATTTGATTCTAAAATCACAATAAACCATATATGAAAATAGAATATTTTACATTATCTTAATTTCTTACTTCAGTAACTTTTATTATAGAGGGACCTGGAATATATTATCCTCTAGTTTCCACAGCTTCTAAATTCCTTGTACTTTATTTAAAATAAATATACATGGTGAATGAATAAAACCAAAAAGATAACTAAGCCAAAAATCCACTCTACTGATGGTGATCACAGTGTTTTTATAGAAATTCTGATTTGTCATCATGACTCTGTTTCACATAATTCATTAAGATGATCACTTTATAGCTGCCAGGTGGTAATTTTTTGTTTAGCTAGTATCCTGGAGTATGTAGGCCACAGGTGTTGAAAATAAATCTGAGAAGTTGCTTTTATTTTTTATTTTTCTACAATATGAGTTTGTTGATTTTGTTTTAAGTTAAACAACATCTGGGCACTCTTCCTATTTTGGATGAATCTTCTTGAGAAGCAGGAATTGTGATCAATCAGATGTTTCCACTTGGGAGTTTGAATCTTGAAATCATAAACCAAAGTCACAGAAATGGTAAAGATAAATTCTCAAGCAGTGGGCATTTATGATGACAACTCCAGGGGCATCATGATGGGTTTAAAGCAGCAATGTCTTAACCAAATAATTTATGTGACAGAGCCTTTTACGCATGATCTCTTCTATTAGTCTCCATTGATTTGACCTAATTTCTGAATTTAACTCCCCAATTTTTTCCCAATTTTACTAACAACAACCCAATAATCTTTCAATAAACTCGTTTTCTGGGTCACTAAGGATCAGTTTTTTTGAGCTTACAATCAAACACTCTGATTTATATACATGGTTAATCAGTTTAACCCAATTTTATATATTAATATATAACCAGTGTACACTCAAGCTGTTTCTTTTATTAGCTACACATTGTCCTCCAAATACTGTTAATATGTTCTCCAAAAGGTAGTCTATTGCATCAGCACAGCCATTGCTAAATTGCTGTGAAGATTTTTTAAAATCACAATGATTTTATTTATCTTACAATGTTCTTAGATGAAAAGAGCTTGTTGTTTTTGTAAACTAGTGATCAACAATAGAATTTAAAGGAGAAGCAGCTAGCCTTTGACAAATCACATAAACTCAAAACAAAAACATTCTTGTTTATCTAGATATTTAGGAAATTGATCACTTATATAGGTAGAAACTTCTAGAAAGCTGAGTATTGATCCTTTCAAAAGTCAAAATATTATTTCTATCATTATTACTCATTATTTATTTTCAAGTTTTTATTGAAAAGTATACCAATCACAAATGTTTAGGTCTATGACTTTTCACAAAACGATCACATCTAAGTAACCAGAATCAAAATAAAAAAGCAAAGTATTACATCCACATAGTCCTTTCATATAATCCTTGCTTACTTCCATTTGTGTGGCTTTATTTCTGAGTTTGTTTATTTAACTTTAATTGGTTTTGTTTCCTTCCCTGCTTGACTATATGTGAGAAAGTAACATTTGCTTCACCAATGTTTTTTTCACTGCCTGTAAAACAGAAAGTTTTCAATAAATGATTTGTAACTGAGAGAAATAATAAATAAATTGGGGAATGAAGTTGCATGAATAATTTAAATCCCCTATGACTGTTCAAAGAATATCTGACTCCTAGTTTTCACCTGAGTCCCTAGTAATTAATTGATATTTCAATATATTTTAATCCCTGGTAATCCTGTTTCTCTAGTGATCACTGGCTGTTTGTTGTTATTTGTGTGTGTGTATGTTTATGTGTGTGTTCAGTCACTCAGTTGTGTTTGACTCTTTGTGACCTGATGGCCTGTAGCCTGCCAGGCTCCTCTGTCCATAGGATACTTCCAAGCAAGAATACTGGAGTGTGTTGCCATTTCCTCCTCCAGGGGATCTTCCCAACTCAGGGATCGAACCCAAGTCTCTTGAGTCTCTTGCATTGGAAGGAGAATTCTTTACCACTGGCGCCACCTGGGAAGACCGTGCTGCTGCTTGTGGACAGGTTTAATTGGCATGAGATCCTGCTGTCTCTTGGTCAGTGGAGATGACTTTCTCTCCTCCAGCAACGCCTCTAAAGCTGTACACAGTGGGCACATTGCAGCTAACTCTTCTTAACCTTCCCCCAGAAGTCAATATTTTCCTCAGACTCCAAGAAGTAGCTTTCTCTGAGGCTTTTTTTTTTCCTTAATCCCTAAGAAATCCTTTAATTGAGAAGACTGGACTATAAATTAGAAAGCATGTCTCACAGGAAACTCATTGTAATAAGTAACAATCTGTTATCACTATTCAGATTTTCTCTGGTGCCATTATATTTTTTCTAATTATTTCCCAAACTAAATGGTTTTAATTTTGGTAGCAGCAGATAAATAGTTATATATGTCAAAAGTAAGAGGAGTAGAAACCAGCATTTTACACTGTCCACAAAAAAATACACTGATTCACACTGGTATTTCTAAAAACAAAATATGTTACAACATATCACCCTAAATTATTTGGGATTATATTATTCAATTAATTATTTATTTATCTAATAAATCTATTTGGTAATCAGAACAAGTAGACTAGAACCCTATTACACAGTAATTAAATTACATGGTAATAAAAAGTGTGGTTAAAAGTTTATCTATACTTTGTCATTTGACTAATAAGCCCTTACCTTAGAGATCTGAATAGCATTTGTTCAATATTTCTGTACAACTTTTTTCCAAAATAAATATATTACGTGCATAGTATTTGATATTTGAGGAGCTGCTAGTATCTGAGCCCTCTTCCTATGTTTGGAGATTTCTCCATTTTATGAGTCTTGATTGCAAGTAAATTCCTACTCCAATTATAAAAGCTGAAAGTGTCAGATTCTGAATTACCCATTTCTTCTGACAACCTGGATTCAGGACTATATCTAGATTTGGCCAAGCTTATAAAGCTCCTGGGTTGTGTGAGTTTTGAAGTAATAGCACAAAGAAGATGACCTAGTGGAGAATTCTTTAAAGGAGAGACAGCAGGTCTAAGGTTCTAAGGGCAACAGTGTTCAGTGCCCAGTGTATCTGTTGGAAATATGAATTGTGGAATGGTGTTTCTACCAGAGAGAGTAGTAATTCTATTGGGTAAGAATTTAGGCTGTGGGCATAGCTTCCCTTCTTTCTTTTCAATTTTAAGAGTGTAGGCTGCTCATTTCCTGGTGTTTCTGTGAACAATTTGATATCCTATCAATAAAGGGATATTTTTTGTTTGCTTAAGTTGCCAAAATCAGCTTATGATGGCTGTACATAAGGAAACCAACTGAAAAATTAGTGCCTAACATGGCAGCAGAATTTCAGAAAAATGAGAGAATTTGGGAATAGTATAGGCAAATTATGGCAGAAGTAATACCATTTTAGGCATAGTTCTTAACTGCCTTGGTATCTTTCATTTCTCTCCCTTTGGACAGTTTGCTTTTACAGTAACATTCCTAGGAACCCACTTTCCATTCCAGGAGAAACCCAAGATCTACAGTGAGGCCAGAGGCCAATGTTGCAGTTGAGAACCCCAGGGGCACACCCAGCACCAACTACCAGCCATGTGAGTAAGCCAACCTGGACCTCCACAACAGTAAGCCTTCATGTAACTGCAGCCCACCTGACCCATGCTACACAGCAGGAGACACTCAGGAGACAGTCGCTCAGCTGTCATTTAAATTATTACCTATTAACACCTCTACCTCATCCTATCTAACCAGGATAATATCATCAGTTTATGGAGACTGTGTGTGAGGATACTTAAGATATTGGCAGACTATGTTATGGTAGAGAGCAGGAGAGTAGAAATAGTTCTAAAGTATAAACATGAGGATGTACTATTGTCTGTTAGAAAAGGTGAACTTTCTAGTGGTCCCTGCAATTTTTTTGTGTGGAGAAAAATGAATAAGCCAGATCAATATTTGCAAACCAAGTCCCAAGGGCTGTTTTTGATTTACTCCAGTAAAAGCACTATGCTTTCATTATTGGCTGCAAACAGTCACCAGAGTTATTCTCCAAGATCTATCCAGGTTTTGCACAGGCCAGTCAAGTTAAATGAAGATGTGATGAGTATAGCTTCGCTGCATCTCTACAGAGTTTCATAACAGTACAAATCTTTGCATTTCGTTCAAGGATGTAAATGGCTTCTGGCTTAATATCTGAAGAGGAGGAGAGAAGTCTAGAGACTTTCACTGTGGTCTTTATCTATGGGTCACAAAGTTGACACAGGGATTCTGCCAGTTCCCTGTATCTCTATTTCAATTACATAGATCTATATCTATTTCAATTACATATTCAAGAACTTCTGTGAGTTAAACTTGGAGTAAGACTCTGGCTTTCCCCTACCTATTGTTAGCTTCTGCTTTGACTGGTGAGCCATAGTGGCACTTTAGGTGGAAGAAAAATCACCTGGAGAATACTGACTTAAAGAGAGTCGCAAGGGCTGCTGCTATGGAATGGAGAAACTTTTCAGAGGCATAAACTTCTAGTGCATGAGACTGGTACTGTGATGAAGGATACCAAGCCTTTTGCATACCTATCCACTGGCTGTCATGTGAACCTAGAACACCCTTAAAGGAAAAGAAGTCCCTTCCTCATGCTCTAATCTTGCAATGGCCTTCCAGTGCCCTCTATTGGTGAAGTCTAGTATCCAGTCAGTTCAGTTCAGTCGCTCAGTCATGTCCGACTCTTTGCGACCCCATGAGCTGCAGCACGCCAGGCCTCCCTGTCCAACACCAACTCCTGGAGCTTACTCAAACTCATGTCCATTGAATCGGTGATATCATCCAACCATCTCATCCTCTGTTGTCCCCTTCTCCTCCTGTCCTCAATCTTTCCCAGCATCAGGGTCTTTTCCAGTGAGACAGCTCTTCGCATCAGGTGGCCAAAGTATTGGAGTTTCAGCTTCAACATCAGACCACCATCATCATCAGACCAACATCACATCAACATCAGACCTGAATGTTCCAATGAACACCCAGGACTGATCTCCTTCAGGATGGACTGGTTGGTTCTTCTTGTAGTCCAGGGACTCTCAAGAGTCTTCTCCAACACCACAGTTCAAAAGCATCAATTCTTTGGTGCTCAGCTTTCTTTATAGTCCAACTCTCACTTCCACACATGACCACTGGAAAAACCATAGCCTTGACTAGACAGACCTTTGTCGATAAAGTAATGTCTCTGCTTTTTTTTTTTTGTTTGTTTTATTTTTTTTTTCCAGTGGGTTTTGTCATACATTGATATGAATCAGCCATGGATTTACATGTATTCCCAATCCCGATCCCCCCTCCCACCTCCCTCTCCACCCGATTCCTCTGGGTCTCTGCTTTTTAATATGCTGTCTAGGTTGGTCATAACTTTCCTTCCAAGCAGTACTTTTAATTTCATGGCTGCAATCACCACCTGCAGTGATTTTGGAGCCCCCAAAAATAAAGTCTCTCACGGTTTCCACTGTTTCCCCATCTATTTGCCATGAAGTGATGGGACCAGATGCCATGATCTTAGTTTTCTGAATTAAGTCTAGCATTAAGTTACCTGAAAGGAGAAATGTCCAGAAAATTCAGGGTCATTAAGCAAGGCAAGACAAGATGGATTTGGAGCTCAGAAGTAATAAATAAATAACACCGGTGACAAGGGTAACTAAATGAGAGGTGAGTGAGTAGATGTCTCAGGATAGATTTGAGAGGGGAAGAACAGTTATATCCTTTGTAAGAAATAACAAAAATCCCCCTTTGCATTAATAATCAAGTACAGAAAGTAAGCTTGAATGCCATTTGACCTCTCTCCCGACCAACACAAATATTTTTGCTAAGTTGCTTCAGTTGTGTCCAACTCTTTGTGACCCTATGGACTGTAGCCCGTGAGGCTCCTCTGTCCACAGGATTCTCCAGACAAGAATACTGGAGTGGGTTGCTGTTTCCTTCTCCAGGGGAATCTTTCCAACTCAGGGATCCAACCTGAGTCTCCTGCAGCTCTTGCATTGCAGGTAGATTCTTTACCACTGAGCCACCGGTGAAGCCCCAACACAGTATTTTATGAAATTTTAAGGTTTTTTTGGGTAGCAAACACAAATAGAATATCTTTTTCAATCCTTTAACTTTCAACCAATGTATGTCTTTGTCTGTAAAATGAGTCACTTCAAGATAGTATATAGTTGGATGATTTTTTAATCCATCTCTGCATTTAATTTGAAGCATTTAATTCATAAATATTTACTATTATTACTGATAAACATTCCTACCATTTTGCTACTTGGTTTCTATAAGCCTTGTGCTTTTTGCTTTATTCAATTCCTCTTTTACTGCTTTCTTTTGATAAAACTGATATCTTCTAGTGTATTATTTTAATTCCCTTGTCACTTCTCTTACTATTTATTTTTTAGCTTTTTTGTTAGTAGTTTTACTGGGATTACAATCAATACTTATAACAAGGTTACCAGAGAGGAGCGGGTTGAGAGGTAGGGCAAAATAGGTGAAGGGAATTAAGAGGTACATCCTGGCAGGTATAAAATAAATAAATTACAAGGATGTAAGTTACAACGCAGGGAATGTAATGAATATTTTATAATAACTCTCTATATATGGTAACCTATAAAATGTCAAATTGCTATGTTGTAAGCATGAAATTAATATTGTAAGTCAACTATACTTCAATAAAAACTTTGACAGAAGGAAAAATTTTTAAATTCACAAATATGTAGAAGTTAAACAACAAACTCCTAAACACCAATGAGTCAGACTAAATCAAAATTTACACTAGAAAATACGTTTATATGCTTGAAAGAAAACACAACAAATCAAAACTTATGAGATACAATGAACGTACTCAAAGGGAAATTCATAGTAGTAAATATATTCATTGAAAAAGATTTTGAGTTAATAACCTAAACTTGAAACTTGAAAAACTAAAATTTAAAAAAGAGCAAACCAAACTCAAAGTAAGCAGGAATAAGAAAATACTGAGCTACCAGGGAAGCCCCGATATCAAAGCTAGACAGACAACAAAAGAGAAAGAACCACAAATAAACAGTTCTCATTATGACAGTGCAAAAGTCATCACTAAAACTAAACATAGGATCAGTGGTAAAGAATTCATCTGCCAATGCAGAAGACACAGGAGATGTGGCTTCCAACCCTGGATTGGGAAGTTCTCTTGGAGGAGGAAATGGCGACTCACTCCAGTATTCTTGCCTGGGAAATCCCATGGACAGAGGAGCCTGGCAGGCTACAATCCATGGGGTCGCAAAGAGTTGGACATGACTGAAGTGACTAAGCAAGCACACCATGACCAAGTAGGATTTATCCCAGGAATCCTAGGATAGTTCAACACATGGAAATTAATCAGTGAAATACACCATATTAACAGAATGAAGAAAAAGCCCACATTGTCATCTCGATATTTACAGAACAGCATTTTACAAAATTCAACTTTTAAAAACATTCAATACACTAGAAATAACATGGAACTTTTTCAGATGCATAAAAGACATCCAAGAAAATGTTCCTAACATCACTTTTAACAATGAAGAAACTAAAGCTTTCCTCCTAAGACTGGTGGCAAGACAAGGACATCTGCGTTTACCACTTGTACTTTATAACATTATAGTAAATGTTCTAGCCATGGAAATTAGGCAAGTAAAAGAAATGAAAGACACCTAGCTAGAAAAGGAAAGAAAAATCATCCATATTTGTGCTTGATATGATCCATGATTTTATATATAGAAAACTCTAAAGAAATCACTCACACACACACACACACACACACACACACACACACACACACACACAACTAGGCCTAATAAATGAGTTCAGCAATTTTCAGGACACAAGATCAATATACAAAATTTAACTGTATTTTTATACAATTTTAATTAAGAATCTGAAAATGAACCTTAAAAAAAGAACTTTATTTACAATAGAATCAAAACAATAAAACTTGTGAAAAGAATTTAAAAAGGAAGTACAAAACTTGCACACCAAAAACTATAAAACATAGTTGGAAGAAATTAGAGACTTAAGTAAATGGAAAGACATCCATGTTCCTGGATTGAAAGACAATATTGTAAGTTGACAGTATTCCTCAAATTTATCTACAAATTCAGTGTAATGCCCACCAAAATCAAAATCTGGTTCTTTTCTTTTCTTTTTAGAAATAGAAAAGTTGATCCTAAAATGAATAAATGAATATTAGGACACAGGGACACTAGGCACTCAAAACACTCTGAAAAAGAAGCACAAAGGCTCACACTTCTGATTTCAAAATTTACTACAAAGTAATAATAATAGAAACATTGTGATTCTGGCACAAGGATAGATATATAGGTCAATGGGATAGAATGAAGAGTCTAGAAATAAACCAATAGCTCTCTGGTTAGTTGATTTTCAAGAAGGATGCTAAGATCATTCAATGAGGAAGAATATTCAGCAAATAGTGAAGGGACAACTGGCTATCCACATTCAAAAGTATGAATTTAGATTCCTACCTAACACTATACACAAAAAATTAACTCAAGATGGAACAAAGACTTAAAAGTAAGAGGTAAAACTATGAAAACTCTTAGATGGAAACATAGGTATGAATTTTCATGACCTTGGATTAGGCAACAGTTTTTAAATATAAGACCAAAGACACAAGCAACAAGGGGAAAAAAATAGATAAATTAGACTTCATCAAAATTTAAAATTTTGTGCATTAAAGGACACTGTCAAGAAAGTGAAAAGAAAAACCACAGAATGAGAGAAAATATTTGTGAATAATATATCTTTATTATTCAGAATAAACAAAAAATATTAAAACTTAACAAAAGATACAATGAAAAAGCAGGCAAAGAATCTGAGTAAACATTTCTCCAAGCGAAAAAACTGATGAAGGTAATTTTGCAATATACACAATTATACCATATTAATAAGATAAAGTTCTTTCTTCACATATGTTTATATCTTTAAAAAGACCTAATTTTTTAGAACAATTTCACAGTTACAGAAAATTAAGGAGCAACTTACAAAGGAGGCTTCCCTGGTAGCTCAGTTGGTAAAGAATCTGCCTGCAATGTGGGAGACCTGGGTCCGATCCCTGGATGGGAAGATCCCCTGGAGGAGGACATGGAGACCCACTCCAGTATTCTTGCCTGGACAATCCCATGGACAGAGGAGCCTGGTGGGCTGCAGTCCGTGGGGTCGCAAAAAGTCAGACACGACTGAGTGACTAAGCGCACACACACACACACTTACAAAGGGCTCCCATATAGCCCACACCTAGTCTCTCTTAGTATGAACATCCTACGTCAGTATAGTACATCTGTTACAACTAAAAATGAGATTAACACATTAATATTAAGTCCACATTTTATTCATATTTCCTTAGTTTTTACCTAATGTCTTTTTTCTATTTCGGGAACCCACTCAAGATACCACACTATTTTGAGCTGTCATGCTTCCTTAAGCTTCTCTTGGCTGTAAAAGTTTCATAGACTTTTCTCATTTCTGGGGACCTTGGCCATTCCAAGGAGTATGAGTCAAGTATTTGGTGGGGTGCTCCTATATTAGAATTTTCTGATGTTTTTCTCATGATTGGAGTGGCAGAATTCCTGCTATATAAAAATTCCAAGAACTTTCTGTCACTGTGTATGTCACAGGAATTCACTCTTTAGACTCTATTAGTCTCATCAAGAGACTTTTTTTATAGTGAAATATAACTGACATAAAATTGTAATATGTTCAAAGTGTACAATGTGATGATTTGATATACATATACATTGTGAAAGGATTTCTCACAGAAATCTTATCTAAACAACCCCTTCTTGAATTTTGTTTCTACTGATACAAGACTTTGCCCTCAAGTTGCCTAGAAGATACTTTGTTTAACTGAAGGGATTTTTGAGTCATACCTTAATCTCTCAAAGAGATCTTGTGAGGTTCTTAGGAAGGATTTTAGGGTCACACCATCAGCATTTTCTCCAGAGTATTTTTGAGATAGTGAATTTCTGAACTTCAGCATTTTTTCCATCTGGGTGGACTGATAGTTTCCTAGATCATCAGTTCTGATTCTCTTTTCTTTAATAATTTTTTAATCAGTTCATCTCTCTCCTCTCAAATTTTACTATAAACAGGAAAAATAAACCAGGTCACATCTTCAACACTGAGCTAGGAAATCCACACAGCTGGCCATAGTTTACATAATCAGTCCCTAATGAATATTTGAGTTGCATTCTGTTCTCTTGCTATTACAAATAGGACTACAGTAGATTTTCTTGTGCATATGGCTTTTCATGTATTCTGTCAGTATGTGTCTGAAATAGTACTAAACATGAACTGCTGGAAAAAAGGGAAAAAATACATATAATTTGCCAAATTACCTAATTTCTCTCTTTATTTTTTAAGTGATTTTTGTGCTATGTGAGAATGCCTGTTCCCCCAGTCTTGCTGAGACAGTATTTTCAAAATTCAGTGTCTACCATTCTGATAGATGAGACATGGCATTTTAGCACAATTTTATTTTGCGTTTGTTATCATAAGAGAAAGTTATTTTCCCCTATTTTTAACTTCTTCATTAATTTTTTCAAGACCATTTTCTGGGTATAGAATATTTAACTTCTTTGAATACTCTGAAAATAGTATCCCACTGTCATATGGCTTTAATTTTGCTTTTCTGTTTGAGGACTCTGGCTTTTGTCCTGTTGTGACCTCTGTGAAGGTGATTCATCTTTTTCCCCTGAGATGTTTTTGTCATTTCTCTTTTGCTGTTGTTGTTGTTATTTTTAGCACATTTACCTTGTTATATGTGGGTACATTTTCTTCATTTGCTTCTTAATCTGAGGTTTATGTCATCATTAGCTATTTAAATTCTAAACTAGTGCATCTTTAAATCTTTAATATGTTCTGTTTTCCCTCTTTGGAACTCAATTATGTTTGCATAGGTTTACCCCCCCCCCCTTAATCTACTATTTCATATGTTCTCTTCTGTGTTTTTCCCCTTTTCAAAATATTCACATTCATTTTGAAAAATTTCTTCTGATTTTTCATCCTGTTTAAAAATCTCTCTTCATCTGTATCAAATATATTATGAAACTAATCTTTGACTTCTTGATTTTGGTTTCTGAATTTTTTGGTTGCAGAAATAACACTTGGTTTATTATAATAGTTACTATTTCTGTATCAATTATCCTTTTATTTCCTTGAATGTATTAAGCATAAATACTGGATTTTTTCTTTTTAAGGTCAGTTTACAATTGGTTCTGGTGTGCAGTCTATGCATCAGCAATTCTAGATCCCTTTAATTCAATGTGAGCTAGAGTTTGTTGTTGTTGCTCAGTCGTTAAGTGGTGTCTGACTCTTTGCTACCCCATGGACTGCGCCACGCCAGGCTTCCCTGTCCACTATCTCCCGGAGTTTGCTCAGATTCATGTCCATTGAGCCAATGGCGCTATATAACCATCTCATCCTCTACCGCCCCATTCTTTTGCCTTCAATCTTTCCCAGCATCAGGGTCTTTTCCAATGAGTCAGTTCTTCAGATCAAGTGGTCAAAGTATTGATTCAATATTATCATTCAGACCCAGTGAGGGCTGGTTTATTTTAGTTTAATCCTTACTCCTAACTTACATTTATTTGGGGTTCCAGTTCAAACTTGGTATTTTACTAGACTCTATGATGTGGTAGGCCTAAAAATCACAAATTCTGCTCCTCCAGGTCATTGAATATGTTGAAAATCTTGCTTCTCAGATTCTCAGTCACTTCTTTACTAATATTAAACTCTTGTTGGGGAAAAGTGGCTACAAATTCTGTGGTTGGTTGGTTGGTACACTGGGTTTTCAACTACTGTCAGATCTTGGCCTTGCAATTCTCACTGCACTGTTAATTCTCTTGTCTGTATCAACAGAAGACAGAAAGACAAAGAGATAAACGTAGATTAAGGCACAGATATACAGAAATTTATATTTGAACTTCCTGATTGTGCTTTTGTGTAAGTGTTGATCAAAATTAACTAGATTGTCAGTACCAGGAATGAAGCTTCCCCCCAATGATATTTCTTAACAGGCTCAAATGAGCCATGACAGCAGTGATTTCTGAGAAAGAAAAAAATATATTTAAAATTAGCTTTATTTTTTTCATCTATATATGATTAACATGCTTGGAATTATTTTGTGAGAGCCAATTAATGCTAGACAATTTTACTGTATTACTATTTTGGGGAAATTCATGCTTCTAATTTTTTAAAAAAAATTGTTGATGTATAGTTGATTTATAGCATTGTATCTAACTTTTGATTTACAGCAAAGCAATTCAGTTATACATGCATACATATTATTATATATATTCCTTTTCGTGCTCTTTCCCATTATGATTTTTTAAAAAAAGACAGTGTGACACAGGATTACAAAGAGGTTTTTTTTTTTTTAATATTTATTTATTTATTTTTGGCTGTGCTGGGTCATCATCGCTCCACAGGCTTTTCTCTAGTTGTGGTATGCAGGCTTCTCATTGCGGTTGCTTCTCATTGTGGCGGCCCCTCTTGTTGTGGAGCACAGCCTCTAGGGAACACAGGCTTCAGTAGTTGCCCCAAGTGGGCTGAGTAGTTGCAGTTCCCAGGTTCAAGAGCACAGGCTCTATAGTTGTGGCACACAGGCTTAATTGCTCCGTGGTATGTGGGATCCTCCCAGATCAGGGATTAAACCTGTGTCTCCTGCATTGGCAGGCAGATTCTTTACCATTGAGCCACTAGGGAAACCCTGTATTATGATTTATCACAAGAGTTTTTGTTTGTTTGTTTTGGCCATGTTGTGTGGCATGTCAGATTTTAGTTCTCCCACTAGGGATCAAACCCACGGCCCCTGCATTGGGAGCTTGGAGTCTTAACCACTGGACATCCAGAGAAGTCTCTTTCACAGGATATTGAATTTAGTTCTCTGTGCTATATAGGAAGACCGTGTTGTTTGTACACCCTATGTATAACATTTGGCACCTGCTAATCCCAAACTCTCAATCCTTCCCACTTCCACGCCCCGCACCTTGGCAACCACACGTCTGTTCTCTATATTTGTGAGTCTGTTTTCATTTGTAGATATGTTCATCTGTGTTATATTTTAGATTTCATATGTAAGTGATATCATATTTGTCTTTCTCTTTCCGACTTACTTCACTTAGTATGATAATCTCCAGGTCCATCCACGCTGCTGCAAATGCTTCACATTTTCGTTATCCATTCATCTGTAGATGGACATTAAAATTATTTCCATGTCTTTGCTGTTGTAAACAGTGCTGCTATGAACATAGGGGTTATGCCTCTAAATCTTTTCTTCAAAACTTGATTTAGATGGATAGATTGGACATCTTCAAGGAATGAATTTAGTAAAATCATGGATATACTTTAAATGCTTAAGTGGCAAGTATTTGCTACCTGCAGAATAAACAATGTGGACAAGAGAACTTTCATTTCTGCATGCTGGAAGTTAGTGTTTCTGAGAGTAAAGTCTTTAGGTAGTTTGAAAATTAAGATCAAAATAACAGAAACAATATTTTCAATTATTTGTCACAACTATAAGATTCTTATATGTAATATTATTTTGTACTTAATTTTTAACAGTTGATAAGAAATCAATATTTGTGTTTACTTGAATGTTTTATTAACTAAATATGATTATGTTAGTATTTGAATTTTAAGAATGTATATTTGTTTCATATCATTAAAGGAGGAAAAACAATAACATTTTATTTCAGGCCTAGAATTTCTCAAAGAGTGATGATTAATCAGATAGGTTTCATCAATTTCCTATTTACAATTCAATTTTTCTTTTTAAAAATTATTAATTCAAAATGGAAAATGAACATAAAAGGCAGGCATTATTCTGAAATTCAAATAAGTAGCTTGATGAAGTTCACTATCAGCTCTTTATTTCTGTGTTAACAAGAAGAGGACTACATTTTAGCTGAAAAGATAGTACACTGAGTCAGACACTGCAATAATTGTCTCCTTCGGGCATTTGTCTGTCAAATAAGGAAGTATCTAATGAATATGGAATTACTCTACACTGTAGGGAAAGACTGCTCCAGAAATACACTGCATTATGTCACTGTTAAAATTAATTACTTGGAGTACTTTATAAATTCAAAAATAGTTTTTTAATCAACAGATGTATCTTAATTAAAAAATTTGCATTCCAAAATGCCTCTAGTCATTCTAAAACATAACTTTCAGCATAGATTGTGACTTACATCCAAATAAAGCAATTACTAGCAAACTGGGTTAAAGTTAGAATATAATGCTATAATAAAGGGATACTGTTAATGTAATTATTGGATTTCTTAATAAAATAATCCAGTTCAGGCTGGGAAAGGGTAGTAATTCTCAAAAAGTTACTATGTTTCTTACATGATCTTTGAGCACAGGATGCTGCCTTTCCACTTAGTCCATAACCATATAGTGAACATATGCCTTTTTATTCCCTTATTATACATCTCTTTTCAATCCAGGTTTTAGTTAATTTCTAAATCAAGAAGAGCAATTTCCAAAAAATTATTTGCATGCTTGTATGTTAAGTATGGTAGAGCTGGAGAGCAGATTTGCCTTTTGATTAGACTTAAGAATATACAGTAAACCAGGGTAGATGTAGAGGTAAAATGACAGAATGTGTTTGTTATTTGCTTAAAAGACTCATGCAATCTAGAAGTTAGAATGGTACTTAATTTTGTTAGTGTGAGCAGTAATTGAAAAATGTATGTGTAATATTTTATTTATTTTATCTGGATTCTGGTTACAAGCATATGTTCAAGTTTGAGAAAATTCATTTTGCTATAAATTTAGAATGGGCATTTTTTGTGTGCATATTACAATCTATGAAGATCTTAAAAAACAAAAAAATAAATAAGATAGGATATGTAAAAGTATAGTAAATATGAATATTTATCAATATTATTCACAATAGCCAAGATATGGAAATGACCTAAATGCCCATGAAAGGATGACTGGATATATATAGCAGAATATTATTCAATCTTAAAAAAGAAGCAGATCCTGCCATTTACAACAACCCCAGAGGACATTATGCTAAATGAAACAAGCTAGACACATAAAGAAAAAATATGCATGACCTCACTTGTGTGGAATCTAGAAAAATCAAATCCATAGAAACAGAAAGAAGAACTGTGGTCAGCAGGAGCAGAAGGCCAGGGAAATAGATAGATATTTGTCAAAGTGTACAATATCGTAGTTAAGTAGGACGAGTAAGTCTAGAGCTCTAATGTTTAGACATGATGACTATCATCAATAATACTGTATCAAATATGGGAAATTTGCTTAAGCAAGTAGATTATAGGTGCCCTCATGATACAAAAACATGGTAACTATGTGAAGAAGTAAGATGTTCGTTTGACTGTAGTAATCTATCACTATGTACATGTATATCAAATAATCATGTTGTACATGTTAAATATGTGGAATTATTATTTTAAAATAAGTTAAAAGACACTAAAAAAGATATTGGATGACAGTACATGTGAATTTTTATATTTTACATTTAGAATTCCGAGATTTTTAAATTTTCAAAATAAAAAGATTTTCAAAATGAAGTAAAATGATACAAGGCAGATAGCTGATTCAGCAACCACTGTTGACTTCTTGAAACTTTTACATGGAAAACTAGCACTATTATAACTGAGTAAAACAGTGGCTTGGAGCTATATTTTGTTGAAGTGTTTGCTTGGATAGAATCCATTTCTAAAAATTACCACTTGCACTATATGCATTGATTGATTGTCGCCCTAATATGCGTTGCAAGTATACCCTCTGGGACTTTCCTCCTATCTTTGATGGGGTTCCCTCCAAAGCAGAACCAGGTCCTAGGAAGAAATAGGATTAGGAAAGGAAGGTCAGAGAAGGAGGACAGCCAACACATGATGCAGTAATGAATGAACACTACTGTGGGCACCTGGGGTTCAGACTTGCTATCTGCTGAGAGAACTTTTCCACCAAGGAATGAGGAAGCCGAGGCATTTTTATAGTTGGAAGTTTGTTTCTGTGGGCATTAATTCCTGTGAATTTCTGGCCTGCTCCTTGACCTACTATTTTTCTACAGCTAGCAAATACCCTCACACTGAAGTGCTTGAGGTGGGAAACGATTTTTGTATTCCATGAATTCTTTATTAAAAACACAGGTGACCTCCAGAGTGGACCAAGAGAGTAAGGCCAGAGCCTCATACAATTGCTACTTGACGTGTTAGTCACTCAGGCATGTCTGACTCTTTGCGACCTCACAGACTGTAGCCCATCAGGCTCCTCTCTCCATGGAATTCTCCAGGCAAGAATACTGGACTGGGTTGCCATTCCCTTCTCCAGGGGATCTTCCCAACCCAGGGATCGAATCCAGGTCTCCCATGTTGCAGGAAGAATTCTTTACTGTCTTGGCCACTTTCCTATTTATGGATTCAACAAATACTAAAAATGAACAAGGGCTACCCTGGTGGCTCAGATGGTAAAGAATTTGCCTGCAGTGCAGGAGACCTGGGTTTGATCCCTGGGTTGGGAGAAGGAAATGGCAACTCACTCCAGAATTCTTGCCTGGAGAATTCCATAGACAGAGGAGACTAGTGGGCTATATAGTCAGTGGAATCGCAGAGTTGGATAGGACTGAGCGACCAACACTTTCACTCTAAAATGAACAAATGTTTAAAATGAACGAATATTTAGTTCAGTTCAGTTCAGTTCAGTCACTCGGTCATGTCCGACTCTTTGTGACCCCATCAACCACAGCACGTCAGGCCTCCTGTCCATCACCAACTCCTGGAGTCCACCCAAACCCATGTCCATTGTGTCGGTGATGCCATCCAACCATCTCATCCTCTGTTGTCCCCTTCTCCTTCTGCCCTCAATCTTTTCCAGCATCAGGGTCTTTTCCAGTGAGTCAGCTCTTCGCATCAGGTGGCCAAAGTATTGGAGTTTCAGCTTCAACTCTCCAATCAGTTCTTCCAATGAACACCCATCTCCTTTAAGATGGACTGGTTGGATCTCCTTGCAGTCCAAGGGACTTTCAAGAGTCTTCTCCAACACCACAGTTTAAAAACATCAGTTCTTTGGTGCTCAGCTTTCTTTAGTCCAACTCTCACATCCATACATGACTGCTGGAAAAACCATAGCCTTGCCTAGATGGACCTTTGTTGACAAAGTAATGTCTCTACTTTTTAATATGCTGTCTAGGTTAGTTATAACTTTCCTTCCAAGGAGTAGGCGTCTTTTAATTTCATGGCTGCAGTCACCATCTGCAGTGATTTTGGAGCCCAGAAAAATAAAGTCAGCCACTGTTTCCACTGTTTCCCCATCTATTTGCCATGAAGTGACGGGACCAGATGCCATGATCTTAGTTTTCTGAATGTTGACTACCCATCGAATGACTTGTAATCAATAGTTTGTGCTTTAGATCCCTTTCCTTTCATATAGAGTTGATAATAGATAAAATAGGAATGTATAACATATAGGGTACAAGAACTTTGTATCCCTCATGGTTCTGAGCATTTTCTCTAGGATTCTGAAACAAGAATTCTCTTATTTTCAACACTGATGACATGTGTTGAATCCATCTCAGTTTCATTTCTATTGCTCTAGAGTGAGATCTGTATTATAAAAGATTTCACCAGTGGTTCCATCATTCTCTTTATAGATTCCTAGTAAACAATAAGGACAGCTTAACAGAATTTAAAAAAAAAAAACTAAATAATAAAAACCATGGAAAGTTCTTTATAGCTACCAAGTATCAACATGAAGAATGATACCACTTATTTTGGGTTGTCTACAGAATGGAAGTAAAGAGAATAAATAACTTAATCTAAAATAACTCTAGGGGCTTCCCTGGTTGCTCAGTGGTAAAGAATCTGCCTGCCAATGCAGGAAACACAGGTTTGATCTCTGGTCCAGGAAGATCCCCCACATGCCACAGAGTAACTGAGCTTGAATGCCACAACTCTTGGACCTGTGCTCTAGAGCCCACAATGGCAACTACTGAAGCCTAGAGTCTATGCTCTTCAACAAGAGAAGCCACTGCAATGAGAAACCTAAACACCGCAATGAAGAGGAGCACCCACTCACGGCAACTAAAGAAAAACCACATGCAGCAACTCAGCATGGTTAAAAATATATAAATAAAACTACAAATAAAATAACTCTAGAAAAGTAAGTGTGATAACCATTTAAACGATATGTGGCTAATAGACCATTAATGCAGCCCTCTGTATGGAAAAAATGTGGAAAAAGTTAAAAATTAATAGGTAAGTAAGACAGACACTTAACCTTAGGCTAGAATCTGGAAGTCATTCAGTTCAGTTCAGTTCAGTCACTCAGTTGTGTCCGACTCTTTGCAACCCCATGGACCTCAGCACGCCAGGCCTCCCTGTCCATCACCAACTCCCGGAGTTTACTCAAACTCACGTCCATTGAGTTGGTGATGACATCCAACCATCTCATCCTCTGTTGTCCCCTTCTCCTCCCACCTTCAATCTTTCCCAGCATCTTTCAAATGAGTCAGTTCTTCGCATCAAGTGTCCAAAGTATTGGAGTTTCAGTTTCAGCATCAGTCCTTCCAATAAATATTCAGGACTGATTTCCCTTAGGATGTACAGGTTGGATCTCCTTGCAGTCCAAGGGACTCTCAAGGGTCTTCTCCAACACCACAGTTCAAAAGCATCAATTCTTCACCACTCAGCTTTCTTTATAGTCCAACTCTCACATCCATACATGACTACTAGAAAAACCATAGATTTGACTAGACGGATCTTTGTTGTCAAATTAATGTCTCTGCTTTTTAATAAGCTGTCTAGTTTGGTCATAACTTTTCTTCCAAGGAGCAAGGGTCTTTTAATTTCATGGCTACAGTCACCATCTGCAGTGAAGTCATTGACATAAAGAGAAGCAGTTTGAGGAAAGAAAAAAAAAGAAAAGAAGAAATCTACTCTGGATTTAATCTTTAACTATAGTCAAGTGATTAACTAAGAAAAAAAATAAGGGATACGCTTTGTACATTCCCCAACTAAATGGTACATTTCAGGTGCCATTTGCTGAGAAGCCATCACAGTGCACACATTCTGGAAAATATAGCTCTACAACTGAACACTGAAGAAGGGACAGATATAACAAATCCTGTTGCAGCATGCTGGGAATTATAATATTCACCTACTATCTTGGGTTAGAACCAGATATGCAAGTAATAGAAAAATACCTGAAGTATTAAAGAATTACATGGCCTGTTCCTTGTAAAGGCTGTATCAGTCTACTCTGTACTATGACTCTCAGAAGAGAGAATTTCACCATTACTCAAGTAGAGAGAGAGTAGGACCCAAGACAATCCATATTTTCTAATAACAAAATTTAAATCCTGATAAATCTAAATGTTTGTTAAATAGAAAAATAATCATCATTGGACTAATAAAAAAATTATTGCAGCAAAAGAGAAAGGGAATGGATGGAGAGAGTACATCTTCGACAATAATTTATTGTGATATCTAGAAGAAAATCACAATTACTTATTTGACAAGTTTTGTAGACCCTTTGTAGCTCAGTCAGTAAAGAATCTGTCTGCAGTACAGGAGACCCGGGTTCGATCCCTGGGTTAGGAAGATCCCCTGGAGAAGGAAATGGCAACCCACTCCAGTATCCTTGCCTGGAAAATCTCATGGACAGAGGAGCCTGCTGGGCTGCAGTCCATGGGGTTGCAAAGAGTCGGGCATGACTGAGCGGCTAATATTAACATTAATTGTCAGGGGAGGCATAAGAGGAAATAGGATGAGGTAAAGAAATCAATAAATGTATTATCAAAAGACTTCAATGACGATTATAAATTAATGATAAAGTTTCCATTTGACTCTGGTGTGGATATCCACTGCTGTGGGCAATCAAAGCAGTGATATGGATCAGAAGCATGTGAAGCTTTCTAAAAACACAGACAAAAATAACAAATTTGAACTAATAAGAGAAAATGAATGTACACATATGCTATAAATCTTGGATATATGAAATGCATATATTGAGAGAGAGCAAAGAGTAAACATAGATCAAAGTGTAGTTGTTCCCTAAAGAATATAGCCAGAATAAACAGAGAAGACATGAGCAAGAGAAGACATTTCAAAGGTGAGAAAGGAATTACTGACATTTAAGGTATAATTGCTGGAGAAAGTCCTTACCTAGATACATCCTGATGAAATATGTGAATCATAAACATGAAGTAAAAATATTTAATGCACCTAGGGAGAAAAAGCAAATATCTATAGCAAGTGAAAAGTCAAGCTGAACTCAGACCTCTCCTCTGTAAAGATATTGACAAATCATATTGCCGCTGCAGGTATCAAAATATCATTAGGATATACAGTAGGTAAATGATCTAATTAAGAAGGTCGTTTTACACTTTAAAATCTACGTATACAACTTTGTGCCTTACATTGAAGATTACATTTCAGAATCCATAAAATAGTAACCCAAAAGAAAACCTTCTAAAAGACCACAGGGATATTTCAACAAACATAAAATAACTAGAAATTGTATAGTCTACATTTTCTCATTATGAAATAATTAGCACGGAAGGTAACTAATCACAGCAATTATTTTTAAAATTCTCCCTGGCAGCTTTTCAGTTAACCAATAATTCAAAACTACAGTTAGTACAGTCTATATTCAAATTAACAGGAAAGACAGCATATGTCAAAAATACAAACAAACAGCAAATTCTATACTGAAGATGTATAAATCTAAATGCTTTTATCAGTAAATAGGTAAGAATAAAAATAAATGAATTATCCAATCTAAGAAGCTATAATCAGAATGCCAAAATTATCTCAAGTAAACTAAGATAGGAATAATTAGAAATGAAAACTAATATAAAACTTAATTAGGAACCATGAACCAGTGTGATTGACAGGTAAGTCTGAAAGCTGGTTGACTAAAGAGAGAATAAAAGATGAAACTTGAAAACTCACAAAACTTATACACTGATATACATGCACACAAAGAAATTAAAAGTACTAAGTTTTGAGACTGAAAAAATTGATATAAACACAGATCTAGAGGAGATGTATATTACATTTTAAGACTACACTACTCATAAAACTGTAAACGTTAAGAAATACGTGACTTACTATGATACCATAAATTGAACAGACTAACAGAAATGCCCATCAAAAACATGCAGGTCCAGATGACTGTCACGGGCCTTTGTGTAATAATTTTTCTGATCTTCTAGAGCTCGTAATAATTAAAGCCTTCCCAGTTACCCTAGTGATTACAAGTTACCCTAATGATAAAAAAAGAAATTTGAGATTAATTTTAAGAGTATAAGTAATAATACTCTTATAATAAGGGTATAAGTACAAGAAGATTCTAAGTAAAATTATTAGTAAATCCAGAACTTTATTTAAAGCCATAATACATTCTTACAGAAATATACACAGAGATATTTCAACATAACAAGACCTCCGTGCTTCAGTTTCCTAATCTATAAATTGAATAATGATAATTTCTACCTCGTATGGTAATTTCAAAGATTGAATGTATTAGTAAGTTTAAATGATTTAGTTTGTTATATAATTTCTCAATGAATATCTATTATAAATATTAATAGCAGTTAAAATTGATTATACATCAAAACTCATAAAAGTGGTTTTAGATTAGATAGATTTGTATTCAAAAGTCTACATCTCCCATGACTTTAGCCTCTCTACATCTCAGCTTTCCTCAAGTGTAAATGGATAATGGTATCTCTTCTAGTTTTATTATGACTAAATGATATAATACTTAGCATGTTGTCTCTGTGTGTGTGGCAAAGTCGTGGGCAATGGTTTGCCACCTCAAGGACTGAAGTCCACCAGGCTCCTCTGTCCTGGGGATTTTCCAGACAAGAATACTGACATGGGTTGCCATTTCCTACTCCAGGGGATCTCCCTGATCTGAGGATCGAACCCCTGTCTCCTGTTTCTCTTGCATTAGCAGGTAGATTATTTACCACTGAGCCATCTGGGAAGTCCAGCATATTACAAATCTTCATGGTAATTGTTATTGTTCATTTGTGATGGTTTATTTTGTGTCATTTGACTGGGCTAAGATACTTAGCTAAATCTCTGGTATTTACCTGGATAGCTGGTAAAACATGATTTCTGGGTGTATTTGTGAAGATGTTTCTGGATGAGATTAACACTTGAATACATAGACTTGGCTAAAAAAACAAAAAACAAAAGATTTCCCTCGCCAGTGCAGGCAGACATCATCCAATACTTTGAGGGCCTGAAGAGAACGAAAAAGCAAAAAAAAAAAAAAGAGAACGAAAAAGCAGAGGAAGGGCAAATTTCCTCTTTGCTTGAGTTAGGAAATCTACCTTCTCCTGTGCTCCAGTATCAGCTTTATTGGTTCTAGGGCCTTGGGGTTGGGACTGGGACTTGCATTATCATCTCTCTTGGTTCTCAGGCCCTCAGAATTGGACTGAATTACACCACTGGCTTTCCTGTGTTCCAGCTTGTAGACAGCAGATCAAGGGACGTCTTGCTCTTCATAATCCCATGAGCCAATTCCTATAATAAATCCCTCCCTGTGTACATCCTATTGGTTCTTTCTCTGGAGAACCCTAACATATCATTACAATAAACTTAGGTTTAAAACAATCACAAAATGATTACAATTTATGCCAAAAAGTTATTTGGTTAAATTCATCAGCCATGCAGACTGGGTGAGTTAGGTGAGAGAAAAACATCAAGAACCAGAAATAACACAAACAAGCCTTTCATTAAACAGGGAATTATGCATCCATTTGAAATCAATACTCAATGGTATTCTAAACTGTGAAACACTAGAGGCCTTCTAATTAAAATCTGAAACATGTTATCACTAACATTTTTCAGTTTTGTAACAGAAGTTCCTGCCAATAGAATCTTACAAAACAGGAAAAGTGAAGACTCATTACTATTGGAAAGAAGCAATCAAAATCATCATTATTAGCAGATTAGATGATTGTCTCTCTAACTGATAACTCAAGACAATCAAAGAAAAAGAAAAATAGACCTAATAAGCAATTTCAGCTGGTTATCAAATAAGTATACAAAAATTAAATAACTTTCCTACATACCAACAATAACCAATTAGAAAATGTAATTTTTAAAATTTCTCATTCATGGTAATGAAGTACAATTTTACAGAAGTATACAAGGCATACACGACCAAAACTCCAAAAAAGTATTAAGAACTTGAAAAAGTCTTAATGAATTCAGAAACAGTTCATGTTCCTGGGTGTATGTGAATTGTTTTTCTCCTGAACTCTGAAATTGACTGTAAAGTTCATATGGTCAGCTCCCAGAAAGATTCAGTCATAACTAACTCAACATATCTGTTGAATATAGGCTCCTTTGTCTCTTGGGATAGTCTCTCTTTCTTTCTCTCTCATCTCTTTGTCTATCTCTTTTTCTCTCTGAGTTTCCTAGGAGCTTTCAATTACACTGAGAATAAAATCTTCTCTTTCCACTGACACATAGAGTTCTTCAGAGTTGGTCCCTAATTACTTCTCAGAAAGTCTTCCTTCTCTTCCTTCAAGGTATTAATCTCTAAAAACTCTTGGTTTTCTTTCTGTCTGTAGATCTCATCTCTTTATATGGTGGGCTTTTTACCCCTCAGGTCTATCTCAAAATTACTTTCCTAATGATATTATCTACTCCAATCTCCAACCCTTTCATAGTCTAACACAACACTGTCTTTTTTTATTTTTTTAAGTATTTGTGAAAGTGAAAGTGTTAGTCACTCAAAAAAGTGTCCAACCCTTTGAGATTCCATGGACCATGACCTGCCAGGCTCCTGTGTCCACGGGGTTTTCCAGGCAAGCATATTGGAATGGGTTGCCATTTCTTCCTCCAAGGGATCTTCCTGACCCAGGGATTGAACCTGCGTCTCCTGTGTCTCCAGCACTGCAGGTATATCCTTTACCCACTGAGCCATCAGGGAAGCCCAAAGTACTTATTGCAATCTAAAATTATCCTTGTTTGTTTGCTTGTTTATTGTTCAATAACAATATATGAAATATATGTCTCCTCCCATTAGAATGTAAGCTTTTGAAACAAACCAAATGTCCAACAGATTTGAACAATTGTATCACATTCACACATTGAGATGCTGTTCAATCATTAAAACTGTTGCTGAAGATGATAACTGCCATGGAAATGTCACTCTATACTGAATGGGGAAAAATAGGATACAAAATAGGTAAAAAAAAAAGTTTATCATTCAAAATACATCTTTAACAATCATCCTTCCCACAAGCCTAACCAAGAGATTTATTATCTCAGGGCAAGAGAATTAGGGTATATGTTCTTTAATTTAAGAGAGAACTGCCTTTTTTAAGTTAACACTTCAACATGTCAAAAGCCAGGCATTTGCACTCGATATGATGCTTGACACCTTAACAGGTTACAAAAGAAATTCAATACAGTCAGACCACACTTTTTAAAAGTAAAGTAACATGGAAGAGAATGAAATGGAATGGAATAGAGAAGAACACATCAAAATACTCCACTCCTGGTAAAGGCAAACCTTTTATGAGAAAAAGATGCATTTTGTGTGTGTTTGTGTGTATATGTAGACTGAGTCATCATATTAAATGCATTTATTGCTGTGGGTTGAGGTTTAAAAATATGGAAAGAAAAGAAAGTTTGATAACTGCTGCTGTAAGTGAGTTTTATTTAAGGTGGATAGACAGGAAGAAGAGGCCAATTTCCCTCTTCCGGTCATAGGAAAGTAAGAAAGAGAGAGAAAAGACAAAGTAGGAGGTTTCCTCTTTCCAGGCTTTTGCTACATAGAGGGTGTCATCAAAGAGATGCAGGGGAACACACAAGTCTCTGTAGACTTGTACTTAGATTTTTCTCTCAACAGCACAGGCTCCCCACCTCTTTCTGGGGTGTGCGGAAGCAAAGTCAACTTGGGACTAGGACTCCTTCAAGTCTAGGTTCCATTGGTCCTTTCTAGTCCCCTGAGAAAGGCCATGATAGCCTGTATCTTTCCGTTTAACTTTCACAACATTTTCCTGTCAGTAATATAGTTTACGGATATGGGAAGTCATGTGTTACTAAGGCTATGGTTATTTTTGTCCAAACTTGGAAAGTGTGACCTGTAGTGATTTAGAAGAATACTTCCTACTGGCAAGGATTTAAGACGGACATTCCAGAGGCTTCAGCCAAATAGCCTTTGTGTAGCCTCTTGCCCAACGGACACATGTGAGTTCCTCTATTAGTTTTCTAGGGCTGCTATGACAAAGCGCCAAAAATTCGATGGTGTATAGTAAGAGAAATTTATTCTCTGATATTTCCGGAGGCTAGAAGTGTGAAATCAAGGAGTCGGCAGGGCCATGCTTTCTCTGATGCTGGGGGAGAACCTGTTCCCGCCTCTCCCCTGGCCTTTTGGCATCCCTTAACTTGTAGATGCAACACTCCTGCCTCTGTCTGTCCTGTCATCTGGCATTCTCCCCTGGGCCTGTCAACTTCTGTGACGTCTTTTACTAAGGACATCAGTTGTGTTGGATGACAGGCCCACCCTACTCCATCATGACCTCACCTTAACTGATAACATCTGCTACGACCCTATTTCCAAATAAAATCAAGTTTTAAGATTCAGAGAAGGACACGCATTAGGGGGACACTATCAACCCACCACATCTCCCTGTGTCCCTTCTCTTCCCCCCATCTATTAATATTTTGTATTTTCACTTATTAACCCTCAGCAGGCAACCCACTTCAGTATTCCTGCCTGGAGAATCCCGTGGACAGAGGAGTCTGGTGGGCTACAGCCCATATGGTCGCAAAGAGTTGGACCAGACTGATGTGACTTAGCATGCATGCATGCATGCCCTTGTCAACAGCCATTATTATTTGCTTGACTGCTCTTATTTTGCCAGTTTGGTGGCACGCTGGGTTATATGTCTCTCCAATCTCCTAAGAAACCATCTCCTACCTACATGTTTTGTTTGGTTTTGTTTTTTCTCCCTCCTTCAAGGATCTTCCCTCTGGAAACTCCCCACCCCACCCAGCCCTGCATTCCTTTGGTTCTGCTCCTGAACTTAGAACTTCCATGTGACATTCTGCCTTCCTGAGTTGCCCCAAGTAGGGTCACCTGGTCCTATCCCCTTAGTAACTTATTTATAAGGGACCAAACTGTACAGCTATAACTGATGTTTTGAAATATTATCCCATAATCAATTTGTTTCTGACCTCCTGTAATTCTTGCTGCTCCAGGATTCTATATTTATTGAAGCTGAACATCTCTTCAGGGAAAGGGCAGAAGCCAGGGAAAAAAGAAGTGTCAGACCCTTGAAAGAAAAAATGTTTGGGGGGGAAACTCCTAGACCCAGGCTCTAAATTATTAAGCTTTAGCTTGGAAGATTCAGACCACAGCAATTCTATAAACCAGAGAGTAGGTAGAAGGCACGACTGAAATGAAATCTATTTTTCCCTTTAGAAGGAAGATGAACACTCCTCTGCCTTCGGGAGGCAGGGAGAATGGAGGACCATAGAGAGAGACGAAGGAAAAAGAGAGGCGGAGTTGGAAGACAGCGCTATGCGTGTCTACATGTCCCTGAGGGCCTCCTTTTCCTCTCATGGTAGCACAGGGATTAGCCACCTTCTTATACTTTAAGAATTCCATGATATAGAAAGCTTGTTTTTTGAATCTTGCCCTAACTCTTAGAAGACAATGCCACGTAGAGTGCAAATCAGGACTTCTACAGATGAGTAGAAATGTCAACACAGTATATTCAGGAAGAGGGAGAATGAAGAATAGCACCATTTGATTTCCTAACGTGAGTCATGGGTGGCAGATCCAGACAGTCCTGGTGGCGACAGCACATCATGGGTTTATACTCCCATGGCTAAAGGTCTGGGAGAAGTCTGAGGTGGGCAGGAGGTGGGAGTTGAGTCCTTATAACTCGGAGCCAAAGGGGTCAGAGCACTGGGTCCAGCAGGGTAAGTTGCAGACACCCAGTGATGAAGTGGAGGAGAGCAGCACCAAATGGAAGAAGATATCTCCTTATTATCAGGACAAAACATGAACCAACCACCAGTCGGGTAAGGACAGGGAGAAGAGCATTTAAAAGAAACCCTAGAAAATACAGTAATTATCTGAGAGAGACTAAGTTTTAATCAAGAAGAGACTGTACTTCCTTGAGTTTTTCTAATAGCTAGTTGATATGAGTAGCATGTTTGCAGATTAAGTTTAACTACAGAGAATATTAAAAGTTGGTATTATATTGATTTCAATGTTGTAATGACAAACTTTGAATCTACCACCTGATTATGCCACAAATTTCCTTTCCTTTATTTCCTATTACATACATATCTATAAACTGCTCCAAATACAGAATCTTGGGGAGAAGTTTTTGTTCTACTCTCTTGTGGTTCTTGATATCTTTATGGCTGAATCAAATCACTTCTTTGTCAGAAACAGTGGCTTTTTTTATATTTCCACCACAAATTTTCTAATCCAACATTGATGTTGATCTTTAATCTGGTCTACTAGATGTGTGACCTTTAACCTGGTCTTTAATCTGGTGACCTAGATGTGTAAGCATCACTTATACTAATCTGTTTTTAAGATAGTAAAGCATGCATAGTGATAAGCAGAAACTTCTCTGCTTTAATATTTAAGCTGTTGAGTTCTCCAAGGATACATCTAGGGATGCAGCAGTTTCAAAAAAAAAAAAATCTTGAAGTAGAACTGTACTCTCAAAATTTCAACTTATCAGCTATTCCTAAGTACTGAAATGCCAAACTGTTACAGATAAACTGTGGAAAGACTTGAGAGTTCAATGTGACTGGACAGAAATGGGACAGATGAACTCTGAATAAGAGCAAGTGAAGTAATGCTTTTAGAGAAAAACATTTCATCATCCTTATGAAACCAAAGGTTCCAAGCTGTCAGCTAACCTCAAAATGGAGCCCATTCTAGTTAGGAGGCCCATTACTAGTGGTCTCCAACAATTAACAAATGTTAATGAAAAATATTAACAATAATCAAAATGATAATAATGTATTGCTTAAGCCAGGTGCTGAGCTATGTAACACTCATGTATTACTTTATATAAAACTCTTAGTAACCTCTTGCCCTTTTCATTGTATGGGATATGGGAAATGTCAAGGTCACACTGACATCAGAAATTCAAGCTCAAGGCAATCTGATGTCAAAGCTCAGACTTTTACCTTCTATGTTATATACCCCCGCACCGAACATATGCTCTGGAACAAATCAGCATTGGGTTTGTTCCCTAAATAGTATCAGAATTATAATAATAGTGCAAGGGAGACATGTCAGAATAAGAGTAAATCTACGGCAGAGCTACTAAAGTCAGAAGACTATGGTATATTAAGACAGACCTTTAAAACTAATTATGGGTTAAAGATACAAACTGTAAAGAAAACATGAATATTTCACAAGATCCCAGAAGTCTATAACTAGAAACTAGCAGACACTTCCTTCTGTCTTGAAAGAAGAAGGGCCTATGAGAGGGAATGCTCTTTACCAAATGAGTTAAAAACTCTCAGAAGTTTGGTATTTTAAGCTGATAATAAGAGTATCAAGAATCTCAAAGACCTTGTTTCATGTTTTCTGTCTCTGCCTCAACTTTCCTCTGTTTGTCAGTGTTCTTCACTGGCAGCCACAATATACCTGAGACCTTAGCCCCATCATCTGGCAACAAATTACCTTGGCATCCTCTCAAAACAGTCCTCTTCTAATCAGCCTCTCCTGGGCATCTCCTTTATTATTTGGACCCTGGATTCACTATTTCTAGGGATTATTCTTTGAGTACCTTGCTGTTTCCTCGAGTCATACATCTCCTTGACTTCTCTCAGTCCATACAAAGCAGATCTGATGTCATGCCTTATTTCTAATATTAGTAGTTACTCGTTCTCATTGACCTTCCCATTCTCACTAAAGCCCTGTCAAGGGATAATACTGTTTCCCAAAGTGAAATCCTTGTCTCATACTTGTCACCAGTGTCTGGATTCTGCTTCTTATGAACAACTGTCCCCACCCACCCTGTCTCCTGGAAATGATGCGTGCGGAATCCCTAATGCTATGCTCTGGGTCTTTGATAGAAAATTGTATCTATCATCTGAAACAATCAATTCCATGTGATGCTGCTTGGACTTCCAAGCTTGCATGATGGAAGCTATTACTAAGTAGCAGGAAATAAACCAAGTGAATAGGCATTTGGCTAAAGAAAATTTACTAGCATAGAAGACTATGCCCTACAGAAGTTGTTCTAATTTAGGGTTAGTCAAACTTTGCTGTCCTCTAGGTTAACTTTAAAGAGATCTGGTCCATTGGGCAGAGGTTGAGAAGGTGATGTTCCATGGTCTCAGGTACATGTCTGGGCCATAGAACAGTGAGCTTGCCTCGACTGACTTTGGAAATATCATAAATATATTTATTTTCAAGATTAAAGGAGCAGGCCAAGGATACAAATATGTAGCCAACTGAGGAATGACTCAGGGTGGTTTATATTCCTAACAAGCCATGATATGAGCCAGAAATTTGTGATCATGAAGAATAAAGTAAGTATAAAAAGAATGGAGCAATAGGTCAGGATGCACAACTCCCCAGACATTACTATATACCACTGATGATTTTTACATTCGTGTTTGACTTTATAAGCTAAAAATGGAATAGTGTGTATGGGAGTCTGGGTGATTTAAAGAGCCATAAAGACTTCCCTGGTGGCTCAGATGGTAAAGAGTATGCCTGCAATGCAGGAGACCCAGGTTTGTTCCCTAGGTTGGGAAGATACCCTGGAGAAGGAAATGGCAACCCACTCCAGTATTCTTGCTCGGAGAATTCCATGCACAGAGGAGCCTGGCAGTCTACAGACCATGGCGTTGCAAAGAGTCTGACACCACTGAGCGACTAACATTTTCACTTTCAATAGAGTAACCATAAATAATATAGAAGACCTTGTATTTGTGGGAAGAGGCTAGATTAAAAAGAAAGGACAAATTTGCTACTGTTGGTCTGATTTTGCCTACTTACCTGTTTTTCCTGAGTTTTTAGTTTTTCCCATTTCTGTTCCACTGTCTTGAGTGGATTTTGTGTCAAACTGTGACTCCCTTCATTACATTACCTCTCTCATGCTGACCAGGATGGAACATCTTGCTTATACTGGAGGACAGAGATAGAAATTTAAAATGAAATTATAGTCAATAAAACTCTAATGGGTTATTAAGGTAATTAGGGCTATCAGAGGAGAGACCCTAAATTTTCCCAGCCTTGTCATCATAAATGATAAAGTGTCCATTGTTGCTCCTGTTAGGAACAGAGTAGTGAGTATTAGGCCCTGGCAGTAATGCAGTGTGGGACTCCTCTGAGGTTCTATACAATTTCCATATTCACTATGCAAAATCCAAGAAGCTGGTGATTCTTAAAGTGTAGAAGAGTGCACTAATTGGGCCACACAGACTATGCTGGTCCTGATTTCATTACAGCCTTCAGACCTGCCTTCTGGAGCATCTCCTCTTCTCTCTGCCAAAACAGTTCCCTGATCCTCCTTAGACTCAGCTCAGGCTCACCACCTGGAGGCCTTCAGTAGTTGGTGCTCAGGTGTGGCTAGATCCATCCTGCTTATTTGGTCAGGGCATCCTAAACACTGTTAGATTTTAAGGAAATGAACCAAACAAAAACCATGATTGATTTAACTGGCCAATTGATTGTGTAAGCAATCAATCTAGTAAATTCATAGGAAAAAAAACATATTAGGTACAATGCCATTTTTATTCTGTCATTTAGCCTGATTAACGGTTGCATGTAAAATCTGCCACCATTTGCCTTGGGAGTTTCTTTATATAGCACTTACAGTGTCAGGACTTCCCTGGTGGCTCAGACTGTAAAGAATCTACCTGCAATGTGGGAGACCTGGTTCGATCCCTTGGTTGGGAAGATCCCCTGGGGGAGGGCATGGCAACCCACTCCAGTATACTTGCCCAGAGAATCCCCATGGACTGAGGAGCCTAGCAGGCTACAGTCCATAGGGTCACTAAGAGTCGGACACGACTAAGCACACACATACAGTGTCAACAGAAGTAGTGGTGCCTGCGTGACCCTGTCCACTAGATCGTGTCTTTTTTGAAGGGATTCTGTCCTGTATATCTTTGAATGTTCAATATCCAGGATAAGACTTGTCCCAGAGTAACTATACCTGGTTGTTTCCTCAACCAAAGTAAAGTATAAAATGACTGGGTTCTCTAAGCTCTCTACAAGCTCCAAATATCTCAGTCAGGAATGCTGGGGGCTCCGTGGGTGTTTGGTCCTTCCGTAGGCAGAGGTATGCATTACATGGAAAATAAAGGCACGAAGTTCCTGAAGCTTCCATCCTGATGTGGCAGGTTAAGCAGAGTCATCCCCAGTAGAGATATTGACTTAGTGTGGGGTTCCTTTGTTAAAGTGATATACTGACTTTTGGGGATGATAAAATATTTCCATTTAGAGTCCTGCAGTCAATCAAATAACCTACGGTTCCATAAATAGGAGTCAAAAAAGGACAGTACAAATATACAGGTGAAGTAGTATTTCAGAACACGAGTGCCTAAAATCTGCAAACGCCTCATGGACAAGACACATTATTAGCAGCCAACTGAGAGAGGAGTTGCACTTGACTACCCTGGAAACTGCTGCAGTATGCAGGAATTCACTTACTTCTAAAAGACTGATATCCTGAAACAGAAGCCAGTCCCCCTCAGCTGACCAGTGAGCGGACCTCAGCTGACCACTCACTCCCCTTCACAAATGCCACACATTGAGTTTTGCTTCTAGAGTGATAATTATATCAATGTGAAAGTGGCATTTCATAAACAAGGAGTCTTAACACTAAGGCATCCTTTGGGATCGTCTCAACATTAGTTCCTCTTAACTTGAAAACACTGAGCATAAACAGTAGCTCACACTCGGCAAAAATAATATGCATAATTCACCTAAGTGAGGGAAAGGACCTTGGTGGAAACAATGGGGACTATTCATTTCCTAGTGCTAGGAGGTAACACCCCCATCCCCGCCCCCTCACCCCTCCTAGCCAGAGCAGAGAGGGACCCGCAGTGTGTTATACCAGTCTATTATGGGAGCGGATAAATGAATACTATGCTCCAGATATTCCATAGCAATTACTTTTTTTTAAACACATGTATAAATGCACGTTTTTAGCTATTTTAATCACTTCCCCATCCATATGTTGTTTGAAGAGTGAAGAATATACTCGACAAAGTGGACTGCGCACAGGAAGCACTAATAATTGTGGCTACAGAAATCACAAACCACTATTTATATTCCCAGTTTTCCCCCGATTAATTTTAGGTGAACTATTTCTACACTGGTTCCAGTGTAAATCACAGGTGCTTTGCATTTCCTGAGCCTTTTGTGACTATGAATTTCTTAAGCTCCTCCAACATCAGGGTGAGCTCGCCCCAATGAGACTGTCTTTCAGAGAAAAGATTTTTCAAAGCGGTTAACTTTCGTAGGCGACATTGCATATTAAACAGACTAATCTCTGAACTCTTAGGTGTTTTCCCCTAAGAGCCTTCATTGCTGTGATGACCATATTTCTCTTTAAAAGAACAGATATAGGGAAGAAACGGTGCCATTCCCAAGCGTGGTGGCCTGTTCTGCCCTCTAGTCAAGCAGAACGGCTCCTGGGAAACCTTGGGCGGCGGGGAGGGGACGGTGTGTCCTGTAGTTACCCGGGGTCTAAGGTGGTAGCCGGCCTTTCGGCGTGCCGACGCCAACAGCGGAATCAGCAATGCTAACTGGCATCCGCGGCCGCGCAGGTCCGGGAGGTGGGGGCGAGGGGCTCGCGGGGAAGGCTGGAGGCCGGATGCCGCCGGCCTCGCGGAGCCTCTCGGCGCTGTCCATGCTGATGAGCTCCTGGGCTGACACAGGAAGGCAGAGCTGAGGAGGAGCCGAGGAGGCAGAGGAGGCGCGGAGGAAGGCGACCGAGCCGCGCACCCGGCTTTGACGTCGCCCGGCTGCGGCTAGCAGCTCGCGCTCTCAGCACGTAGCGCACAACGTGACCACACACAGCCCTCCTCTCCGGCAGCCCGGCAGCTCGGCAGCCAGCTCTCGGCTTCGCCCTCCTCCTCCGTCTCCTTTCCGCCTCCGCGGCGCGCACCCCCGCGCACACCCAGGGATTCCGGCCGGCGTCGAGCCCTCGGCGCAGCCCTCGGCGCCCCGCCGCCCAGCCCGGGCACCTCCGCCGCAGCTGGGGCCCGAGCGGCGGCCACGCAGCCGGGGTCCTCCTCAGGCAGCTGCTCCCGCGTTCACCTCCGGATGCCAGCACCACGTTAGCCCAGGCGGGGAACCCCTTCTGCGGCTCCCTCCTCTAAACTCCCGCCTGTCCCGACCGCCCCCATCCCTCCACCTGGCGGGGGCAGCGCGGAAGCGAAGAGGACGCGCGCGGTGCCGGTGGGCACGCGTAGACGTGTGTGCGATCCGATCTCTGCTTGGCTTTCTCTCTCTCTTGCAAGTGGCGGTGCCTGGACTCTGCTTTCGGCTCCCGGAATTGGTGCGGCGGGCCTGAGACCCCTCTTCGCTGGCGGGGCGCTCAAGGCTATTTTGGAGAACAGTGGCGGTGGTGGCAGTGGCGGCAGCTGAGGCTGGTGCCCGAGAGAGCTCCAGACGCACACTCTGAGCCCTGCCGGTCCCTCTCCTCCTTCCCCCTCCTCCCTTCCCTTTCTCCCCACCCCCGTACCCCTAGCCCCACTCCTCCTCTTCCTCCTCCTTCTCTTCCTCCTCTCCCTGCTCGGCGATGCGAGCCTGTATCGTGTAACAGGATTGGCGTTGCAATGGCAACTGATGGAATGGGGGAAGGCAAGACAGCAGGGCTGGGGGCTCCGGACTGCGGACCGGCGGGCCGCTGCCGCCGCTTGACGCTCCTCCGGGGACCTTCGCGAGTTACTTTGTAAGGGCGAACCCAAGCGAGGAAGCCCCTGCTCGGTGCCCCGAGTCAGAGGCCACTTCCTGCTCCCTGGCTGCCCGCGCCAGGCTCGCACCGCTCGGCACACCCGGCCCCTCGCCCGCACCCGCCGCTGGCCCAGCGCGCCGCCGCCGCTGCGGAGACTCGAGCCGGCTCCCCTGAAGAACCCTTCTCCTCGCGGCTGCGCTTCCCAGCACGCCCCCTGCTCCTCCCCGGCGCCTGCGATTTTCCCAGGCGCCCGGTGTGAGTGCGGCGTGCGTGGAAGTCTGTGTCAGGGTATTGTGTTGTGTGAGTGTGTGTGTGTGTGTGTGCATGAGTGTGGGGTGTGCGGGGCTCCTGCGCTGCGCTCTCGGCCGCCGCCGGGAAAGGACGGACGTACGGCGCTTCTCCCTTCCGCGAGCGATTCCCGTGCACCTCGTCTCCGCTGAGGAGCGTGCGGAGCGCGCCCGGCTAGCCGCCGGCCTCCAGAAGGTCCCGCTGCTTCCCCCCCGGGCTGGATATGTTCATGTTCACGTGAAGATGGATTTAGTGTACGGTCTCGTGTGGCTGCTGACAGTCCTCCTGGAGGGGATCTCTGGCCAAGGAGTGTACGGTGAGTGGAATCGCGACGCTATCGTGACCTTGTGATTCTTAGGTAAGATAGGCTGCTGAGCGAAAATGCACGACTCGCGCCGTTCCGGGGCCCCTCCCGGCGTGGCTTTTGATTTACACTTCATCACGTTATTGGGAGCGATAAGGAGGCAGCGAGCGCGCTGCGGATTGGGCTGCGAGCCGCTCTCCCAGCGCCTCGGTTCGGGTTCCGAGTTGGGTCGGGCCGGCAGCCCCGCACTCGTGCGAATGAGTGACTTTGCACTTGATTTATCCCCTCTGGGGACCGGAGCTCTAGCAGTCTTGGGTTTAAGGGTGATTGGGCTCCTTGGAGGCTTTGGCGTCGGTGTCGCCGTTTCCTCCGAAGGGAAGCTTCGAATGTGACCCTAGTGAGCTTCCCATTGCTCTCTGCCCTCCAGCCCCCTCCCCCAGCTTTCTTCTTCCCACCTTTTCCTTCTTTGGGGGGAGAGGGGGGAGTGGAATGCCTCCTTGACTTGATTTTCCGGCTCAGGAAGTGGGTTGACAGTCGAGTTACATTCTGCACCAGCCGTTGCCATGAGCACTGACTTGGGAGGGGAAAATAGCAGGCAAGATTCTCGGTGCCAGACGCAATTAAGGAACATGTTTATGTGAATGGATGAGCAAATGCATGAATGAACGGACAGCCAAGTCCGCGCGTCTCGGCTCTGGGGCAGGACGCGAGCTCATTGCAACTAGAACACAATCTCAGTTCTTTGGAAAACCCAGGGCTGGACGGGTTAGGATCGAGAGAAGGGCAAGCTTGTTAACTCGGATGTTTTTAAGTCCTCAAGAGCAAATCCAGGTTCCTTTGCCTGTCAGCAGTTGGCACCCTTGGCTTTCGGGACTGAAAAATACACACACACACCCTCAGGCTCTGGCTGAACTGAAACGTACGTCTTCACCCGGGACAAGCAGACGGTGACAGAAAGGAAAAATAACTTTTGTATTCTCGAGGTATGGTGGGAAGGTTAGAAGAACAGCCCTTGAGGGGACAGCAGGCCAAGACTCATCCAAGGCATCTAGGCTATGGCCGACATAGAAAAAATGAAATTTGCACATCAACACACTCCACCGCCCCCCCCCTCCCCGCCCGCCCCGCAACCTCGACCCCTGGCTTGTGATTTCCATTTCCCTGGGGGAGAGGCCCCAGCACCGCAGAGGCTGCCCGGGGGGGAAAGGGCATGAGTGCCCGTGGAAGCGCGGACCGTAGAAGTGACTTCGGAGTGGGCGCAGATGCCAGGGGACCTTGAGTCCTCGAACTCTGGGAGCCAGAGTGCGCGGTGGGCAGCTGTTTGCGAACCGAGGCACGAAATCCGACCGAGCATTGACTCTCTCCGCGGTGTCTAGTCCAGGGCTGAGCCGTGCTGGGGGTGGAGGAAGAGGGTCTGGAGCGGCGAGCACTGGTCTGTGCTGGGCTTCAGCGGCCACTCCCCTTGCCTGTCTTCCTGCCTCCCTCCTTGGCTCTGGTCAAGAGATCCTCACTCTCCCACCTCGAAGCATCCGAGTATCTCCTCTCTCCGCACTCCCTCTTTCCAGAATGAAATTGAGAGCTTTCTTGGTGGTGGTGGTGGTGCATGTAGGAGGGAAACGCCTAGACTCTCCGAAGGTCTTACCCGTTTGGCTGATGGCAGGAGGTGGGCCTTTGAGCAGCAGGAATTCATTTAGAGCTCTTTTGACTTTTGCTGGACACTGATGTGTGGCATCTGAGAGTGGCTGGTATTCAAAGGGCAGACCAATGTTGCAGATAAACGATAGAACCTTCTCAGGAAGCTGTTCCCTAGTCTGAGAGAGTCTGAATTCTGTTTATCCAAGTCTTTATTTCTCTCCCATTGGTTCATATTAACCCAAATAAACAGAGGGTTTTTTTTTTTTTTTAATATGTGTGTGTGTGTGAGAGAGAGAGATAAGGAGAAGTGAGACAATTGGGTGGGTAAGGGATGTTTTGGAACTGTCTGGATTAGAAAGGCAGTGTTCCATTTTTCTGTCACTTTTTGTCATTTAGATTATTTGCCCTGGCAAGTTTCATATTGGGTAGTGGAAAAGCGTAAGATCTAGGAGTGGAAACAAAAGTAGAACAATTGCATCAAAATGATCCTGTGCTCAAGTTGATTGACATTAAGGGAGGAAGCATTCCTGCTATTGAGCTGATCCTAGTAATGAAGGTGGTGGTCTTTTTTTTTTTTTTTTTTAAATATTGATGTGGTTATTAGTCACTTAGCTAGGAATAGAATTGGCTTTGTGTGAAAATTAGGCAGCATCTCTAGTCCTTATAAATGTCATAGCTATTAGATGGGTGAAAACTATATTTATCTATTATTTTTCAAATCTGTCTTTTATATCACAGAAGTTAGATTCTCAAAGTGGGTACTCCTAACCTTCAGCATCAGTGTCCTCTGGGAACTTGTTAGGAATGTAAATTCTCAGACCCCTCCCAGGCTTTCTAAATCAGAAATTGAGTATGGGACCCACATTCTGGGTTTTTCACCTCAGGTGATGATTATGATGTAAGCTAAAGTCTGAGAACCACTGATAAAACTGCAAATTCCATTGCTTTGACTTTGTAAACCATGACCTTTCTTAACCTGAAGTAGCTTTATTTTCATTTGTCAAAGCATTTATGGAGAAGAGAAGATTTTATTTTTATTTAAGCGTAAAACGTTGATCAGCTGTAAAAAAGACATAGATAATAAGAGTTAGTGTAAGATTATAAAAAGTGTGTTTTGAACATTTTACATAAGGAGTCTTGAAAATAATTTAATTTAAAAAAGCAGGGCAATTATAAACAGACACATCAAAGACTAGGTAGGAACTTTGCTAGCATAAAAGTCTATGCCCTTGCATCCCTTTATTTGCCTGTATTTGCAGATCTAAAACCATCCATGGTACACACAAAGGATTACTTCTTAATTTTGTCTTCTAGTAGCCAGGATCAAGAGGAAATAAAATTATTTTATAGGTAGTTTAGGCAAAATCATTTCATTGTGGTCTAAAATTAATTACAAGATTTAGAAATATATCACTGTGACTTTTCTTCTTTGAAATAGCTGGTCAGTCCCTCACTCTTGTACTGCTCTCCTGGAAAATTCTGAGCTTGAAATTCAGATTTTTTACAGTAATTGGGAATATTTGCTTTAATGCATAGTTTATATTGTCTCGAGTTAACTCTAATTGTCTTCCCCTTGTGCTTGATCTGCTTGGTCCTTTGTGAACTACTTAAGTATAAAAGTTTCTGCTATGAAACTAGGAACTTACTGTCATTTATCTGGGAATATTGCTTAGCAGACTTACTTCATAGTAGCTGAGATTTGTGGATATGTGGCAAATGGGTAAGGAAGATTATCCTTTGATTTATATCTGCCTGTCTACCATTCACCAATGATTCTGATGTTATTAAAAAGCAATTTTTGAAATGATATTTTTCCCTGTATATATCTATATTTGTGTAGTCTTCAGAATCAGTTTTCTTAATTATATATTGTCCCATCTTGAATTTAAAAATGTTATTTGGAGTCAACCTTTTTAGTAAAATAATCTTGGAATCATAAAGTTTTATTTTAATTTTCTTTTTACTATACTAAACATCACTGAAACTAAAAAGTCGTTAAAGAACTGTGAACTGGTACCCATTTTTGACATTGTGAATTTTGTTGCACTAAATCCATTGCATTAAGTTTAGGAAAACTAGTAAATATACCATTCAGGGTCAAAATGTAAACCCCAGTTAAGTGTATACTAGTGCAAAACTTAGAGCAGAGTGATCCAAAGTATTTTCCTAGTTTTTAAAGCTTTCTTTGTAAATTATTCTGTGAATGTTTAACTTGATTTTTAAGGAACCTGTTGATAATTACATAATTTTGAGAGTCATATCTCTTGTAAACTTCACAATTGTCTTCTTTAAAAAGGAAAAAAAAACTACTGTATTTTTTACCTCTGACCTATTATACTCATAATTTCCAAGGAGATTAGTAAAAGATGATAATTGCTGTTATAATCATTGTTGTTGTTTAGTAGCACTCAGTCATGTCTGACTGTTGCCCACCAGGCTCCTCTGTACATGGGATTTCACAGGCAAGAATACTGGAGTGGGTTGCCATTTCCTTCTTCAGGGGATCTTGCTGACCCAAAGATCAAGCCCACATCTCCACAGATTCTTTACTTAGCCACCAGTGAAGTGAAGTTGCTCAGTCATGTCCGACTCTTTGTGATCCTATGGACTGTAGCCTACCAGGCTTCTCCTTCCATGGGATTTTCCAGGCAAGAGTACCAGAGTGGATTGCCATTTCCTTTTCCAGGGGATCTTCCCGACCCAGGGATCGAACCCAGGTCTCCACATTGCAGGCAGACACTTTACCCTCTGAAAGGGAAACCACCAGAGAAGCCTTATAACTACATTAGTGCAGAACAAATCCCCACTGCAATTGAAAAACCAAGTAGATGTCTTTGAATAGTTTTTAAGGAGAGACAAATCAACTGATGACTTGGTGTCTTAATATAGTTAATGTACTGCCCGTAAATAGCTTGCAGGATGTGCTAGAAACAGTAAATAGAATAAATTTATCAACACATGTATGACAAATTAGCAAGCTATATGCTTTCAATTCAAGTAATATCAATTAATCTCACAAATTTTAAGAATGACACCTCAGGCAGTAACTGACAGAAAAGATTGATGGAATTGAGAACCAAAGGATAAGGTAGATAAGAAGGATCTGGAAGATATTTCAGACTGTCAGTGGGTTGAGTCTAAATGTACAGATTGACCCAAAGGGGTAAAAGTGCTCTGGAAGGTCAGTTGACCATTACATCTGGTCCCAGAATATTGCCATTCTCATGGCAAGATTATCCCAAGGTACAATGAATTGTGATTTTTATCCCGTTTGAGTTTGGAGAAGGCTTGTGATCAGGTACTGCTTTTTGAGCGAACACATATTAGCTATTCCTAGCTAAGTGACTAATAACTACATCCTCTATGGGAGGAGGGAGGATGACTTTACTGAATGTTGTTTAAAAAAGTAAATCTGAAGCTCTTTCATATACAGTTAGCTTTAACCTTTTTTCTTCCCACTTCTCACTCCACTATCCCTATGTGCACCTGATAATACACACACACACACACACACACACACACACACACAGAGCACATCCTTAATCATCACCACCTTGGTCACCATCATAAGAAAAAGTAGGCTGTCCTTTGTATCTTGAGATGATTTTTGTTCATTCAAAGTTGTCCTTACTGGTTATGTTACTGAAAATTCACATGCCAGATGAGCAGATTATTTTATACAGTATTAATTACTCATGTCCTGTTTGTCCCTGGGAAGCCTCTAAGTGATTTATTAAGTATTTTAGATTGACCAGATTGTACATCAAGCCTAAGAAATCATTTTCTAGTGAACAAATCAGTGAGGATGCCAGGGTCCTGACAGGAATTAGAGGTTAAAAGTTTAGGGGTGAAGCAATTCTGGTGAATAGATGTCATAAAAGAAATTCAAGGAATGCATTTTTTTTCATCATCTTTGCTTAATTTTATTGCCTCTGGTACCAACTCTTTTTACTGATATTGCAAAATTCTTTTTGTTTTGTTTTGTAAGGCAAACTACCTTGAACTTATTTTGAGAAACGAGGTATAAGTAAAAATTATTCAGGAAAATTCTTCAGGAAAAAATGTGCTCTGTATTCTTAAAATGTACTGTTATAATGTAACTGGGGTAAGACTCGTGGGGATGCAGCTAATTGCATTAGCCTATGGGTTCAGTTTATGTCTTAAGATAGTGTTAGGAACCGTGGTCTTGGATTGCTTTCCAACTATAAAGATAATTCATCATTCATGTTCTCGGGCTTGGTTCTCATGCTTTGGGAAGAGTCTTGGAAGAGTTAGGCTCAAAGCTTGCAATCAACAAAATCTAAGGCAAAGAGCCAGTTATACCCTCCTAGTCCTGGAACTGAGCTCTTGGCAACTGCAGTGAACTAAGGAATGTGCTATCAGCTCCCCGTTGAATTGGGGAAGATCTTACTTTCCCTTTTGGCTTTTTAGTAGGACAAGCAAAGTATTATACTGAATGCATTTCAAGTATGAATAGGGTGAACGTTTTTAGCTTCACTGTAATTGCCATTAACTGAATAGTCCCTCAAAATGAAATTTCATTTCTTTGCTTCAATGACTGTCAATGTAAATATATTACTTAGAGCAGACTGAATAAATGATTTCATTCATAGAGCACTGTATCCTACTTTTATTTTCAAATCCAATTAATAAACTTTTGGTTCTGTAAAATCATAAAGTTGCAAGTAAGAAGAGACTTTATGATGGCATTAAATCATCTCACTAATTTATGACACAATAGCTTTGTATTATGCTAGTCAGACAGTGGTCCTATGTTCTTTGTGACTTTTCTTTACAGAAAGAAATTTTACAACTCTTTTTCCGCAGTCCAGACTTACTCGCTGGAATGATCCTTTTTGCCATCTTGCTAAAATTCCTCATCTTCTTTATTGGGGTATGCACTTAGTTATTTCCCATTTTATGCCAGTACAATTCCAGTTTTGTTCTTAACTATACCACCTAGTTAAGCTTTTTTATATTGGTTTCTTACTACCTTTCCAAGATACTATGCCAAGATACTATTTCCAAGATACCATTTCTAATCTTTGTTTTAAAACACTTTATTTCCTTTCCTGTTGATGTAATTGATTGAATTCAGGAAGAAAGGTGATTTCCATTTCATAATCCAGATCATACATTCCCCAGGAGTTCACCATCATAGAAAAGGATTTCAAATATTAGGAACATTTTTTTCCTTTGGCTATTACACATTTACCATAAATTTATCAGTTAAAGACATGTTATGGTAGGAGTAAAGGTATTAGAAATTATGATGTAACTTATTCTTTCTATGTTTTAGTAAGCTACCTCTATGACTTTGCATAAGAATAGGAGACATCAGTTTCTTACTGTTCCCTGACAAAACTGTACCAAGGACCATGATGTGGTTGGCAGATGAGGTCAGATATGTGACATGCTACCATATCTGCAAGCAGCATATTTCTTGTCCTGTTTTGTTGTGATGAGAGTGGGAGGGATAAAAAATAATGGAGTGACTCTGTGGAAAGGGAAATACATATATATATGTGAGAGAGGAAGGGTTGGTTCATAGCTAGGCCTCCCATAGTCCTAAAGGACAGCAAAAAGGGCATTGAAATCTCAAAGGGGTGAGTAGGAAATAAAATGCTGGCCTGAAAACAGCATTGCCCTTTAAGTGACAGCAAGACAGCAAAAAATATATATTTTTAACTAAATAGAACTTTGTTCATGCATGTCAAACAGAGGAAGAAAAAAATGGCCACCATTTGACATAAAGGGATCTTCAGGGAGATTTTTCTGTTCTCCTGAATGGGAAAAACGAAGAATTCTTAAATGGGGCCTATAGTCTCAGTGGACCAGATTATCCTACCTGCTAATTGATTGTACATAAGGATAGATAGACACAGATTAAACATTGGGGCATTCTCTCTGTTATTTCTGCAGAGCTGTGAATTGAATCCGGGCCTCACCTCAGGTCCACTTATTACTGAAGAGTTGGAGGCCCCCATGAACTCAGAGTTTGGAAGTTAATTGAGGAGATAAAGCCAAGTGGAAAAACAATCTAGACTCTGAGAAATATACAAACATTTGTGCCAAGACAGGAGAAAGCATTGATAGCTGCCATGGTTGGAGGAAACTTGAAAAAGCTGTTACATCCTGATTTGATTCTTTCAAGTAGGTTGGTGAGTATAGGTAAGAAGGAAGGAACTGGCAATGCTACAGCATGGATTCCAGCGGCAGGAACAGGGGGCAGAAAGAAAAATAACCCTGCAATTTGTTGTTGTTGCTCAGTCGTTAAATCGTTTCCAACTCTTTGCGACCACATAGACTGTATGTGGGGCTTCCCTCGTGGCATGCCAGGCTTCTCTGTCTTCCACTGTCTCTCGGAGTTTCCTCAAGTTCACGTCTATTGCATTGGTGATGCTACCTAACCATCTCATCCTCTACCGCCTTCTCCTTTTGCCTTCAATCTTTCCCACCTTCAGGGTTTTTTCCAATGGGTCAGGTCTATTCCAATGAGTCGGCTCTTTGCATCAGGTGGCCGAAGTATTGGAGCTTCAGCTTCAGCATCAGTCCTTCCAGTGAATATTCGTGGTTGATTTCCTTTAGGATGGACTGGATTAATCTCCTTGCAGTCCAGGGGACTCTCAAGAGTCTTTTACAGCACTTGTCTAGTATTAAGCCTAAGCAATTTCTCCAAAGTTTGCTCCAACTAGAAAAATGTGTTCATCCTTTAACCTTTGGTAACTCTCCCTTCCCAAAGCTTGTAAATCTGTGAAATAAATTTTACTGGATAATACCCTGAAACTTGCTCAGGTATTTATGTCCACCAGCTTCCTAGGTTTGTGTCTGTTCAATGTGAAGCCACCTAACCTGCTCATCAGAAGATAAGACAGTTATCTCGTAAGTTCCGGTAGGATACTGAGCCCTCCCCAATTTGAGGTAGTCTTGGGAAGCTTTGAACTTACGTAGGGGATCCTTTTGGAGTTAAAGTCAAAGACTTATCAAAGCTTTTTTAGACTGTCTACTACTTAGAAGCAGTGAACTGTGAGTCCAGAATGACTTAAAACATCATGTTCTTTACAAATGTACAGCAACTGAAATGAATTCATTGCCCTTAAGAAAAAAAAGATGTGTGCTTTTATTATTATTTTTAAACATCCTCATTCAGAGAAGGATGATGTAGTTGAAAACTCTTGGTGAACTTGGGCTTTCTTTTCATTCACCAGCTGCTCTACTTCATGAGCACAGGCAAAAAACAATTTTTCTTAATCTTTCTACCCCTCAGTTTCTATATCTAATAAACTTTTAGGAAAGTGGACTGTTACCTAAGGAAAATGTAAATAACAGCAAAAATAAAGTATGGTTGCATTTTATATCTGGAGGAGAGGGAGCGTACAGAGCAACTGTCTTCTGTCTTCTTAGAAAGGCACACTCAGGGGTGCAACAGTTGGACTCTAGGAGGAGTGCCATTTGGTTCTCAGAATACAGTAAGGGGGCAGGGAGTAACAGCAAGCAATTATAATCTGGAAAAAATAATTCTCATTTGTCAAACAGAAAATAACTCACGTGGTATATTTCACATCGTGTATGTGATATTCATATGTGCACAAGAATGCCATTTGATCCTCTATCTTGTATACCTCTGTGTCTGGTGTTGCTCCTTGGGCTATTCTCCTCTGAATTCACATAACCCTGGAGTTTGTCCTTTTGCTTCTTAATTGTGGGGTTGGGAGTTGGGGTGGGAAGCTGGTATATCCCGCCTCATTTATGAGCTCCAGAGACTATTAATGTCACCCTGACCTTATCATAAAGAGTATATTTATATGTGTTCAAATATGTGTGTAAATATCCCTTTTGTATCAAGGAGTAAGAATAGTCTCAATATCGTGCCATTTTGAGACTAAATGAAAAATAGCACTATAAAAATGATACATCCAAATGGGGAAAATAGGGGTCTATTTCTAAGAACACAAGTAATTGATAATTTAAAAATAAAACCAGATAAAGTGAGAATAAATCATTAAATGAAGCTGTCACAGATTTATTGTGTATTTGCACAATTGCACTCATCTCACAGGCTAGCAAAGTAATGCACAAAATTCTCCAAGCCAGGCTTCAACAGTATGTGAACCGTGAACCTCCAGATGTTCAAGCTGGATTTAGAAAATGCAGAAGAACCAGAGAACAGATTGCCAACGTCTGTTGGATCATCAGAAAAGCCAGAGAGTTCCAGAAAAATATCTACTTCTGCTTTATTGACTATTCCAAAGCCTTTGACTATGTGGATCACAATAAACTGTGGAAAATTCTTCAAGAGATGGTGATACCAGACCACCTGACCTGCCTCCTGAGAAACCTGTATGCAGGTCAAGAAGCAACAGTTAGAACTGGACATGGAAAAACAGACTGGTTTCAAATTGGGAAAGGAGTATGTCAAGGCTATATATTGTCACCCTGCTTAATTAACTTATATGCAGAGTACATCAAAAAACTGCTGAACTGGATGAAGCACAGGCTGGAATCAAGATTGCTGGGAGAAATACTAATAACCTCAGATATGCCGATGACACCCTTATGGCAAAAAGCGAAGAAGAACTAAAGAGCCTCTTGATGAAGGTGAAAGGGGAGAGTGAAAATGTTGGCTTAAAACTCAACATTCAGAAAACTAAGATCATGGCATCCAGTCCCATCACTTCATGGCAAATAGATGGGGAAACAATGGAAGCAGTGACAGATTTTATTTCCTTGGGCTCCAAAATCACTGCAGATGGTGACTGCAGTCATGAAATAAAAAGATCCTTGCTCCTTGGAAGAAAACTTAGGACCAATGTAGACAGCGTATTAAAAAGCAGAGACATTACTTTGCCAACAAAGGTCCATGTAGTCAAAGCTTTGGTTTTTCCTATAGTCATGTATGGAGGTGAAAGTTGGACTATAAAGAAAGCTGAGGGCTTAAGAATTGATGCAAAACTGTGGTATTGGAGAAGACTCTTGAGAGTCTCTTGGACTGCAAGGAGAGCCAACCAATTCATCCTAAAGGAAATCAGTCCTGAATATTCATTGGAAAGACTGATGCTGAAGCTGAAACTCCAATACTTTAGACACCTGAGGCGAAGAACTAACTCATTTGAAAAGCCCCTGATGCTGGGAATGATTGAAGGTGGGAGGAGAAGGGGACGACAGAGGATGAGATGGTTGGGTGGCATCACTGACTCCATAACATGAGTTTGAGTAGGCTCTGGGAGCTGGTGAGGGACCAACAACCAGGCCTTCCTGGCGTGCTGCAGTCCATGGGGTTGCAAAGAGTTGAACATGACTGAGCAACTGAACTGACTCAAAAGTGTGTGACTAAAATTGCTGTTTCCCATCTAGTCACGTAGGCATTAAAAAAAAAAAAAAGTATCTGTAGAATTAAATGATAAGTCTGGGACCTTATACCATTAAAAAAATGCATTTTTGCATACAGTGGATTTAAATTGTCCTTGGTAAACACTATTTTCTATTTTTCAAGGGTGAAAGATAATTCAACTCGATAATACCCATTCATATAATCAAGTACATTGGAGAAATTCTTCAGACTAGTTTTCTAAGTGTCAGATTATTAGCTCTATAATGGTTGGGAATGTTTGTAAGGTACTGTAACCAAACCAAAAGGTCATCTTTACTTAAGACTTTGAACAGCCAACAAAATTATTAGTTGAAAGTAATTTTGCCCATTATATAGAATGAACAATACTAGCTTTGCTAGGCATGTCACTTAAGCGTATGCACACAAGTAGACTCTGTGACATGCACAGGTTTAGTAGAGGTGTAGTTCTGGAGTTGTCAGTCTTATCTTGGTATATATCAGAATTAGTGAAGTTATTATCAAGAAGTTGTATAATTATGGTTTTTATCCTGGTTCTGAACTTGTTTCTTCTTTTTCATGGCTTATTCTGCACCATTGCTGTGATTCTTCTCTTATTCTTTTATTCACTTATATTTTTTTTGGTTCGTGTTTCACACTGGACTATACTACCTGTACCCTTTTTTTTGTTCAGAGTTGCTATATTAATATTAAAGTTCTCTGTTTTAGTCCATAATTAATCAAACCTCAATTTAGGGCTGATTTCGTTCTTAGTCTATAATTTCCTCAGGAGGCACAGCCCTCTTCCATTTTGACTGTCCCTGCCATATTATGAACGATATAATGACAGCATCACTGTTAAGTTTGGGATTTAGAAACTTACCCCTTTTTACCCAAGACAAGAATAACTCCCAGTGGGCTGCAGGCTTTTCACTCAGAGGCTATTTATCCTCTGATGATTTCCTGTGTCGCACCAACAAACATCCCTCCAGTCACAGCAGCTGGGATTCAAAGTGGCCTTCTTCCTGCTCCCTGTGATTTCATGATTTACTGTTGAACTCAATTATAATGATGTGATTTTGCTTGATATTTCAAAAAGCATTTAGTTTTAAATTTTCTGTCATTATTGAAAACTCACTGGTTAATGCCTTAACTCTCTAAGCTTTTATGCAAAGAAGTAAATACTTTGAAACCTTTACATTTAAGCACCTCTCCAGCTTCAGAGAAAGTGTAAAGAAGATATCCATCTTTCTATCTACACACAAACTACACCTATACTTGTGTATAGAGTGTATATGTATATCCTGTAGACTATATACTCATATATTTTAACTGTCTATGTGACAGTGGGTGTGTATGTGTCTCTGTTTTCTGAGCGTGTCTTATGGAGCAGTGACTGAACTTTAGGCTGAGGGGTCACAAAGAGTTGGACACGACTGAGCGACTGAACTGAACTGAGGGACTGGATGGCTTTCTTGCTTCCCTTACAAAGCTGACTCTGCTTTAGTGTTGAGTGCAGTATCTGCTTTAGTGTTGAGTGCAGTATCTCTTCTAACATTTGTTTTGTTTTTAAATATCTTTTGTGATAATTCATGTTTGTGCTACTTCCAATTTGCCACATTACTTTCAGAAACTCCCATTACTTTGTTTCCTTCTGTATTTTTGCAATTGACAGAAGAGAAGTGTTTCTTAGCTGCATAAGAGCAATACATATGAAGTTTATTTTACCGGCGGTACAGTGATGTATAAACTTGAAGTCCAGTCACTTGCATACTCAGAAGACCGTCCTTCCTGCTCTGGTAGCCAGGTCTTTATACTGATCTTTCCTCTTTTCCAAAATGGGATTTTAGAGCAACGGGCACATCTGTCTTCAAATGTGGATTCTAAAATATATTTTTAAATCAAGTTTAATTTACTTGGGTTATCTATCTTCTTTTTCCATCTATCATTGAAAAATAACCAAACATAGGATATCATAATTTTTTCATAGAATAACTGCCATTTTACAAGTGCCTCCTGTATGCCATACCTTCTAGGAGTTTTATATACATTATGCCATACTATATAATCTTTGAATGAGGTAGATGAGAAATCTGAAACTCATAAAGTTTACCTAACTACCATATAGTTACTAGTGGCTGAATTTGAAATCAAATATGAAGTGGATATAAAAATAAATATTTGTATATATCCTTATATGTATTATTAAATTATATTCACATATGTGTGTGTAGACCTGCTAATGACAGAGTCATACAAGTTACCTGAATCATCTTGTGCCATTTATGAGACATTTCAAGTACTCTATATTTGAAATGCAGATTGGGTATAAATTCTAGCTTTTTGGCCAAGAAATATATGTATAGGTAGCTCATGTCAGCACTTCACATCACAATTTTCTTACTTGGAAAAGGAAGATATGATTTATAATTTCATTTTTTTTAGAATCGAAATGCCCATACTGAGGTCTCTCTCTGCTATAATTTATTTTTGGACTGGTAGGATATTTTAAGCACATTCATAATTAGTGACCTGTAAAAATGAAGACATGGCTCTTCTAGATATTCTGCAGAAGTAGTTCTCTTCCTCCATGTAAAATAGGAAGCGTTATGCTTATAAAAAACCCACCATTGTCAAGTGTAGTACTTTATTTCCCCCCAGGCTGATTAACAGTCACTGGCCTTGGTAAGATTGATAGTTAAATGTGGTATTTGGCCTGATTTTTGCCTTGAGTTCCCTCCGGGTATTGCTTGGGCATTTTTTTACAGAGTTAATTGAGGAGACTATATCAACGGGTTTCTTTTCTTGAAAATCTTGTTGTGCTTCAGAGGACAGTTGATTGCAAGCTCTGCCCTTCTCTTAGCTGCCAGGGAGTTCCTTAAGCCTCAAAGCTTACAAATTAGTGCAGTTTAGTGATTTGTTTTAGACTTTTTAGCTACAGCATTTGCTACTATAGAAGTGATTTTTTTTTTCTATGCTTTTTGAATGTGGTTATTGTGTCATATAGTATAACCCTGTACCATTCTGGCTATTGTGTGATTGATACAGAAACTGCTTCGATAGGAAACCATTTTAAGGGAGAACAGGAAAGGTATTATATTCAGCTGTAGTGCCATGCATTTCTAAACAGCTGATGTTTTCTTTAACTGATCACCACCCCCCAAATTTTCAGAGGCAGTTGAGGCTTTAGAACTTTAACTCTTAATTTGGTCCGGTTGCCAGAGAAGTGCCCTGAAATTCATTATGCACTCATAGTTCACAATTGGAAATTCATTAATTTTTAGTTTAACTGTGTTATGATTGTCATGTTTTAAAGTCAGACCTCTTTATTTGAAGAATATGGAGAAACATCGATTTTGTGAATTTTTCTCTGAATAGGGCTTCTTCATACTTGAGCCAGATACTTGAAACTAGTGGTCTGTGACTTTCTGCACACTGGAAATTGTGATAATGTTGTTAAATGGAGTGTGCCATCATGTATTTTGAAATTTAAAAATCTCAAATTAAATCACAAACTTTTGTAAAGGAATAAAGTAAAAGATGAATTGAATCAAGTGTTCAAAAGAGCTTAATCATAGATTGTATGTTTTTACTGCTTCACATATTTAATGATGCATTTCAGAATACTTACAAAAAATAGTGCCCCCTGTTTTTGCATCTTTCTTTTCTTCTAATTTTTCTAGTTTATGATCCCTTAGAGGCAATGGTCTGTTTTGGATGAAGATGCACAGTGTCTTAATGATTTGGTACAAAATTATATACCCAAAGATTTAAGTTCATCTGTATGTTGTAGTTTATAATTTAATTGAATATTATATATATTAAGGGCTTTTCTGGTGGCTCAGCTGGTAAAGAATCTGCCTGCAATGCTGGAGACCTGAGTTTGATCCCTGGGTTGAGAAGATCCCCTGGAGAAGGGAAAGGCTACCCACTCCAGTATTCTTGCCTGGGGAATTACATGGACAGAGGAGCCTCTGTGTGCATCTGTATGTTATGGTTTATCATTTAGTTGAACATTATATACATTAACAATATTAATTCAGTTGAACGTCTAAAAAAGCTGGGATAGATATTCTTAGAACAAAGGATGAAATAGCTTATAAACTTGAAAATGGTATTTAAATATCTTTAGTTGTGACAGAAAGTAAAGTCTATATATTTTTAAATATTATTTTAAAATTGCTTAAGAATCTTTTCTGGTGGCTTAACTGTCGACTGTTTCTCATTCATTGTACATAGCTGTCATCCTCCTAACAATTATTGTGACACCCCAGAGGTTTTCTCATTATTAATGAAAACTCAGCATTTGTACAAATGGGAAGTGTTTGATACAGCAAAAGATGAAAACTGGTAAAGCAGATTTCCAGCATATTATTGTGTGGGGGGATTGAATTTGAAGTTGCAAGTGGAGAAACAACAGGTGAGTTAGTCTGATCATGATATTGGCCCCCAAACAGGCAGAATCAGCTGGAATCAGTTGATTGCTATTACAGGGAGATAGTTGGGCCCACGTCATGGGAATTGGTAGAATGGATCAAGGTAGGATGAGGTGTCTGATTGTCGGGGGTTGAGAGGAAGATTAACGTGCAAGTGGTTTCCTGGGGAGTATTAGTTACATAGTCATATCTGATCCTGTGCGACCCTGTGGACTGTAGCGCACCAGGCTCCTCTGTCCATGGGATTCTTCAGGCAAGAATACTGGTGTGGGTTGCCATGCCTTCTTCAGGGGATCTTCCTGGGGAGTGCTGTCTTGGAATCACCACTGGAAGAGACGGAGGGAGCCAGCATTCAGCAGACAGAGAAGTTGAGCTGTGACTCAGTTACAGCAGAGTCTAAACTGAGTGAATGGGATACTGTGAAGTTGGAGTGGACTTCAGAGATGTCCCAGAGAGAAGAAAACCCCTTCTCACCCCCCACTTTTAACCAGTCACTGGGTGTGGACTGCCCCTGGGGAAGACGTACCATATCTCAGGATGAGGTGGCTCCCTTGGATTGAAGGTGAACCCTGGGAGGAACTCAACCGTGAAAGCTTAGGAGGTAACACTCTTGGGAGCTGGGGGAATGAATGTCTTCATGCAGAAAGGGTTCTGGACAGTGCATCACATCTTCTATACCTCTCCCTTTAGGGAGTTCATATTTGTTTGTTTATGAAAGTTCATCTCATCTGGTACCCAGTCCTCTGGAAGCAGGCCTCTTTTCTCAGGGATACATACAAGAAGAAAGCCTGTGGGATGAATTTCAGGCCCCGCTGTTACCCCTGATCTCAGAACCATCGTCATCCTTGATCTCTGATGTTCATTATCTCTTATTTTTTAAACCACCTTTTCTAGATCTCCCTTAACCACAGTGAACAACTCTGATGGGCTGGATATCAAGCATAGAGAAGTGACCCCAAAGGGCTTGGGATCCTGGTCACTGTGTCCTTCTCAAGCCACTTTCACAGCTGTTAGATTTTGTCAATTTGCTTTCAGAATTGGGAGGGAGCACCGACAGATACTTAAGTGGGTCACCTGGGTGCCTGATGTCTTCTTCCGTCCTCACATAAATTTGTAGTAGTCTTGCCTTCTCTTAACAATCAGGGTAAATTGTCCTTGCCTGGAAGGTGACTTTTTTTCTTGCCTGCGTTTCTTTTGCACGGGAATGCACAGTGGCTAGGTGGCAACTGTCACAGGAGTTTGAGATCCTTGTTCTTTTGTGGAGGTTTTTGTTACTCCTCTGGAAGCCAGGACATCTTAGCCACTTAGAGTCTATACTTATGGGGAGTAGAAGCACAGATACCCCAGGTGGGTTCCTGAGAGTGAAGGTAAATGGGACGCTTGGACTTGTGTGTTCTACTTGCTAAGGACACAGCTCCACATGCTTGTGTGCTAAGTCGCTTCAGTCATGTCTGACTCTTTGCCACCCCGTGAACTGTAGCCTGCCTGGCTCCTCTGTCCATGGGATTCTCCAGGCAAAAGTACTGGAGTAGGTAGCCATTTCCTTCTCCAGGAGATCTTCCTGACCCAGTGATCAAACTTAGGTCTTCTGCATTGCACTGCAGGTGAATTCTTTACTGTCTCAGTTCAGTTCAGTTCAGTTCAGTCGCTCAGTTGTGTCCGACTCTTTGCGACCCCATGAATCGCAGCACGCCAGGCCTCCCTGTCCATCACCAACTCCCAGAGTCTACTCAAACCCATGTCCATCGAGTCGGTGATGCCATCCAACCATCTCATCCTCTGTCGTCCCCTTCTCCTCCTGCCTCCAATCCCTCCCAGCATCAGGGTCTTTTCCAATGAGTCAACTCTTTGCATGAGGTGGCCAAAGTACTGGAGTTTCAGCTTCAGCATCAGTCCTTCCAATGAACACCCAGTACTGATCTCCTTTAGGATGGACTGGTTGGATCTCCTTGCAGTCCAAGGGACTCTCAAGAGTCTTCTCCAGCACCATAGTTAAAAGCATCAATTTTTCAGTGCTCAGCTTTCTTCACAGTCCAACTCTCACATCCATACATGACCACTGGAAAAACCATAGTCTTGACCAGACAGACCTTGTTGGCAAAGTAATGTCTCTGCTTTTTAATTTGCTGTCTAGGTTGGTCATAACTTTCCTTCCAAGGAGTAAGTGTCTTTTAATTTCATGGCTGCAATCACCATCTGCAGTGATTTTGGAGCCCAAAAAAATAAAGTCTGACACTGTTTCCACTGTCTCCCCATCTATTTCCCATGAAGTGATGAGTCAACAAAAAAGTTCACAGCTCCATACAATGGTCATTAACTTAAGGTTATACTACTCCTGTGGGTGTGGTGCCTGATCCACTCAGGGTATTATCCCCAAGTTCCTCTGTCAGCTGCTCTTTCAAAAGACTGTTTCATCATTCTGTCAGATCAACAGCTTTTGAATGGCACATGGTGTGATATAACCAGTGGATTATATGATCACATACTCACTGCTGTACCTTTTTTTTTTTACTCTTCAGTGGATCCCCATGTTCAGTGCAAGGCTATGAGGGATCCTATTCGGGTAGATAACATACTCTGTAAGCCCTTGGGGTTAAGGCACTTGCTAAGGCCCTGTAGGCAGTAAATATAAACCCATACCCAGAATATGTGTCCTTCTTTCATGTCTGAATGGAGTCCAGTGTAGTCAATTACCACTGAAGAGCTGGCTGGTCTCCTTGAGGAATGGTGTATCTCAGGGTAGGATGGGCGTTGAGCAGCAGCAATAGCTGGGTAAGCTTGATGAATGGGAGCCTGTGCTGCTCAATCTATGCAGTGTCCATACTTTTCACCGTGGCTGCTTTCTTCTTGCACCTCTCGAACAACACTGAGGAGACTGACAGCAAGCTGACTGATGTCAACCGATCAAGTCATTCCGTCTATTTGGCTGTTAATTGCTTTACTCTAATTACTATTGCTCTGTAAAAAGCTATCCAAACAGCGACTGAGAACGGCCACTTTATTATGTTCATGGATTCTGTGGGCTAGGCATTCATACAAGGGGCAGTCAGAATGGCTCGTTCTTGTCCCATAGTTTCTGGAGTCTTACCTATTAAGATTTGAAGGCAGAGGGTGCCTTGACCTCTCAGGACTGGAATCGTCTGGAGGTGTCTTTATTCTGGCAGAGAGCTAGGACCTCCGCTTGTTGGCAGGTGGAATGCCTCCATGTGGGCTTTCACATTGTTTGGGTTTCATCACAGCGTGGTGGCTGGATTCTAAGAGCATGTATCCCTAGAGAATGGAAGAGGTCTTCTGAGATCTTGGTTTGAAAACTATGTGCATCAATTCTATGTACTTTTGTGTGAAGCAGAGGCAAATGTCCACCCAAGTTGAAAGGAAGGGACTATAGATCTCCCTGGTTGATGGGAATAGTACCAAGTTCACTTTGGAAGAAGTTCACATTGCACATTGTGTAGCTAGAGAAATTGTTGCATCCTTTAGAGAGTACAGTCTGCAACATGACTCATGGTGGATGCTCTCTTGAGGGCAGTAACATGGTAAACAAAGATCTGTCTGCTTTGTACCAACTCTAGGTCTCCAGCCAACCGACCAGCCAAGCTATTCACTGCCAATAAGTACACAAGTAGATAAGTATATATTCTTACCTCAGCAACTTCTCTTTCCACTCACAGTGTGTGATCCCTGAAGTTGTATCCATGGTTAGAGTTCTCACTGCTAACTTTGAATGGGCTTCCCGGGTGGCGCTAGTGGTAAAGAACCTGTCTGCCAATGCAGGAAACATAGGAGATACGGGTTCGATCCCTGGGTTGGGAAGATCCCCTGGAGAAGGGAATGGCAACCCATCCCAGCACTCTAGCCTGGAGAATCCCATGGACAGAGGAGCGTGGTGGGGTACATTCCATAGGATCACAGAGTCACAGGGGACTAAAGCAATTTAGCATACTGACTTTGAAGACACCGCCTAGTGGGGCTTTAGGGAAGGTGCAGCGCCTTTTTAGTTTGTATCACGTATCAAGCCAGTGTTCACTGGTGGCTCAGAATCCACCTGCCAGTGCAGGAGACCTGGGTTCGATCCCTGTGTTGGGGAGATCCCCTAAAGGAGGAGATGGAAACCTACTCCAGTTTTCTTGCCTGGGAAATCCCATGTACAGCGGAGACTGGAGGGCTATAGTCCATGAGTTGGACATGACTTAGTGACTAACCAAAAACACCATCACATCAAGCCAACCCATCTAAGCCCCATTCTTGGACTTGGTGGTTAGAAGGGACTTCTCATGTCGTCACAGGTATGAGCTGAGATTAGTGGGCCACTGTTCATTATTCAGGTAGATGTAGGGATCTGGACCACCTCTGCATGTAGCTCACTTATGCCTTCTCTACTTGTGCTCAGTCCCAGATATTCCATTTTTATCTAATAATGGATTATTTCTGGGCTTGCTTGATCTTGCATGGCTTGACTGACAGAATCCAGCTTGTAATGGACATTTTTGGCTACAGTGTCTTTTAATAGCCTCTGATCAGGCACTCTGCCTAAACGAGGCTCAGGACATCATACGCTGTTTTCAAATGATTTTGAATTCTCTACTGCAAATGGTTTAGTTTTTCTTAAAATCTTTAGATGTCTGAGTTGTTATTCTCTTACTGGGGTTTGCCATAAATTCTATATGGTGTTTTCTCTCACCACAATTATCTAGTACCATGGAGTTTTGTGGAATCATTTTGCTGAAATAGCAGGATTTCTTCCGTAAAACCTGTACTTTCTGCAAAGCCTTTGACTTCCCTATGGCCCATCCCTACCCAGCATCCTTGTGTCATACATGGTTAAGTAGATCAGAGCAGTGTTCCTAGAGTAAGACATGTTCCCTCCTGAGTGGAAAGAGGCCTAATAGGGATTTTGCTTCTTTCTTATTGATGAATAATGTGAGATGCAGTTGTTTGTCCTTTCCTTATGAAGAGTTGTCCTTCCATTACTCAGATATTAGAGCCCTAAAACTTTCACTGTTAAGGTGTTTATTTTCCACTGTCTGAGCACATGTGTTTTACTAAGTTTTTGAAGTATTATACTTGCTATTTTTGCTTATCTGGCTCACTTAGTGGGATGTTATTGATATAATGGACCAGTGTAATACTTTATATAATGTCCAGTAAGTATATTATGCCAAAGGATGAAAAACTTACTATAGTCTTGAGTCAGGATGGTAGATACATACTGCTGTTTGCCCCATGTGAGTGAGAAATGTTTCTGGTTCTTCTTGATAGAGATGGACAGGAATGCATTTCCTAGATCACTTGTCAAGTACCATGACCTAAAGTTATATCAATCTGCTCTAGTAAAGATACTGCAACTGGCCACACACTGCAATTGATGCTTCTACTTGGTTGAATATGTGGTAGTACACTCTCATCTTCCATCGTCCATTTGGTTGTTGTGTTGATCAGACTAGTGAATAAAATTAGGACATAATGCCTCATTTCATGTTTTAAGAGTGGCATTAATATCATCTGTTCCTCCCAATAAATGATATTGTTTGTGATTTGCTAGCTTGGTTTAGGGCTGAGATAATACATTTTAGAGAATCCCTCACCCTAGCTGCCACTCTGCTGCTTTTTATGATTAACTGTACCATCGTTGCTACTGATGCTTAAGTGCTTCGATCTGGCCTCTGTTATTTAGAGATCCTATCGTTCCCACTGCTGTCAGGGAATCCAATTCTGTAACGACATCTCCTACTGTCAGTCCTGACCACAGCAATGTCAAGACCGCTCTCCCTGGTGCAGACATAGGCAGTTGGTGATGTGTCTGGCTTTAAATAATCGTATGTGCACTGAAGCTTTCCCACTCACTTAACCTTTTAGAAATATTCTTTTTTAGTCACTCTATGATAAGAGTATATTGTTTGGTCTGGTTAGCCCCATTTTCTGGAGAACCCAGAGATAATGTAACCCCTTTGTTCTTCCTCCAAATAACCAGTAGTCTCAGTAACATTTAAAAATACCCCATTGTCATGTACTGTATTTTTATATCTGACCAATTGTACATTTCTTTGTTTCTAAGATAATTGTTATGGGACTAAATTGTGTCTACAAAATTCATATGTTAAAGCCCTAAACCTCCAATGTTACTTTATTTGGATATTAAGCCTTTAAAATGGTAATTAAAGTTCAATGAGATCAGAGGATGGGACCCTAATAAAGCAAGAGGTCTGCTGTGTGTATGTAATAAACCACACCCACACACAGGTATGGGCACAGCAAGAAGGCAGCCATCTGCAAGCTAAGGAGAGAGGCCTCTGGAGAAAATGATCCTACCAGCACCTTGAACTTGGATCTCCAGCCTCCATAACTGAGAGAAAATAACTTTTTGTGGGTTAAGCCCCCCAGTCCGTGGTATTTTCTTATAGCAGTTCTTGCCAACTAACACAGGATTCAGTAAAAGAAACTACTATGATAGCACATATCTATCCCCCTTACTAGAAATAAATTCACTCTTGTCTTTTGATCTACCTTTCCATTATATGCTGTGTTTCTGGCATTTCTGTAACCTCTGTGTGGGTGTTTCCTTGGTGTTTCTTATTCTTCTTACAAGGACAAAAGTCCTCTTGATTTACAGTCCCCACCCTTCTGATTTAATTTTTTAATGACCTTTTTTAAAAACTTAATTTTATTTTAATTACCTTTTTTAAACTTTATTTAATTTTAATTACCTTTTTGTTTAAAGGCCTAATCTCCAAGCAATGTAACATTAGAGGTTTAGGGCTTTAACATATGAATTTTGTGGACACAAGTTAGTCCGTAACAATTCTCTTGGAAACCAAATGTATAATTGGTTAGATGTAGAAATACAGTGCATGACAACGGGATATCTTTAAATGTTACTGAGACTGCTGAGTGTTTGAGGGAAGGACAAAGGGGTTCCAAGAAAATGGAAATGGAGAATCCATTTCCCTGATATTTCCAGCTTCTGGAGGCTGCCCATATATCGACCCATGGCCCATGTTTCCATCTGCAAAGCTAGCAGTGTTGAGTCTCTCTGTGCCTTTTTTCCATAGTCACATCTGCCTCTGATTACCTTGGGTGCACCCTGAAAATTCAGGGTGTTCTTTGTATTTTAAGGTAAGGTAGCTGGTTGCAACCCTAATTTCATCTGTAACCTTAATTCCTTTTTTGCCATGCAAGCTAATATAGTCAATTTCTGGTGATTAGGATGTGGAAATCTTTAGGGATGGGGCAGTGTTCTGCGAACAACAGTAATAAATTGATGCCAACCTTCCATTGTTTTTCTCAAATGCATGGGTAGTCCCTAGCAATAACCACCTGAATCTGCACTCCTTATAATTACTATTTATCCCAGCCTGTCAATACCTGAGACACTGCATACAACTTCCTCTCGTATGTCATTATTTCTGTTCATCTAGGTAAGAGAGGGATAAAATTACAAAAAGGTCAAGCAGTCCTCATCACAGATCTCAGCAAATCTCAGCAAAGAACTGTACTTCTGCAATATTCCTGTGATGAATTTTTTCTATGAAAGTGAAACTCGCTCAGTTGTGTCCAACTCTTTGTGATCCCATGGACTATATAGTTGGTGGAATTCTCTAGGCCAGAGTACTGGAGTGGGTAGCCTTTCCCTTCTCCAGGGGATCTTCCCAACCCAGGGATTGAACCCAGGTCTCCCTTATTGCAGGCAAATTCTTTACCAGCTGAGCACAAGGGAAGCCCAAGAATACTGGAGTGGGTAGCCTACCCCTTCTCCAGTGGATCTTCCCAACCCAGGAATCGAACCAGGATTTCCTGCATTGCAGGTGGATTCTTTACCAACTGAGCTATCAGTATTGAATTTATTCTATAATCCTGGGATTTGTTACTACTGTCTCGTGTTTCTTCTATTTCTTATGTTCTCTAGACAACAAATTTTTTATTTGAAAGTACCTTAACTATGGCAATTTCAGGTTTTCTTATGTTGAAATTTTTTTCTTGCCATCTAATGTTCTTACTGGAAAAGAAGTATCTGCCAGGATAGCACCCATACCCACCAGTGCGCCATGAATTGGTCTCTGGAAGTAAGGGGGATGAAATGGACATTCCATGGTCTGTCAATCAGTATCATCTTCTCTTCAGCCTGGATCTGGCTCTGACTCCCAGCTACCCTCTGTGGTCATTTTGGTCATACGTGCCAACTCTTTAGGTATTTTGAGATCCTGATTTCCGAGTTTTAGTCCTTCTTTTGAAAAAAATTTAAAGTGGTATCTTTTGTTTTTCTGTAAGGTATGTGGGCTCTTAGTTCCCTGACCAGGGATCAAACATGCATCCCTTCAGTGGAAGTGTGGAGTCTTAACCATTGGGTCACCAGGCAAACCCGAAAAGTGGTATATTTTCTCCACTCTACATTATCAGTTATTGGAGAAATATGTGTGTGTGTATGTATGTATATGATACTGAAAAGGTACTTACAATTTTAAAAATTATTAAAAAAAATTATAGGGTACTGGTTTCTTATGCAACCTCCATTTTTCTGGTTTGCCAGAATTTTCCAAGACTTATTTTCTCTCAAGAAGTAATTATATAAACCCAAAGTGACTTTCATGGCATCTTCATAAGTTTTACATTGTAAAGTACAGCCTAATTCTATTTTAAAACATATATATTATAAATATTGGATAAATTAATATTTTCAGATAAAGGAAAATTACTTTGTGAGTTTTCCATCATTGAAGTTAGTCTTGTTTATGCAAAATTTAAGAACAGTTGTATGTCATTTGATACTCTTATTGATAGTTTTATATATATATATATATAATGAAAGTTCAGGTGTCTCTGTAAATAATTTATTATGTCATTTTAGAAGTTTTATACTCAGAAATAATAGGTGAGATGAATATTGGCTATATTTAAGTTTTCTGTAAATAACTTTCCTTATTCCAAACAGTTTGAGATGTTCCAATGGTACTTTGTAGTAAAGGAAAATAACATTTTCTAACAAGGAAATCTTTTTCATAGATAATGCTTACCTGTGTACCCTGTGTTCAGTCGCTCAGTTGTGTCTCACTCTTTCTGAGCCCATGGACTGTGGCCCGCCAGGCTCCTCTGTCCATGGAATTCTCCAGGCAAGAATACTGGAGTGCGTAGCCCTTCCCTTCTCTAGGGGATCTTCCTGACCCAGTGATCGAGCCCAGATCTCCTACATTGCAAGCAGATTATTTACCATTGAGGCACCTGGGAAGCCCCAATGCTTCTCTGTATCCTTTGCTAATTCCTTCTCTTCTTGGTTTCCAGATTTTAGGGATTCTCAGAGTTCTGTTCTTCTCCCTCTTTTTTCCTCACTCTGCACCTTCTTGCCTCGGGCATATCGCACACCATCTCTGTCTGATGACTTGCAGACCTTTATTCCACATCAGATCTCTGTTCTGAGCTCCAGTAGGTAACTGCCTCTTTCACGGTGCCACCTTAATTCCTCAAAGGCAACACACTTAACATGTTAAAAGCTATACTCCTGGTCTTTGTCTAAATCTTTCTCCTCAGTTTTCCTCTTTTTATTAAAGGTCACTCTCATCTACTCAGTAGTTCACATCATCTGCCTGGAAGTCACACTTGACGCTGCCATTTCCCTCCCATTTAACGGGCCATCACCCTGGTCCCTGCCATTGTTTGTCGCTATAGATGCAGCTCTTCAAGTGTGTCATAGAAGTAGTTGGTAAAATCTTAGGATAGTGGACAGCAGGAACGTTTTCCAGTACAAACATTTTCTTATTCATCCCTTAAGAAAAATTTACCCCATAAGCTTTTAGTGAACACTCGAAGTTACTATGAATCATTAGGACTGTGGAAATAATTTTTAGATAATTTTAGTGAGTATACAGATATTTTACATAATTAATTTTAGAAATTTTCTATTGCACTGATGTTTCCAAATAAGTAAGTATACTAGGTATAAGACATGAGGTGGAATACATAGATAGACCCTCATCATTGTTAACATAGCTTCAGGTACAATAATTGTTATTGATGTGAGTTTAGGTAAAAATAAATGATCTTTCTTCCATTTCTGTTAGTATTTTAAAGAAGATATATCTAAAGATGATTTAAAGAAGTTGAACTCACATGAAGAAATCAGAAAATTGAGTAATCTACCTTCACTTAGGTTAAAATTTGGAAATATATTCTGCTGAGAACATTGTGTGATTTTATTTATTTAGTCTTGTTCTATCTAGAAATGCTATCACTTCCCTGTTCTGGTCCCTTGTCTGCTATTGATCTTTCCCTGACTACACCAGCCCATTCATATCACTGTGAAGCTGAGCTTTTCTTGCACTTGTATTTCAATGCCTTCTGGTTTAGTACTTAATTGTTCTCTATTTATCTTTGGTTACAATTGTTCATTGAGTGAATCATTGTTAGATGTTATGTACATAGCATAGTACTTCCTAGACATTCAGGAAAATATTCAAACAGTTTTGATAAGGGACTTTGTCCTCAGATAACATATACTCCCATTGACAAGACAAAGAAATTCATAGCCATACCCACAATACCATCATTTACTGAGAATGAACCTTGTGTTAGAAACCATATTTCATAAATTCTCAAAATACTCCTTTAAGAGTATCCAAATTCTGCAGAGGAAGTCGAGTCTCAGACAGATTGTATAATTTTGAAAAGTTATGTAGCTAATAAGTTCCAGAGTCCAGATTAGAAACCACAAGTGTTGAACACCACAATCTGTATTCATGCCTCTTAACAATATAAAATAGCACATCGTGACATGGGCAGAGAATTGGAGGTTTTGCATGAAACATAGTTTGAAGTTGTGTGTATTTGAATGAATACTTGAGCATACAGTTTAATTGGTAGGCACACTTTATTGTTGTTTTGTAAGCTTTTAAAAATGTGTCCATTTTAATCATAATTTCTTTATAATTGAAGAGAAAATAAAATGATAACAAAGATGCTATACGGTATATAGCTGGTTTCATGTTTTATTATGTTTCATTTTTAATTTTCTAAAGCTTTTAAAACAGTTATATAGCATATATATGTTTGGGACATATGGATATCAAATATCTATGTTATTTTGTGGTTCCACATCAGTATTACTCTACTGCATGGAATAGTGTAAATTAAATGTCAAAATGAGGAATATGATTACTTTTGTGCACAAAAGGAGACCATATATTATGTAGTATTCCTTAAAGGTTAAGATCTGTTTATCCAATTAAAGTTTTTTTTTTTCATTCAGGATAAGAAATCTTATTATACTCAGTCTCTAAGCCAAATGGGTACTTCCTGGGTGGCTCAGTGGCAAAGAATCCTCCTGCCAGTGCAGGAAGACATTGGGAGATGTGGTTAAGATCCCTGGGTCGGGAAGATCCCCTGGAGTAGGAAATGGCAACCCACTCCAGTATTCTCTCATGGAAAATTCCATGGACAGAGGAGCCTGGCAGGCTCCATGGGATCGCAAAGTGTCGGATGCCACTGAGCATGCATGCATATAAGCCAAATGTTGAGAACTGAACTAAATTTTAAAGGAACCATGATTTTTTTTTTTTACCTTATTAACTTGTATCTGATGTTATTACATATAGTGTTATAGGGAAAAGTCATCCCAAAGATGTATGAAGTGAGGTAATTCAGTTAAAACAGGCTGTATATGTTACTGCTCCATTATAATACACTGAAATTAATAAGAAAACTTTGAAGCATGTTTCATAAGGTGAGGCTTCAAGGTGTGCGCACAGATTCAAATATTTAAACAATTAAAAATTTAGAGTATTTTAAGTCTTCCTCACTTATGAATGGCATACATTTTGGCAAATGGGTAAAACGTTTATAAATTCATTTGAAATTTTAGAACACCATACATGATACTGGAGCTAGAAATTAATCCAAACAATATTTGCTATAAGCAGCCAGACTTTCTCTGAGAGGGCAATTTGTTTTATTAGTAAACCATCTCTTAGATATTCACGTACATCAGTTCGATAGAGTGCTTAATGTTGAACTTGGTCTGAAGCAAGCAGAGAATTCAATCATTGTCAGTTGTATACATACTAGAGAATGTGGATTTAAGGACCGAGTAAATGTAAGCTTCAAATTTCATATTCATGAGCAGTCTTACTTTATGTGAAACTTATGTGTGATGCAAGTTTACCCTTAAAACCAAACTATTACCTATTATTTGTTGAGCACATACTAATGATTAAATGCCATAAAGCAGTGTCTAATAATGACATAATAATTGAAATTGCACTCATGGTTGGGCAGGTACTTACATATATTGTCATTTGTATACCATGAAGAAAGCATTATTGTTATCCTAATTTTGCCGACTAGGATACCAAACTTGGAAGGATAGATAACATGTTGTTGTTCAGTCGCTAAGTCATCTCGCACTCTTTGTAGCCCGCCAGGCTTCTCTGTCTATGGGGTTTCCTAGGCAAGAATACTGAAATGAATTGCCATTTCCTTCTCCAGGGGAACTTCTCAACCCAGGGATTGAATACCCTTCTCCTGCATTGGCAGGCGGATTCCTTACTGTTTCGGAAACACAAATTACATGTTAAGTAGGTGGCAGATACAAAGAATTCAGACCCAACCAGAATGACACTGAAGGATCATTGTCAGTCACTTTACTACTTCCGGGCTCAGAGTAAAAATTTAAACTGAAACTCTAGAAAGAAGTGAATAAATGTTTTAAGAAAACTAGTTTGGTAATCTACCTTAGATCCATCTTTATCAAGTGAAAAAAAATAACTTATGTTATATGTGTGTATATTGATATTTGACATTGGGCATATTTCAGAAATGGAAGTTTTTCTGTTGAAGGTGATAAAACTGAGGAAAGTTTTCTTCTTTTATGTTGTATGTTAATCTGTGTTGAAACAATTGAGAGTTACATTTTATTTAGATATTCTTTTGATCAGTTATAGACTTTTTATTAGTTCTGGTACTAGATTAATGAGAACTTAAAAACTGTATAATAACAAAACAGACATATCTAACAAGTCCTTGAAAGCAATTTTTTTCTGTTTAGAATTTTCACTTGCAGAAGAAAAATAAAGATGATCACTCAAAAATTCTTGCAGGTAGAAGTGAGGAAAAAGATAGTTCCTTTCAAGAATGATATAGTAGAGGCTACATTATTTTTGTAAAAGCAGTGCATTTATTTTGTATTACTGCTGTAACAAATTACTGTAAAGTAAGTTGCTTAAAGCAGCTTATATTTGTTATCTTAATAGTTCTGGAGGACAGAAATGTGAAATGGGTCTTACAGGCCTAAAATCAGTGTTTCCACAGCATTCATTCTGGAAGTTCTGGAGGAGATTCTCTTTCTCTGCCTTTTCCAGCTTCTGGAGTCTGCCTAGGTTCTTTGGTCCATGGCCTTTCCTCCATTTTCAAAGCAGGTTTAGTATTTTTCAAATCTTTCTCCTACTCTAACACTCCTAGCTAAAGCTTATGAGAAGCCTTGTGATTCTATTGGATCCTTCCATTGGAAGTTAATCTAGGATGGTCTTTACATATCAACATATATAAAGTAATCACATATGCAAAGTTCCCTTTGCTATATAAAGTAACATTATCACAGGTACCAAGAATTAGGATGTGGACATTTTGGGGGGACTGTTGTTCTGTCTACCACAATCAGATTCTATAATATAAATTATTGTTTTTAATATAAGACCATATCTTCATAATTCTTACTGCATGTGTATAGGTGCTCTAATAAAGTAATTTAAAATTAGCCATGAGAAAAGTCACCTGCTTTACACTCTGATCCATTGAATGACCCTTTAATGGCTCATTTCCTCCTTTTCACTATGTAAATTATACACAACTAGGAGAGTGCTTGGTAATGAGCTTTTAGCAGTTACTGCATTACAAAAAGACTTTAGGTTTTGTCACAGTTTTTTTTTCTATTCAAATAAAAAAGGAGTGGAGAATCTAAACCATTATTTTTATTTTAGCACTGGTTATCCCCAAGTTTACCATTGCAGAGTAAATGGAAAAGTATTAATATAAATATTTTTGTTATTCCAGTAAAAGAAGATTATTATTATATAAAAAAACTGCTAGTCAAATTATGACTTCTTGATATTTTTATGTACACAACAGAGCTTTAAAGGAGAGATTTAAGAGCTTCCATCAGGTATGTTAGCAGTTGGTACCTGCTTGTTTTCCAATAGTTTGAATGCTTGGTGATAAAAAGATGCAAGGTTTTATTTCAGTAACTAGGATGCCATTTCCTTGCATCTTAAACTACTTCTGGAGATGAGTTTTGAGGAATTATTGGGGAGAAATTGCCATTTCATATTTACATCATTAGCTTCCCTACAGCATACCTGATGGGCTTAGAGAAATCAGTGATTTGCATATGCATGTCCAAAAATGGTGAATGTTAGTGATTTCTGCATGATTTTTATAATGATTGACAAGAAGAACCAGAGATACTAAAACATTCTGCTCATTAAATATCTTTTCAACTTTTGATAGACATTTTATTAAAATCGCATAATGTAGTACTTTAAAATATTTTCCTTTTTTTTCCTTTGCTTCATGAACAGAATTTGAAATAAATGAACATGCACAAAATTCATTATTTATTTGGCTGTTTCTTTAAGAGTAGAATATGTTTCAGCATAGGAAAGGAGTATAGTCATTGTGCATTATCCAGAATAACAATAGTAATAATAAAGCAAAAGCTTACATAATGCTATTTGCCAGATAATAGTCCAAGTGTGTTACACATATACATATGTGTGTGTATATATACACATATATACATATATGCATATATATGCACATATATGCCTAATTGTTATCCTCATTTTATAGATAAAAAAATAACACAAAGGTTAAATCTGAATTACATAACTATTAAATATCGGCTGGGGTTTGAACTCAGTCAGTCTGTCTCAACTCTGACAGTCTGAGTCCGAACTCAAAACAAATCATTATTGTATTTTAAAAATATTATTAAGCAGTAATCCTCATGAATATGCAAATAATTCACCCCACATAGAAATCTTCTAGAAGTTAAATTTACAAAGTTAACTCTTTAGGTTAACAGGTTGGAGTATAGAATTTATAATTGGGCTTCCCTGGTGGCTCAGATGATAAAGAATCTGCCTTCAGTGAAGGAGACCTGGGTTTGATCCCTGGGTCTGGAATATTCCCTGGAGAAGGAAATGACAGCCAATTCCAGTATTCTTACCTGGAGAATTCCATGGACAGAGGAGCCTGGCAGGCTGCACAGTCTATGGGATCACAAAGAGTTGGACATGACTGAGCAACTAACATACACATACATGTTTTAATGTAGATATTTAGGAGTTGTGGCCTTAGGAGCCCTATGGCTGCTCTACCATATTGGTTTAGAGGGACATTGGTTGATTGAAAAGGTTATGAAGCTGTGTTTGCCTAGTAATGTGGGTGAGGTTGAGAAAATGTTGATTTTTGATTGGAGAATGAGTGGGAGCTAAAGCTCTGTCCAAGTTCTCCTGCAGAATGGCTGATGGATGTAGGTACTTGTCTGTTTCTCATCTGTTGGAAAATCATGTTTTTGAGCTTGTTTTGTTGTGTTGAAATGCACACATGTTTTATGCACACAGTTATATAGTGCTTACTATCTACCAGACATTTTATACAGTTCATGGGGTTCTCATCGCGAGAATACTGCAGTGGTTTGCCATTCCCTCCTCCAGTGGATCACATTTTGTCAGAACTCTCCACTGTGACCAGTTTGTCTTATGTGGCCTTGTATAGCATGGCTCATAGCTTCATTGAATTATGCAAGCCCCTTCACCACGAAAAGACAGTGATTCATGAACGGGCAAGATGATTGCTTCTTGGCAGGAAAGCTAGATAGTGTATTAAAAAGCAAAGATAGCACTTTGCTGACAAAGGTTCATATAATCAAGTCTATGGTCTTTGCAGTAGTCATGTATGGATGTGAGAGTTGGACGATAAAGAAACAGAGTGCTGAAGAATTGATGCTTTCTAACTGTCGTGCTAGAGAAGACTCTTGAGAGTCTCTTAGTTAGCAAGGAGATCAAACCAGTCAATCCTAAAGGAAATCAGTCCTGAATACTCATTGGAAGGACTGATGCTGAAGCTGAAGCTGAAGCTCCAATACTTTGGCCACCCTGATGCGAAGAGCTGGCTCATTGGAAAAGACCTGATGCTGGGTAAGATTCAAGGCAGAAGGAGAGGAGGGTGACAGAGGATGAGATGTTTGGATGGCATCACCAATTCAATGGACATGAACTTGGGCAAACTCTGGGAGATGGTGAAGGATAGGGAGGCCTTGGCATCCTGTATTACATGGGGTCACAAAGAGTCAGACATGAGTTGGTGACTGAACAAACAAACATATATACCAGATTCTGTTCTAAGTGCCTTGAGAATAATGATTTATTTAATTCTTATAACAATACAGTGAGATAAGTACCACAATAACCCCCATTTTTCTGATGAGAGGACTGAATAGCAAACTGTCTAAGGTCACTGAGATAATAAGTGACAGACCTAGGATTTGAATCTGGGCATTCTGTCTCCAGGGTCCATTCTGTGTACGTAAAGTAGTTCAAATCTATGGGAACAAGTTGCTCTTGGGAGAGAAGCCTCCTCCTCCTAATTTAGCCTAGTTCACACTTTTTCGTACTTTCCCGTCGCAATTGGAATGAGGTCGCCAAAAGCTATGACATCCCACCCCTACTCCTTAACCCTTGGGGTCTCATCTGTAGATTGTACCAATTCTCTTCTGCTCTCTTCTCTCTTCTCTACTGTCCTTGCTTCTCCTCTCTCTTTCAAATAAGTTGGATAGAGTAATGAACTGGTAAGTGAATTTATATATGTCTAAGGTGGCATTTTGTGTAAACTACCTGAGAACTCCATGGACAGAGGATCCTGGTGGGCTACACTCCATGGGGTCCCAAAGAGTTGGACACAACTGAGCATGCACTCAGGCACCTGAGAATCTTAAGCTAAAATTGTTATGTAGGAGTGAAGTATTATAGTAAAACTTTCTGATTATTTCATTTTAGCTTGGAAGGTTATCATAGTATTCAGCCTAAATTGTTTTGTAAGAGGATTAAATCCTTACAATGACAAAGAACTTGTTAGAGGTTTGCCACTGCTTATCAGTCTTTCTGTTGATTTTATTGACCATTGTCTGGACTTTTGAACTCTTGGTCATCATTCAACTCTCTATTCAAATACTTTCCTAGTGGCTCAGACAGTAGGGAATCTCCCTGCAATGCAGGAGACCTGGGTTCTATCCCTGGGTCAGTGAGCTCCCCCGGAGAAGGGAATGGAAATCCACTCCAGTATTTTTACCTGGAGCATTCCATGGTCAGAGGAGCCTGGCAGACTGTAGCCCATGGGGCCACAAAGAGTTGGACACAACTTAGCGACTAACACTTTCACTTTCACTTTGGCATCACTTTCCTCTGCTGGCGTTTCTCTCTCACTTCTCTTTTTTTCCCTCATACTTGGCCTCTTGTTGTAGTGTTTTCATTAGTCCAACTTTTACTGTCATATTTGCATTTAGAAACAAGTAAAAGAAGAAATGCTGAGATATTTCTAGAAATAGTTATTGAATCAGGGATTACAACTTCCCAGAGTGAGCAAAGTTGATAATGTAAGTGAAGAAACCATTGATTCTGTTTTGGAGTCAGATTTGCATACATTTGACAACGGGACCTGTTTTGTGCTTTAGACCAGGCATCAAATTAGGGATCTGTATCCCTGGTCAGAATATAAATTTCTTGGCCTGACTCCAACTATACCAATATTGGACATATTTAATTTGCTTTGGATATATATAGATGTATAGGTACATATGTATATTTTTGCAATTTCTTAGTTGAATGAATAAAACAAAACATTGAATACCTACTTGCTATGTTTAATTCACTGGAAATGATGAGATGGATATTTCTTCTTGCCACTGAGGAGCTACTTGAGTAGGAGAGACAGAAAAGTAAAAATTAATTGTACACTAAACTTCTTCAAGAAATGTTTGATATGTACTTCCTAAGTGCAGATTATACTAAGGTCTCTATGTGTAGTTGTAAACCAGAGAGGTGGTGTTCCTGCCTCTGTTGGGCATATGCTGTGGTCTTATGTGATCTGTGCAATGAGATAAATGCACAAAAGACCTGATGAGAGCGCAAGACAGGAAGACTGCTTAGAAGAAATGATGTCTGAACAAGTCTTCATAAAACTATCAGTAGTGTTGAGTGGGGTGTGTGTTTCAGGTGGAAAGACCTGCATGTGCAATAAGTCAGCCCTTGGAGACAATGAGCGGAAAAGTACTGGGGAGCAGATGGATGGGGATGGGTGAGAGCAGGAAAGAGACAGAAGAGGCTAAAGAAGATGTGGGGTCCATATGATGTGAGGCTTTATGTGATGTGGTAAAAATTGATTTGTAAGCATTTTAGAAGGATAGAGGAAGCCCTCCACAGATTTTCAGCAAGTAATATGACATAGTTTAACCTTAAAAGACAATAGCAGCTACAGCAACATAAAGGCAGCCATGTGGAAGGCTATTAGGATATAACTGGAGGCAAGGAGGACACTTAGTCATCGCAGTAAACCTGTTAGGGAAAGACATGCACTGACATATTTGTGTCAGTGTTAAACAAGGGAGGATTTACTGAAGAGGCAATTAGAAGAAGGCGCCTATAGACGTTAAAAGCTGGATATACATGACAACGTGATTCTCAAATGCTTGACTTATGTGGGTTTCATTTTTTTAAGATTTGGAATATAAAAGAAGGGAGCAATTTACAGTTAAGGGTGAGGGAAGAAAAAAATGGGGAAATATTTGATTTACTTGTGAACATGTTTTTGTACATGTTCAAAGAACCTCAGAGTCAAAGTGAACATACCCCATTAGTAGGTAGAGCTTTGGCTTTGGAAATCTGGAGAGAGGTCTGGCTCAGAGTTGTGCATTGCCTTGGGGCCATTCATTTAGCATATATTTACTTACTGTCCGTTCTGTGCCATGTACTATACTTAAACCTAGCAATTCATTGATGAGAAGGCAGTGACCCTTTTCCCCTAGGAATTCAGAATAGAAAAGCCAATAAGGATGTCTGGGAGTCAAAAACATGCAGATATCTGGGGTTTTGCAGGCAGTGTTTCCACTGAGAGAAAAAAAAAAATCACACTATGGAATCTTAGAAAACACTAACATCTAATGGATTGGTGATGGTGGAGAGTTCCTTGAATAAGACCAAGAAGCAGTATTTTGGATGGTAGGAGTTGAACCAAGAAGGTTGTGGAAAAATAAAATAGTATGCAATGTGAACTATAAGGAACGGTTTAACGAGAAGATGAATAAAAGCTGACATTTTTATTCAGAATTTAAGAGGTGTTATATAATACCATAACGAGAGGATTCACAATATCATTCAGTAGAATTCAGCTTTGCAATGGTTTGGGATTAAAATACAAATTAGATTGGAGCTCATGAGTGATTATGAAAGGAGAGAGAGCTTTTACTTAGACAAAAATGCATTACTATTTAGTTTGTATTCAAAGGGGAAGAGGGTAGACATGAGAGAAAGGATTTATCCATGTCTTGGCCAGAGTAGATCAGATAATGAAATACTCTGAGGGGATGATGTATGGAGATGGTGTCAGCAATGCTTGATAATATGTTTGCTTGTCAAGTTTTTAATTGAATGTCATCCTCTAAAGACATTGTTGTCACAGTACCTAGTCTAGTAGTGCAAAATAGACAACAAATTTATATCTATATCTATCTATCTATACAGATTGAAAAAAAGTGGAAGTGTCAGGCACTCAGTTGTGTCCAACTCTTTGTGACCCCGTGGACTGTATCCCGCCCGACTCCTCTGTCCATGGAATTCTCCAGGCAAGAATATTGGAGTGGGTAGCCATTCTATTCTCTGGGACATCTTCCCAACCCAGGGATTGAACCCGGGCCTCCCGCACTGCAGGCAGAACCTTTGCTATCTGAGTCAGCAGGGAAGCACAATCTATACATGTACATAAATATTTGTATTATCAGCTGGTAACAGTACTGCAGAGAATATAAATTAAGATGGGAAAATAGGGAACAGTGGCGGGAGGTTTCTCTTTAAAGTACAATAACCAGGGAAGACTTCTGGTGATGACATTTCATCAGAAACCTGAATTACATGAGGAAGCTAGGACAGAGAATTCCAGGCTGAGGGTACTCTTAAGTGCCAAGACCGTGATGTAGAAATGCCTCGTGTGTGCAAAGACTATCAGGGAACTGCACAGAACTGTAGGAAAAAAAAAAAAAAGACCAGAGAGAGAACCAGGGCCAATCAAGTAAGCCTTGAACATCATTAAATGTGTTACACATAATGAAGACTGTTAACTGTTATACAGTAAGCATATTCTGACTGAATGCAGTGGAGATTATGGGACCTGAATAGAAATGGGAGATCATCTGTTACAGTTTTTAAAGGGATGACTCTGGTTGCTGGATATATGGTAGACTGGAGAGAATTGAAATTGGCTGAGAGAGGTCCATTAGAAGGCATTTGCCACAGTTGAGGGGAAAGATGATGTAGTTTGGATCAGAATTTGAGATGGTGTGAAGATTTACAATTTGACTTTCTGTTTTGAAAGTAGGGGCTAATGGAATTGGTTATTGCACTGGCTGTGGGTAGGGGAGGAAGAGTGGAGACCAAGACCTCCTTGGGAATTTCAGTCTGAGTAATTGTGCAGAATTAGGCTGACTAAATTTGAGGATGAAATTTGGGAGTCGGCAGTTCTACTTCTTACCTAGTTTTGGGAATTGCAGGTAGGCATTTGATGAGTGTTTCCCTTAGACTCAATTTCATATTCACGGAAGCACAGAAGAAAGGTTTTATTTAAGGTGCTAAGAATCACTCTAGGTACTGTTTTTTGCTAAGGTTTTTTCATAGCAGAACCAGATTTCTTGTTTATCATTTGCCTTTGAATCTTCTCAGCTCCTCCTATTGCTCAAATTAAATTTATTTTTAATGATTTTAGCTGCAAAATGGATTTTACATTCCTTTCTAGAAATATGCACACATATCCATATGTACGGGCATATTTTGTGGAGGTGCCCAGGTTTATTGGCATTCATTTCTTCACTACTGAGTATTTCTGCCTCTGGATGTCAGGGCCTTCATCTAAATTCTTTGCGGTAGGCATCATTAGGCCAGCTTCTTTAACTGTTGTAGCTTTGAAGACCATAATCACATGCTCAAAGCCTGGTAGGATTTGATTGAGAATGATGATGACAAAGGAGACAGTAAGCAAAAAGAATCACGGTTGTGTCATTTCATCTCCTTGGGTAACCACGTAGACATTTAATCTGAGCGTGTTGCTGTTTGCCTTGCCAAGGGCAATGTAGGAACAGAGCTATGCAATTAGCATGATAGTTCATTCAAGAATAACAATGAAATGAGACCAGCTAGGGTTTAGGATTAAATATAGTGCATCTGAAATCTGACGTTTTGCCCTATTTAAAACCATCTTGAAGTGAAATTGGATAGCATTGTCTTTGGTCACTTGACACTGGCTTATATTTTATTTAATATACTATGTAAGGATACTTTTATGCAGAGCTGTACACATTTAAAGGGCTTCCCTGGTGTCTCAGATGTACAGAATCTGCCTGCAATGCAGGAGACCTGGGTTCAATCCCTGGGTCAGAAAGATATCTTGGAGAAGAGAATGGCTACTCACTCCAGTATTCTCAGCCTGGAGAATTCCATGGACAAAGGAGCCTGGACTAACACTTTTCTATACACTTTTAAAATCTACAGAATTTTGATTTTTTTTAGAGGTAGGACTGATGTGACCTTTCTTGTGAATTTTTTAACCTTCAAAATTTTTTCTGTAAAGTCTCTGTATGGATATCATTCTTAGAAAATTATTTAAAATTATACCTTGTAGTAGTTATTTTAGGTGATTATTGTGCTGTGTTGCTCTGGAGAGAACTAAACCATTAAAAAGTTAATTTTCTCTCAAAATATTTTTATATTCCACTCAAAATCATTTTCTTATATTGATATTTATGCGTTAGTTACTTTAAATAATTTACTGCCCAATGCTAAATGGTTTATTCATAAATTAAAAATTTTGATACCAAATTTTTAACTGTGGGCATTATAAACACAGACATATTCTCCTAGTGGATAGAGTTAGACATTCTGGATTTATTAAACATTCTGTATTTGAAGCATGTTTGTTTCCCTAACCAGCTGAGTGATCTTGGGCAAGGCATTCAACTCTGTATACATATCCATATCCTTGTAGACAGGTATGTTTTATGAGATCTTGTTTCTGCATGTGTAAATGAGGATATAATACCAGACATACAAATGTTGAAGATTAACATGAGAAAAATGCATGTACCATACATCTTATGAGGCTTAGCATGTTGAAAGAAACACTTTTTAATTCCTGAAATTTGTTGGGTGTACACATGTATACATTCGTTTACTAATGCTGGTTTCTGGATACTATCAGTAGCTATCTTCATGATGTAACTGTCTCTAGTCTTACAACAGTTTTAGTAGATTTTGCTCTCATGTTTGATTCAAACCTAAAAACCAACAGAAGGTGTCTTCATTTGTATTCCATGAAGGCAGATTAGACTGCATTTTGGTTTCATGTTTTATTTCCAGTTATACTTAGACATTGTTGCTTTTAATAGTAAGATTAATATTCCATGTTATCTTTTGCTTAATTTCAAGTTATGCTTTTAGAAGGATACCTTTATTTAAGGAGTTTCTGAGTCTGAGGGGAACAAAGTGCTTGAAAGTACTGTGTTACCATGAATAGATCAGACATAGTAATAAAATATCCCTGTTGTAAGAAATTATTGTCCTTTACTGGCAAGCCTTTTCCCTCAGCAGCTTTTTGAAAAATGTTCTGATTTATCCTGTTCCCTCTTAGTTGCTCACTGAGAATTTTAAAGTAGGTGACTTTTTGAAGAAAGATTTGCTAGGGTCTTTATTTTTTGTCAGCGAGTTGAGTGTCCTTCATTCCCTTAGATTATGTTTTGCATAAGTCTGTCTACTTTTACCGTTTCGAAATTAATACTTTGCTACCATATTCTTGAATACTTCATATCCTGTTTTGGATGAAACCTAAGCTCTCTGGAAAGTAACAGCAAGGCATGACTTTTTCTTGACATAAGTCAGCATTTAAGGGCCTTATTATCCCTTGAAGTTTGAGTTGCAAGATAAGAAAAATTAGCACTTCTGATGTCAAGGACCACTGACTTTGGGGATTGTTTTCTGTGAAGATAGATTTAATTAAGGTAATGACCATTAGTCCTGTCTGTCCACACATTGATAAGGTGTTGGCACTCTGACATCATAATACATTTGGTAAGTAAGGAATAATGACATCTCATGACATTTGACCCATTGAGGTTATATTTATAAATGAATGTCCACCTCAGAAATTATTTTTTGTACATCTACTTTAAAAAATTATTATTATTTGTAAGCCATCTGTTTTGTGTCAGATGCTATGTCAGGACATATGAACTTAGAAGAGACTACTAATAGTCATGTGTGAATGTGAGAGTTGGACCATAAAGAAAGCTGAGTGCTGAAGAATTGATGCTTTCCAACTGTGGTGTTGGGGAAGAATCTTAAGAGTCCCTTGGACTGCAAGGAGATCAAACTAGTCAATCCTAAAGGAAATCAGTCCTGAATATTCATTGGAAGGACTGATGCTGAGGCTGAATCTCCAATACTTTGGTCACCTGATGGAAAGAGCCAACTCATTGATAAAGACCCTGATGCTGGGAAAGATTGAAGGCAGGAGGAGCAGGGGACAACAGGATGAGATGGTTGGATGGTATCACCAACTCAGCAGACATGAGTTTGAGCAGGCTCCAGGAGTTGGTGATGGACAGGGAAGCCTGGAGTGCTGCAGTCCATGGGGTCACAAAGACTTGGACACTACTGAGTGATTAACAACAAAAACAACTTTGGTTGTACTGCACTGATTCTGTTATTTGTCTCATGTAATCCTAAAATATAGATATTAATCTGATTTTGTTAGTGGAGAATCTGATGCTCAGAGAAAAAAGTGACCTACCTTAGGTCAACTTCAAGATAAAGAATTTCAGGACTTTCTCTTAGTAAAACAGAATGATATTTACTTCTTGTACTGTACTTTTTAAAGAACTTTAAGAAAAAAAAATGTATAAAACCTAGCTCTGATTAATACTGAGTGATTATATTAACATTTATATGCTGTATACTGCATCTCTTCCTGTTTTAAGTGCGTCTCATCTGTAAATATATTTAATGCTTACAACCACTCTATTCAGTTGGCATTATTATTACTGATAATAATAATCTAGACAAGAAATTTGAAGCACAGAGATGTTAAATAAGTTGCCTGAAGTCACACAGTTTAGTACATGAGGCATTATGATATGATTGCAGAGCCTGTTCTTAAATTCAGCTCTTTCACATTAATGGCCTCTTTTAAAATGATTCAGTTAAAGGACTGATACATAATAATGATTAACATGGGAGAATCTAAGAACATTGTGCTCTATAGTTTTCATTTGTGACAAATAAAAAAATAAAAATAGTTTTCGTGCCAGGTAAACTGTGGCTGCATAACTCACAAAGTCAAATTAAGTGGTACTGAAATCAGTCTTTCTAACTGAAGTCCTGTTCTTTGGACTTGAGACACAGAAGTAAACATTTTATTTTACTAAAAATACAGTTTATAAAAGCCCTTCTTTTCTATTGGAAACCAGACTCACAAGCACTTGTTTTTTTTTCCAGAATGACAATACTAATAAACTTCTAATACTGATTTTTACATTTGGGAAACTTTAAAAATGGACAGATATTATAATAAATATACATGTTTCCCAGAATTTATTAAAAAGTGACTTCACAACTGTACAACTTTTATAAATTATTGCCTAGCCATATTCTCATCTATTCTTCAATATGAGCATACAATCAAACCTTGGAGATGTGAGTTCACTTCCAGACTATTGCAATAAAGCAATATGACAATAAAGCAAATATAGTAATAAAGTGAGCCACACGAAATATTTGGTTTCCTAGTGTATATAAAAATTATGCTTATAGTATACCATAGTCTGTATTAAGTGTGCCGTAGCATTATGTCTTAAAAAACAATGTACATGCTTAATTTAAAATAGTTTACTGCTATAAAATACTGACCACCACACAGGGTTGGTTGTCAGAGAGAGACATTCAGTTTGCAAAAAACCCCAATACCTGTGAAGTTCAATAAAATAAGTTATGCATGTATCATTTCCACATAATTGAAATTCAGTATATATAAAATATGCTTTTATTTGATATTATATAGCAACATAACATGCTTATGATATGATCATAGTTTTCATTTTAATTTTAAGGGGTACATATGATCTGTCATAGTACACTAAACTCTTCCCTCATTTTGAATATAGTTTCTAGTTTTTCCTCTCTATTTTGAGAAATACTACAATAAACTTCTTAATCCATTTAGCTTTTTTCTTCTTTCAGAATATTTCTTAAAGTGAATTTTCAGAGGGAGGAATACTGGGTCAAGCTATACAAACATTTTCCACATTATGTTCCAAAAGACATGTGCCTTATTTTCTTTCTTAAAGGATCCATTTACTGGTTAGGTACACATTGCTGTGTATTTCATCCTAGAAAAGAATGAATCCTTTTTCAAGCCTTTCATCTCCTCAGTATTTCAAGATTTAGAGTTTCTCATCTGAGCAACTTTTATCCAGTTAATACAGTTGACACCAACCCTTAGATTACAAAAGCCCAGGGATCTTATATCTAACCTACAGGGTTTTGAAGGTGATTTGGTTAAGAAATAGATCCAGGGACAAAGATCTTCCTTACATTTAAGGTGGATTACCAACTGAAATTTGTAGTGTCTTTGTAGCATCATCAGTAGAATTTTGCAGCTTTCACATGGCCTTTGTAAAATAAGCACAATGTTCTGTATAGTTCACTGTTGAAATTAGTGATATGACACCAATATTTTAAAATATATCAGAATTCTTCAAATTAAAATTTGATGTTTCTTTTATATGCCTATTTAGCATTCTGTCAAAAATTTATCTATGTAATTATTTACTCTTTACATTTATTAAAATGCATATAACATAAACTAGCATCTCAAATTAAACATACATTTTAAAGGTTATTACTGAATGACTTAATTAATACACACGCAGAGACACACACACGCACTGGTTATTATTTCCAGAAGCAGCATGAAGCTTTCAGAAGTGCACAGTCCATGCATTTGGAATGGGTTCTTTTTAGTTCTGAAGCCCCTTCTCCTTTATTGAGCTAATATTTAACGGGTACTGTTACTGGCTTGTCTCTGTGCCAGATGTCAGGACTTCAGTATTAAGTAAAATGGACATGGTCCTGACCCTCGGAGGCTTCCATATAGTGGGAAATGAAAAGATAAAAGACTTAGTCATTCTACATAGTGAGGTCAGTGATAGGAGCAGTAGAGAACATGATAAGAATACTTAGAATACTGACCAAAAACATTTCCGGGGTCAGTGGAACCTTTCCAAGAACATGTGAATAATAATATTTATTGACAATTAACATGTGCTGTGTAGTGTGTCAACCACTTTATAAGCATTATTTCATTTAAATTTTATGTAGTTCAGTGAGATGACTATTTCTATTATCCTCATTTTAAAGATGACATGAGTGTGGATTAGGGAGGTTAAACAACTATCTTATGTTCACTCAGTATGAAATGAGAATTCCTACTCAAACACAGCGTGAGTCTGAGATGTGAACACCTACTGTAGAACTATCACCTGAAAGATGAACGAAGTGTTATCCATAAGGGGAGACAGATTGGGGCAGTGAAGAATGAGAAAAGAATTCTAGGCAGAGAAAAGAGCCTGTGCCAAGCTGTAGAAGCCTGAAAAGACTTGATGAATTGAAGGGACTTTAATAAGTTCATTATAGATATTTCTTTGAATATTAAAGAGAAAAGCCTGAGATGGAGCTACAAGGAAAGAAGTGATCAGTTTATGAAGGATCTTCTAAATGAAGGCAGTAAGTTTGAATTTTATTCTGAAGGAAATGTGGGGCCATTGACGAGTTTCCTCAAGGAAAGTGACATGATCCAGTTTGTCTTTTACAATGATTCTCATGATGACCATGTGCAGATTATTCATAGAGGGAACAAAAGTAGAAACAGAGGGGACAGTTAGGAGTAGTCATCTAGGTACAAGATAGTGGTTACCAGGTAGGCAATAAAAGATGATGTCAAGATGGTATCTTTGAAAGTTAAGAGGACTTAAAGCAGAGACATTATTTTGCTAACAAAGGTCCATATAATCAAAGCTATGGTTTTTCCAGTAGTCATGTAGGGATGTGAGAGTTGGACCATAACGAAGGCTGGGCACCAAAGATTTGATGTTTTCCAACTGTGGTGTTGGAGAAGACTCTTGAGAGTTCCTTGGACTGCAAGGAGATCAAATCAGTCAATCCTAAAGGAAATCAACCCTGAATATTCATTGGAAGGACTGATGCTGAAGCTAAAGCTCTAATACTCTGGCCACCTGATGTGAAGAGCCAACTCATTAGAAAAGACTCTGATGCTGGGAAAGATGGAAGGCAGGAAGAGAAGGGGATGAGAGAGGATGAGATGGATAGCATCACCTACTCAATGGACATGAGTTTGAACAAACTCTGGGAGATGGTGAAGGACAGAGAAACCTGGCATGCTGTAGTCTATGGGGTCGCAAAGAGTCAGACACAATTGAGGAACTGAAAAAAAAAACAATGATTGGTTTAATGTTTTTATGTGGGAAGAGAGGTTTCAGGAATGTAGTTATGTTTCTGGGATGAGGCCAAATCATGGCACTCTTCATTGCCAAAGGATAGAATGCATAAGATAAGAAAGAGTGTTGGGAAGATTCTGAGTTTAATTTTGTACATACTAAGTTTCCATAGCTTGGAGATGTCTAATTTATAATAGGGTATATAAATCCACAGTTGAAGAGAGATTCAAGCAGGGTATCAATATTGGTGATTCACTTCCATAATGGTGTTTATGTGAGATTCATGTCTATGTAATATGTAGGGTGAGAGAAATACAAGGAGGAACATCAATATATGGGACAAGAAACCTTCAGATTGACTGAGAAGGACCTTCCAAATTATAGGCAGAAAGCCCAGAAAAGTGCAGTGTTGCAAAGAACGAAAGCAACCAGTTGAAAAAGGGAAAGATTAAGGGTCAAAGGCTGGTAAGACATGTGAGGTATTGGATGAAAAATGACATCTATGATTTGGGTAAGAGTGGATTTCATTGAATGTTGTGGTAGAAATCAGACTGGGACATGAAGGGAAGAAAATGTCAACAGCCCTTTCGTTTAACTTGGTGAAGTATTTGGCTGTGATGGGTAAAATAGGATAGGCTAAAATGGTTTAAGGTGACAGAGGCTTTGGGGTCTTTGTTTTAAAAGATAGGAGAACTGTGAGGATTTTAAAATAGATATAGAAATGAGTTGACAGGGAGGGACAAGTTGAAGTTAGAGAATAAAGAGACAACTGTATATTCAAGAAGCTTCCAGGGAAGGAGTTGGAGGTGGGGCTAGGGAAGAAGGTGCTGTCTTGCACTTAGAGGGAAAGAACTGACATTAGGGGTGTGTGACATTAGAATTAGAATGAATAATCTCTGATGTCAATTGGGGGGAAAGTGAAAATTGGGGAAAAAGAGAATAGTATTAGAGCTCAGTATCAAGATTATAGTTGTGATAAGTTGAGGCAGTCCCTATTTGATAGAGCCTACTTTCCTTATGAAATAAAAACTGAGAAATGAGGTCCTGTGTTTACACTGAGGGGAAGTGGATGAGGACAGAGGTATTCAGATGCTCCAGAACCCTGACTCTCAGCTTTGACTGACTCATCTAAGGGACTTTTACACTCACTGTGGGTTTGATCCCTGGGTTGGGAAGATCCCCTGGAGGAGGGCATGGCAACCCCCTCCGGTATTCTTGTCTGAAGAATCCCATGGACAGAGGAGCCTGACGGGGCTACAGTCCATGGGGTAGCAAAGAGTCCACATGACTGAGCGACTAAGCGCATGAAGACCAAACACCTAGCTATTTAAGTTAGAACCTCTAAGAGGTGGAACATTCTAAGAGGTGGGATCCAAGAATTAGTCTTTTTAAGAGCTCTTCAGCTGATTCCATTGTGTAAATGTGATTGACAGCTATTAACAGGATTTACATATATTTAAAAAGGAAAATAGGAGCTGTCTTGCTCTGTGGCCAGGAACATTTGTTTCACTTGTAGAATGGGAATAGGACCTACCACACAAGTTTGCCTTTTGGAATGGATAAGCACAGGGATAAAGCAGCTAGTATAGTCCTTGGAATATGGCAAATCCTCAATAAATACTGTTTCTGTTCTTTTGTACCCCAGCATGAAGACTCTTAGAAATGGGTTTCATTTCTAATACCTGACTGTTTCTGCACATTCAGGACGTGATGATAGTTGTCTTGACTTCATTGGTCTTCCCCAATAGCTCAGTGGGTAAAGAATCCACCTGCAGTGCAGGAAACCCAGGGGACACAGGTTCAATCCCTGGGTCAGGAAGATCCCCTGGAGAAGGAAATGGCAAGCCACTCTTGTATTCTTGCTTCATTGGAATGAAGGGAATAGATGTTCTGGATGTTCCCTTTTTCTTTAGCGTTATCACAATAATTCATTTTCAGACAATGCACATGAGCTTGTTTTCGTGTTTGACTTTGTTTTTAATATTGAGACATGTGAGAGTATTTATCTCCTTTGAAAGAAAGTTCTCTGTTGTTTGGATAGTCCTATAAGCAAAGGGAAAGTTAAGGCTTTTACTAAATAAAAAGACATGAAACAAGAATAGTGTATGGATCAACTGTATTATCTGTCATTGTATTACATTAAATTTGGAATACAAACTTTGATCTGTGTATGTGTGAGATATGTGCACACACACACAACACAGAAATGTATCTAAATTTCATCCTGAAAATGTCATTTTTGCAATATGAAAACAATCTACTGAAATTATTTATTGTACCGTGTAATTCACAGTTACAAAAACACTGAACATTTTGATGTTTGCATTACAGAAATGATTTTCACTTACTCCTCACAAGCAACTACTCATTAAGGTTGACTAGGCTTTTGGTGTACTCATTTTATAAAGTGCAATTAAAGTAGCTGAGCAACTTTTTTTTTTCATATGCTTGTGTGTGTAATTTTTTTCCTTCAAATGTGACACATATCTTTTCTTTCCCCCACTAAGCAATGTATCAAAAATATGAGCTTAAATCTAGATCATATTCTGTGAGCCCTAGTTACATGTTCTTTTGTTATTCAGGGTATGGTCCATAGATTGGTAGCATCACACCTGGGTGCTTGTTAGAAATGCAGGCTCTCAGATCTCACTGCGGATTTCCTGAATTTGCATGTGCATTTTAATAAGATCTTTTGGGTGGTTTGGATTCATAATAAAGATTGAGAAGCTCAAATGCCTCAAAAGAAACCTGTCCTTTCCCATTAGACATTTTCTAATGAGATACAGAGGAAGGAGAATGCATATTTCTTTAGAAAAGGGTAGATGTTTAATTTAAAATACTTAACTATGCACTATGCAAAACTGAGATCAAGAGAAAAAGTAATAGGGTTAAATGTTAGCTGGTGTAGTATGCTGAAAAGCAACTGCCAAAGTCAGCTGGATAACTCCTTTATTCTAAACAAACATTTATACTTTTAAAAAATATCTATTTATTTGGCTACACCAGGTCTTAATTGCAGCATGAGAAGTCTTAGTTGCAGCATGTGGAATCCAGTTCCCTGACCAGGGATTGAACCCAGGCCCTCTGCATTAGAAGCATGGAGTCTTAGCCACTGGACCACCAGGAAGTCCTTGTACTTTTTTCCTTCTGCATAAGGCATCCCTTCTTTCTCTGAAACTAGTTAACACCTTTATCCTACAACATTTGCTGTTTGGACCAATGCTTATAAGGATGACTTCTCATTTTCTAGAAAGACAAACAAAAATCATCATGGTGTTGCACAAAATATAGCTTATTTACCCTCCATCATGTTCTCCCTTGACACAAAGAGATTTCAACAATGTACTTGTTCTCTTTAGGCAAATATGGACCACAATACTAATATTAAGAGAAAGAAACCTGGACAATAATACCAATATATTTGGAAACACCCACTTAACTCTAATTAGAATCGCTAGTATGTGTAATGTTATTGAAAGAACTACATGCTTTCTTCCGGTAGCTTAAAAAACCATTTAATAATAATATATATATCTCCACAACATCAATGTGCCACAAGTCCTTTATCTATCACTTTTATCCACATAAATGCTAATTTTTCTTCTTGTCACAGAAGGATTTGCTGTGAAGCAGACCCTGAGATGATATGTAGCAGTCAGAATGTTCATGAGGGAACAGGTCAGCATCTATGGAAGTGAAGAGAAAGAAGCAAGAGTGGGTAAAGGGAGAAGTTGGATGATGATCCAGTCCCTGGCCCGCTTCTGTAGACCCCATGGAGAGCTAAGTATGATGTCCAGCATTGACCCCAGTTGGACCCTTGGACACCAGAATGAGAATGCTTCTGCAGGTAGATGAGAGTCAAAACATAGTGGTTTTCTTCAGCTGAGGCCATCCCCAAAGTGAGCTGAGAGGGAGAGTCATCTTCCTGCAACACTCCTCCCAGCTCAGGGAATGTCTTCACTCCTGAATGGGTATCCTTCAGTATGGCTGGATAATCAAAGAAGGGTTGATACTGTTCTGCATAATTTTAATAGTAAGATTTTGATCTGTCTTTGACAACTGCCTAATCATTGATCTAATATTGAGAGCCCACTATGGGCAGTTCTGCACTATACAGTTAATTGGTGTTATAAAGTCAGATAAAATCATTCTTCAAGAGTAAGGGTACTTAGTAAAAGAGGCTTTGAACTCATTCAAGAAATATTCTCGGGCCTTACTCTGCACCAGCCACGAGGACAAGCATTGAGTCTGGAGTGATGAACAAATCCAACATCGTCTCATTAAACAAATGGTCGTAGAGATAAGTAGATGATGGCACATTTTGATAATTGCTGTGAAAGAAAAGCAAAATATGTTATGAGAAGGGATGAGAGGTGAATTTTCCTGAAAATGGGGGTTGGGTAAAGACTCTGAGGAAGTGTCATGTAAGATGAGACTGAAGATGAACAAGGGCAAGGTGGGGAGACGCCCACTTAAGACACGAGAAGAGAAGATGCTAAACCTGGGAAAGAGTTCAGATTTTCTTCTTCTGTCCCCAGACTCTGACAGGGACATAGTGGGCAGGAAGAAATGTGTTACCAGGTCGATAAGGATTGAGGTTTGGGCTGGGCAAGTCATGTAGCACCCTTGGAGGCTGTTGTCCAGAATTCAGGGGGCAAGTCTGGACTTTTTTTTTTTTTTAGTAATATGATTAGATTTACAATTTTTTTAAAAAAGTAATACCCTAGCTGCTATGCAGAAAATAGATTTAAACATAGATTACTGACTGATAGGATGTGATAGTTAGGAGGATGTGGTGAGAACACGCAGGAGAGCATCTAATCAGACTGAAGGGCAAACTAATGCTTGAGGGAAGCTTTTAAGTGTCAGTGAGCTCTGCTGTACCAGCGAGGAACAGGCAAGGATCCTAGGTGAAGAAACAGTGGATTAGAGTTTTACAGAGATTTGAAACTCAGTCTCCAGTCCTGGGCTCCTATAATTAACTTGATAAGGATGGCAGAGGAGTCGGGGGTTAAAGAAAGGATGGAAGCTAAGCCTTACAAATTTAGAGGTTGAGGTAGGAATTTTTCTTTTATTCTGAAAACTGTGAAACATTTGTAAAAGCTATAAAGCAGAAAAATGACAGTCTATTGAGCGTATTAGAAAGATAACACTGATGGTCATGTGGGGTCGCAAGGAGTCGGACATGACTGAGCGACTGAACTGAACTGAAGGTTATCAGTAGGGAAATGGTTAGGCGTTTCAGTAATCCAGATAATAAGTGAAGAAGTCTTATTTTAAGACAGTGAAACTGAAGAGGAAGGAACAGAACTTAGAACTCTTAAGTCTGAGTGCATTTATGTCTCTTTTCAATGACCAATTTAATAGCCAAAAGTCATTGAGCAATTACGATAGTTGCAAACCACAGTTAGCCCATTTCAGACCTGAAAACACAATATAAATTTTGTGTAACATTGCTCTTAGGGGCATATTATAAACATTATCATTGGTATGTGACTAGGAGGTACAAGGTAAGTTTTAAAATGAGACTAAGTAGAACATCAAATTGCCAACATCCGTTGGATCATATAAAAATGAAGAGAGTTCCAGAAAAACATCTACTTCTGTTTTATTGACTATGCCAAAGCCTTTGACTGTGTGGATCACAACAAACTGTGGGGGAAAAAAAAAAAGATGGGAATACCAGAGCACCTGACTTGCCTCCTGAGAAATCGGTCTGCAGGTCAAGAAACAAAAGTTAGAACCGGAAATGGAACAACGGACTGGTTCCAAGTTGGGAAAGGTGTACTTCGAGACCTTATACTGTCACCCTGCTTATTTAACTTATATGCAGAGTGCATCATGAGAAATGCCAGGCAGGATGAAGTGCAAGCTGGAATCAAGATTGCAGGGAGAAATATCAATAACCTCAGATATGCAAATGACACCACCCTTATGGCAGAAAGTGAAGAGGAACTGAAGAGCCTGTTGATGAAAGTGAAAGAGGAGAGTGAAAAAGCTGGCTTAAAACTAAAAAAAAAAAAAAAAAATACTAAATCATGGCATCTGGTCCCATCACTTCATGGCAAATAGATGGGGAAACAATGGAAACAGTGACAGACTTTATTTTCTTGGGCTCCAAAATCACTGCAGATGGTGACTGCAGCCATGAAATTAAAAGACGCTTGCTCCTTGAAAGAAAAGCTATGGCAAACCTAGACAGCGTATTAAAAAACAGAGACATTACTTTGCTGGCAAAGGTCTGTCTAGTCAAAGCTGTGGTTTTTCCAGTAGTCATGTATGGATGTGAGAGTTGGACCATAAAGAAAGCTCAATGCTGAAGAATTGATGCTTCTGAACTGTGGTGTTGGAGAAGACTCTTGAGAGCCCCTTGAACTGCAAGATCAAACCAGTCAACCCTAAAGGAAATCAGTCCTGAATATTCATTGGAAGGACTGATGTTGAAGTTGAAACTCCAATGCTTTGGATACCTGATGTGAAGAACCAACTCAATGGGAAAAACCTTGATGCTTGGAAAGATTGAAGGCAGGAAGAGAGGGGACAGCAGAGAATGAGATGGTTGGATGGCGTCACTGACTTGATGGACATAAATTTGAGCAAGCTCCAGGATTTGGTGATGGACAGGGAAGACTGGCGTGCCACAGTCCATTGTGGTTGCAAAGAGTCAGACACAACTGAGTGACTGAACTGAACCGATTGAAGTAGAACATTGTTATAAAGTCATTTAGTGCAGCAAAGAATCTTACATCCTGAAGTTAAATTAATTTTATTTTTTGCTTATACATTATTGAGGATCATCTGTGTTCTTTGTCTATATTCTTGCAGCAGATATAAGAAGTTTGATCAGATTTTCATGGAGACTACTGTAGTACTCTATAATAAATCATTCCAAGATGAATAAAAACCTATTGCAGAAACAACTGTGCTGTAACTTGAAAAGGAGTCGTAGATTTCAGAAGACGTGGCTTGAAGTTCTTAGCTGTCACTTACAACAAAATCTTGAACAAATCATTTAATTTTTAGGACCTAAGAGTTGGTCAAAGCAAATAAGTTCACTCACTCTACAGACAAGGAAACCTAAACCTAAAAAATGAGAGTTTGAATTTCTCATGTCAAGGTCATGGTCAAACCAGATATAAATGAGCACTCCATTTAATTGTGATTCTAATAGAAATACACACACACACACACACACACACACAGGAAAAGATAAAATCAATCTGTACATAATGAACTTATCTTGCATTTGAAAATACTTTTATATGGTGCCTACCAAATATCCCCTTATTTATATGTAGTATAGTCTTTGTTTTATATGAAAAGCATTTATTTGATATAAAGCAGATAAGCAAGAATGTATATTTCCTAGTTTGAGATCAAAGAAACTAAATTGGTTTTGACTTCCACCAGTTCAGTGTGACCTTGATTTTAATTTAAAATTAGAAGCACATAGGAAAATTGTTTACCATCTATTTCATAGCCTGGAGCTGTTTTCAGTTGATTGGATATAAGAATATTCATTTATTTTTCAGGTCCTGGAACCAACCATTTGGTTCTATTTATATCCTTATAATTGGATAAAATGTATAGTTGTTATTTCTCAAAGGTGAATAAAAAGATCTCCAAAACTAAAGGAATAAGGACCTTCAACCTTACTAGGTTGAAGATGCGGCCTTTAAGGTTTACAGTGATTAGATAAAAACAATATTTATATCATAAAGGTACCCATTATAGCAAAAGCAATGCCTCAAAAATGAGGATGATAAAACTGACATAATAACTTCCTACGGATAACTGTTCTCCCTGGAATGACCAGAAGAAGCCAGCCATTGGCCTGTGGTTTGGAAATCACACAAAAGGAGTTTCAGATGATGGGTAATTTCAGTTTATGCTGGGATTATACCATATAGGTAATCTGCTTCTGTTTCTGAGGTTTCTTCATATACTTATTAAGAGGCACATATCAAAGGAGTAATAAGCTGAGTTCTGTTATAATTCATCACAAACTCACTTTGGAACCTAAGGCAAGTTTTAAAATTTGCCCAAACCTCAATTTTTTTCCAGTTGGAAAACAAAGATATTAATAGTGGTTTCCCATTAACACACATGGTAATGTCAATTAAGTGTACTTTTAATGACTATGAAAACATTCAAACTTAAGAGAAGTGCTTGCAAATAAAGTAATAATAGAGTGTTAGATCATGTAAGTTATCAGAAGTAAGTGTTTAACATATCCTGGTCATAGAGAGCAACTCTGTCAGATATTGCATGGAACCTAAATTTTTAAAAAAAAATCCATGCTTTTGCTTCATTGAGACCTCCAGTTCCTGGAAAACATCTTTTTTTGATGCATCTATCTATGGAAGCACAATCATCCTTTTATTTTCCTGATGGAATATTATCTTCATCATATTCCATGGCAGCTGCCACATCCTTGCCAATATCCACAATTCCATTTCCTGTTGGCTTCAGTGCACCCATCTGGCATCATAAACTACTCTGGCACAAACCACCTGTCTACTTTCCTGTGAGCATCACCAGTCTGAGTATCACTGTAGAAAATCACTCCACTCTGATTATCAATGCCACTCTACTGCTGCGCTTCCCAGTAAGTCACAATGGTGCCTCGAAAGCTTTCTCAGTCTCTGGTCAGCTTCCTCACTCATTGTCTGTAATGGCATCATCAGCTGTTATCTAACTCCCTAAAGATGGGTTTTATTCCCTCCGCTCCTTTCAGTTTGACAAATGGCTTTATGTTTTCACCTGAAGAAAACTTCTCAGCAATTTCTGTGTTGTTTCAAAGTCACTGTGCTTTTCTACATGGGAGGACATGTAATTGCTACTTTTCATTTTTTTTCCTTCTCTGGAAAGACAGAATTGCCTCATCCACAGTTGTTTCCTTAATGTGTATCATTATGTCTGACTCACAGTTAAGTGTTCAATAAATATTTATTGAGTGAAAACAAGTGATGACATCATTTCCCCCCCCTCCTCTAAATCTTATTCGTCTCCCTGTTATTCTTCTCCCTCTCTTCAGGTTACCTTTTTGTTACCTTTTCTTTTGACTTCATTTAATACATATTTATTAGGTAGCTGTCATTCTTCTAGGCATATCAGGAATTACTGCTCAGAAAACACATAGTTCTGTTATTTGAAGGATGTGAGAAAATGAAACATAACCTGTGGAATAATGCCGACTTGACAATAGCTCATATGTATAGCATGTTTCCTGTACCAGCATGGTGCTAATCACCATTCACATTCTCTTATTTAAATTAGTTATCACTAGAAACCCATGAAGTATTGTACTAGTTTTCTCTGGGTTATACTGGGATAGCAGATAATCTCAGAATGTCAGGGGCTTTACCATAATATATGTTTATTTTTCATTTACCTGTGAGGTGTGCTTTAGTGGTGATCCGGCTCTGTATTCTTCTCACTTTGGGAACTAAGCAGAAGCAGCAGTTGCTTATGGAACATTCTATTCTTGAGCTCACCTTCTGTTGTCCAGGGTAAGTAACATAGTCAAGCCTGAAGCTGATGTTTTGATATGTTCTTGAGAGTCCCTTGGACAGCAAGGAGATCAAACCAGTCAATCCTAAAGGAAATCAACCCTGAATATTCATTAGAAGGCCTAATGCTGACGCTTCAATACTTTGGCCACCTGATGTGAAGAACTGACTCACTGGAAAAGACCCTGATGCTGGGAAAGGTTGAAGGCAGGTGGAGAAGGGGACGACAGAGGATGAGATGGTTGGATGGCATCACCAACTTAATGGACATGAGTTTGAGCAAACTCCAGGAGACAGTGAGGGACAGGGAAGCCTGGTGTGCTATAGTCCATAGAGTTGCAAAGAATCAGACACAACTGAGTGACTGAACAACAAATACAAATAAGTGCTGTTAGGTAAGGTACATGGTCAAGAAAATTAAACAAAAGAGGCAAGTATTTGTGACTAATACAAAGTGGGCACAGGAGTTCTTATGGTTGTCTGATTATTGTGAAAAGATAGAAGGAAAAAGAAGATAATAATCATTAAGAACTAGATGTTAATGCATGTAATAGTTTGGGGATTTGTGAAAGGATTAGGGACTTTGGAAAAAGGAAAATATAGTTCTAATAATGCAAAAGTGTAAGTGGTGGGAAAGGGGGTTGGGAGTTCATGAGATTAGTCTGTGATGACAAATGTATGTATTCAGACATAATGATTGTTGCATTGGTCAGGTAGTAGGAAGGTGACTGGAGTTGCAAAGGAGTTGTTCCATTTAAGTAATATTCAACTATTTGCTACATTAAAGAATTTTAGAGGTAAATGACTGAAACTAATTTTCGGCATTGGGGATACTCAGTGATTTACAGTTGTAATTAGGCTTCAGGTGACAAATAGTGGGCAGTTTTTCCCGTATGTGCTTCACATTGCCTTGATTAACATGGTGGTGCCTCAACCAGCCTAACTCAGTCAGAATGAACACAAATATCCAATCATGCATTGCCAGGGGATGTTCACATTTGCTGTTCAAAAGACTAAAAGCCACTGCCTTTAATCCATTCTCTCCTCAAAGCCTTATCCTGCAATCAAGCCGTAACATGGCAGCCAGATCCTTACTTTCTTGGTAGACTGTTTGGGACACTTTGAAGGGTTAATTGTGTATGCTGATCTTACTATTTAGAAACTAAAATGCTCTGAGTTTTGGGGACAAAATTTATGGTACAGTTAGGCAGCAAGTAATTAGGTTCTTCTGATTTCTGTTTAATTGAGGAAAGAGGAAAAGCATTTGTAAGCATATAACATATACCTACAATTAAATGAAATGTATTTACATGTAATTGGATCTTTATGATTTAAGAATTTAGAAGTCAGATTAAAGAAATTAAAAAATATTGCTCATATAGAATCAGCAATGCTTTCTATTTCTGTTAGGGAAGAAGTTTATATACTGTGTTGATTTAGTATGATATATTGGGAAATATATAACTGGTGTGTTGTGGTTCATGAGGTTGCAAAGAGTTGGACACGGCTTAGCGACTGAACAACAACAACAACAATTGGGAAACTGAGAACCGCATGTATTCTTTTTAAAATTTAGAGATGTGAACTTCATGGGATGATTTAACTTGTACTTGCCAAATATTTTCCAAAATAAAGTTGTCTTTTTAATGGTACCTTTATATATGTTAACAACATCATCATGTAGTCCACTGAGTATCATTTTGTTCCACATATCCTTGAATAGGCTACAGTGTCTTGACTGCTACCTATTGTAATTCAGGAACTCAATTATTTTTCTCTTGAATTAGAAATAGTGATGAATGACTTCATAAACCATTATGTTGATATTAGCTTCCTGATGATTCATTTATTTCTAAAAGTTGGCATCTATTTGGTACCTTGGATTTCTTGATGTATGTACTATTAGATCTCAATTCATTCCATTCTTCAGTATTTAACTCTAGATCTCAAATATCAGCATTAAGCCAAGGATTGTATGTGTATCTAGTCTGGAGCTTCCTGTGACCCTCTTATCAAGGTCCCTTGTGGAGCCAAGATACAAAGACAGGTCTGTGCCAGCTGAATCAAGTAGATGGCTTTGTGCTGTGATGAGGGCAGCAGCGAATCAATCTCTGGGTCAATCAGGCTCCACTGTTGAGAGAGGAGCAGCTGTGGCTAACACAGTAATAAGTTAAATTGCAATTGCGTTTAAGATCAGTGTTGAAAACCTGTTCAAATATTGACGGTGCGGGGGGAAAGTGTCCAATCAGATGACTGCATTTGTCAGAGGAAACGAAACATAAAATCAACAGCCTTTTCAAATGTCAGTCCCCAGGCTTGAAAAGGGCACCGGAGCTCCTTACGCTCAGCCTGTGAGTACCGGCAAGTACCTGCTCATCTGGGAGTTGTGCTATGCGGTCTCTTGAGAGCCTTCCGGGCGCTGTCGTTCTGAGATTCCATCTCTGCCATCGGAAGGCTGGAGTGGTGTTTCCTGGAGCTCTTTAACTGTGACTGAATACACGGTTCTAATTCTTGGCCCTTCCAGCCTTTGTTTGATGTTTGGTTCTAGAGAAGCCTTTAGTTTACCTTTGAAATTACCAATATCAGTTTTAATGTGCTTAGAGCTCTGCTTACTCATTAAAAGAGTATCAATCAGCTAGTCTTCTGTGAGCAGTCTACTTCATGGTATCGACAATGCATCTGACACTATTCTGCGAAGAGTCCTGTTTTATTCATGTGACTTATATGTTGAATATCATTGTTAGGCACTAATATCATTTTTAGGTACTATGTATGAATGTCGTCTTAGTGTCTAACATAATGCTTGATGTGTAACTTACCTTGTTTTCCAGCAGAGAAAGTATTGCTACATCCATATAAAATTAGGAAATTGAGGCTTAGAGATACTATAATGTTAATGCATCAAAAGCAATGTAACCCAGAGATTTCCACTCCAGGGTTTTTTTCTTTGAGCTTTCAGACCTGAAAAGAGGGGCTGACGGAAGCTAGAGCCCCTGGATGGGCCCCATCTGACCACCATGAAAGGATTTTTTTGTTCCTTTTAGTGTCCCGTACAGATGTAGTCCTTTTTATGATTGCCGTCAGTGGCGAGTCTGGAAAGCTCCAAAGCCTGCTAAGTTGTGGTAACTGCAATTTCAACCTTAGCCTATGTGCATTCAAAGCTGTATTATTTTGCCTTTTTGGGGTGACTTATTTTGTTTTTAAACTAACTTTGTTCATGCTCTGTGTTTAAGGATTCTTTCTAATTTTGTGGCTGTTTAAAAGTACTGGAATAGTAATTGCAGCAAGGCAAATGAAAAGAAGAAATCCAAAGTAGATAAAATAGAATTTCGTTTTAGCTAGAGGGCTTACTTTCACCAGACTGGAGCCTTTAGTATAATATACACTGCAGGAAGAAAGGTACCAATGGAGAATTTTAGAGAGTCTCAAGAAAGATGTGTAACTTTCAGGGAAGGATAAGTGGGGGAAACATACTGATAGATAACTACACACCCATGGGTGGAGGGAAGGGTGGAAGGATAGAGAGCAGGATTCCAGTGGACATTTGGCAAAAGGAACAGAAGAGCCCAAGTAGAGGTACTGGACTGGGAATGTCACTAATTTGGGGAAATTTACAAAATTCTCCAAGCCAGGCTTCAAAGGTACGTGAACCGTGAGCTTCCAGCTGTTAAAGTTGGATTTGACTTAAAAGACACTGAACCACCAGGGAAGCCCAACTACAAATTACTCTGCACCCAGCAACCCGGTGTCATTTACACGTTTACAAATCAGCCAATAAGAAACTATCTCGGAGAGTGTCAACCAAGACACTAAATATATTATATACACATATATAATATATATTAACATACAGTGCTTCCCTGGTGGCTCATGGTGAAGAACCCGCCTGCAATGCAGCAGACACGGGTTCGATCCCTGGGTCAGGAAGATCCCCTGGAGGAGGGCATGGCAACCCACTCCAGTATTCTTGCCTGGAGAATCCCATGGACAGAGGAGCCTGGCAGGCTACAGTCCATAGGGTGCAAAGAGTCAGACACCACTGAAGCAACTGAGCACACATGCATGCATATTAATTATATATTTATAAATTCAGTGTATATTTATAAAATCAATATAATATATATATGTAGTCTGTTTTTTATGAAGTCTAACAACTGTAGTGAGCTGGTAGCTTTAGTGCAGAAATAATTTAAGATTGTAGTGGTTATTGATAATAGTATGCAAGTTCATTTATTTCAAAAAAGACTGATAAAATTTAAATAATATTAGAAATGCTTTATTATACACCTCGCTTATCAGGTTATATCTACTCTCTACTGTGTAGAAAAAGATTAGATCATATGGATGCATATGAATTTAATTCCCTAAAGTCTGTCATTTAACAATGAGTTTATTCCAAAAGTGATGCCCTAAAATCAGTGCTGTCTGATGATGGATGTGTTTTTTATTTGTTCTGTCCAGTGAGTATTCCATATATAAGCTCATACAAATGTGGAAATAAACTTCCATTATCTTAAACGTCCATTATCTTAAAAATTGCTGTGTTGTCTTTTATGATGACTTTGGTGAAAATTCTAGAAATCAGTGGGGTTTCAGTTTTCCCATTTATGTAACTATCTCCAAAGTAAGAGAAGTCGCTGTTTGGCCCATTATGTTATATTTAAAGCAGACCCAGTAATTAGCAGGAGAAATATAGAGACAGTGTTTGAAAACTCAAACATGCCTCCAGCAAAAGGTTTCTTAGCTAAAGAAGTACTTGCTTCAAAACTACACAGGCAGGTAGGGAAAGAGGAAGCAAGAGTTTAACAACATTATAAAATCTAAATTTTTTTTTTCATGCTAATTGAATATCTGTAAAACAATAAATCACCTGTTATCTCAAAAGTTATATGAGTAGCATAAATGACATAAACAGACAATGTTAAAAGAAACCCTCTAACAGGCTAATTCCAGGTTTACTGCCAGGTACAAAGTAATCTGGACATTTTAGCAGAGATCAAACAGTACACAGATACTCACTTTGATTCTTCAGTCAAATTTGACAGTTACACTCCATCATATTTTACTGTCTGCGTCAAAACCAGAGTTAATGTATTTTAGTTATAAGATACATCCTTACAGGGCTTATTGGTCTTATGCTGAGGTTTCAGTGGTCTTGATTACTCCCTGTCACGCTCTCATCTCTCCTCCCAGGGGAGATGCAGTGACCTTTCTGCTTGGAAGGAAGAACAAGGTTACTCTTCACTGTTTCCAGTCCCACTTAGGACAGTGCCAGAAAACTGACACAGGAGGCCAAAGCTCAGATCACTGTGTGTGATCTTTGTGGAGCTGGTTAGTCCATGCAGTTCTGGGATCAGTATCAGAAAACTCATTTGCTCACAGATATCAGCCACATTTTACAGTTTCAGTTTTATCTGTTGTCAAGGTGAGATTTGGTTTTATTTCCTAGTTCAGAACTCAGGCTGGGGAGAAGGGTGGTATTGATTAGACTCCTTTGAATTTTAACAGTTCTCACCTACACTGGGAGGAAGGTGGCTGAGGGTTTGAGACTGTCCACTAGAATCACCGGAATAGCTTTTAAAAAGTGCATTTGGCTTGCTCTGTCTCTCCTCTCTCCAACTGACCTCACTCCCCTTCAACCCCTATAAATACCCCCACTGAGAACCCGTCTGGATATTGGAATACCTACTTACGATTTTGCTGAGTGTAGTCTTGCACAACCCACATTTCATTCTCTGACTGTCCCAGACTCTATGCTATGAATGTCTTTTCTGTTAGCTCACGCTAGAGTTATTCACTTTAGTGGTATCTTGGACAGCCCCTTAATGCTCTGTGTAGCCACTGATCTAGATAACTGGAATTATCCTTAAAATGTTCATGAATTTCAAATGTTCCATTATTTTTTATTAAATACACATTATTACAGAATGGTTGAAATAGTTGTTTTGGTGGGAATTAAAAGCACCATTAAAGCAAATGTTATTTTATGTTCTGAATAGTATCATTATTTTACATTACTTCAACATCTACTCCTGAGGAGGTCAAGAGAAATAAATTATATTTCCTCATCTTTTTGATTGCCATAGATGTGTGAAAGAGCCAAATCCTTAATACATACACTCTTTTAAAAAAATCTAAACCCCACATGAAGTGAGTACTATTATTGGCACCATTTTGTAGAAGGAGGGACACAGAAGAACTAGGTCACTGTTAAGCCCTAGAAACATATGTCTTACTTAACATCTTCTGAATGTTCTGAATGAACTAGCTGATGTTTGAGATAAATTAAAAAAAATTGCTACGATTCTTGTTTAGCCTTTTCTTCTTATTTTACCCAGTTAAAATGATGAACCAGTAGAAATTTAATCTGATTAGGTAGCATTTTAAGCCTTGCTCTACAGGAGGGTTCTAAACTAGGAATCTTGACAGTTTTTCATTTGTAGGCATTTCTGAGAATCAGTTAATTGTGAATGCATCTAATTAATATGAATTAATTAAAGAATGTTATATTAGAATTAATCCCTAATTATTCCATTGGTTAGCATAATGGGTATAAACATAAATAACATGAATACATGCAACAGGGTCGGTAGTTGTCTTAAATAGGCTTTCTGATCTATAGAATTGAGTGGAGTGTATCTGAGGGAAAATATTGGTTTAAAAAGTTAATAACCTGTTTCTGGACAGATTTAACTTTTTTTTATGGGGAAAGAGGTTTTAATAGGTTAAAGTTTATCAATTTTGTTTATACATGTTAAAAACCTTGTATACTTTATAAAAAGTTTATGTATTTTTAAATTGATATAGTTAATTTACAACCTTGTATTAGTTTCAAGTGTATAGCGAAGTGATTCATTTATGCATACATACATATATATATATATATATCTTTATGCATACATACATATATATATATATTCTTTTTCAGGTTCATTTCCTTTATAGGTTATTACAAAAAATTGAGTATAGTTCCTTGTGTTATACAGTAGGTCCTTGTTGTTTACCTGTTTTACATATAGTAGTGTGTATATGTTAATCCAAAACTCCTAATTTATCTCTCCCCCTTCTCCTCTATTCCCTTTGGTAACCATCAGTTATTTTTTTTTAATGTCTGTGAGTCTGTTTTGTAAATAAGTTAATTTGTATCATGTTTTTAGATTCAGCATTTAAATGTTATCATATGAGATTTTTTTTTTCATCTGACTTACTTCACTCAATATGATAATCTCTAGACCCATCCATGTTGCTTCAATGGCATTATTTCATTCTTTTTTATGGCTCAGTAATGTTCCATTGTTTATATGTATCACATCTTCCTTATCTGTTCATTAGTTTACTTCCATGTCTTAGCTGTCATAAATAGTGCTGCTGAGAACACTGGGATGCATGTATATTTTTAAATTAGAGTTTTCTCCAGAAATATGTCCAGGAGTGGGATTGCAGGATCATGTGGCAGCTCTGTTTTTAGTTTTGTAAAGAACATCCAATTTTTTGTTGTTGGGCGGGGCTGTGCTTCTTCCCTGTTGTCTGACTGGACACCAAACCGTGGTGGAGGTGCTGAAGGTAACAGCGACCTCCTTCACAAGGCCGCATGCACGCACTGCGCAGTCAGAGCCCCCGACCCCGCAGCAGGCACCACGGACCCACACCTCTCCCAGAGACTCCTGGACACTCACAGGCGAGTCTGGGTACGTACCCAGCCAGACCTAACACAGTTTCTGTGGGGTCTCTGGGTCCTGGTCAAACAACAGGGAGGGAACAGAGCCCTGCCCACCAACAGAAAATTGGATTAAAGATTTAATGAGTATGGCCCTGCCCTTCAGAACAAGACCATTTCCCCCACAGTCAGTCTCCCTCATCAGGAAGCTTCTATAAGCCTCTTATCCTTATCCTCTGAGGACAGACAGAATGAAAACCACAATCACAGAAAACAAATCAAACAGATCACATGGACCACAGCCTTGTCTAACTCAATGAAACTATGAGCCATGCAATGTAGGGCCACCCAAGACGGACGGGTCATGGTGGAGAGTTCTGACAAAAGATGGTCCACTGGAGAAGGAAATGGCAAACCACTTCAGTATTCTTGCCTTGAGAACCTGAAGGACAGTATGAAAAGGCAAAAAGATATGACACTGAAAGATGAACTCCCCAGGTCGGTAGGTACTCAGTGTGCTACTGGAGAAAAGTGGAGAAATAACTCCAGAAAGAATGAAAAGATGGAGCCAAAGTGAAAACAATGCCCAGTTGTTGATGTGACTGGTGATGGAAGTAAAGTCCAATGCTGTAAAGAGCAATACGGCATAGGAACCTGGAATGTTAGGTCCATGAATCAAGGTAAATTGGAAGTGGTCAAACGGGAAATGGCAAGAGTGAACGTTGACATTTTCAGAAACAGTGAACTAAAATGAATTGGAATGAGTGAATTTAATTCAGGTGACCATTATATCTACTACTGTGGGCAAGAATCCATTAGAAGAAATGGAGTAGCCCTCATAGTCAACAAAAGAGTCTGAAATGCAGTACCTGGGTGCAATCTCAAAAACAACAGAATGATCTCTGTTCATTTCCAAAGCAAATCATTCACCATCACAGTAATCCAAGTCTATACCCCAACCAATAATGCTGAAGATGCTGAAATTGAATGGTTTTATGAAGACCTACACAACCTTCTAGAGCTAACACCCAAAAAAGATGTCCTTTCCATCATAGGAGACTGGAATGCAAAATTAGGAAGTCAAGAGATACCTGGAGTAACTGGTAAATTTGGCCTTGAAGTACAAAATGAAGCAGGGCAAAAGCTAACAGAGTTTCTCCGAGAGAACGCACTGGTCATAGCACCCTCTTTCAACAACACAAGAGGAGACTCTACACATGGACATCACAAGATGGTCAATGCCAAAATCAGACTGATTATATTCTTTGCAGTCAAAGATGGAGAAGCTCTGTACAGTCAGCAAAAACAAGATCAGGACCTGACTGTGGCTCAGACCACAAACTCCTTACTGCCAAATTCAGACTTAAATTGAAGAAAGTAAGGAAAACCAGTAGACCATTCAGATATGACCTAAATCAAATCCCCTATGATTATACAGTGGAAGTGACAGATAGATTCAAGGGATTTGATCTGATAGACAGAGTGCCTGAAGGACTGTGGATGAAGGTCTGTGACATTGTACAGAAGGCAGTAATCAAAACCATCCCCAAGAAAAAGAAATGCAAAAAGGCAAAATGATTGTCTGAGGAGGACTTAGAAATAGCTGAGAAAAGAAGAGAAGCTAAAGGCAGAGGAGTAAAGGAAAGATATATCCATCTGAATGCAGAGTTACAAAGAATAGCAAGGAAAGATAAGAGAGCCTTCCTCAGTGATTAATGCAAAGAAATAGAAGCCAGCAATAGAATGGGAAAGACTAGAGATCTCTTCGAGAAGACTAGAGCTTCCAAGGGATCATTTCATGCAAAGATGGGCACAATAAAGGACAGAAATGGTATGAACCTAACAGAAACAGAAGATATTATGAAGAGGTGGCAAGAATACAGAGAAGAACTATACAGAAAAGATCTTCATGAATCGGATAACCATGATGGTGTGGTCACTCACCTAGAGCCAGACATCCTGGAATGTGAAGTCTAGTGGGCCTTAGGAAGCATCACTAGAAACAAAGCTAGTGGTGGTGATGAAATTTCATTGAGCTATTTCAAATCCTAAAAGATGATGCTGTGAAAGTGTTCCACTCAATATGCCAGCAAATTGGAAAACTCAGCAGTGACCACAGGACTGGAAAAGATCAATTTTCATTCCAATCCCAAAGAAAGACAATGCCAAAGAATGTTCAAACTACTGCACATTTGCATTCATCTCACATGCTAGTAAAGTAATGCTCAAAATTCTCCAAGCCAGGCTTCAACAGTACGTGAACCGAGAAATTCTAGATATTCAAGCTGGATTTAGAAAAGACAGAGAAACCAGAGGTCAAATTGCCAATGTCCACTGGATCATAGAAAAAGCCAGGGAAGTCCAGAAAAACATCTACTTGATTGATTACTACTTTATTGATTATGCCAAAGTCTTGACTTTATAGATCACAACAAACTGTGGAAAATTCAAGAGATAGGAATACCAACCACATTTAACTGCCTCCTGAGAAATCTGTATGCTGGTCAAGAGGCAACAGTTAGAACTGGACATGGAACAACAGACTAGTTCCAAATTTGGAAAGGAGTACGTCAAAGATGTATGTTGTCACCCTGCTTATTTAGCTTATATACAGGGTGTGTGTGTGTGTATATGTGTTTAGTTGCTCAGTCATGCCTGACTCTTGTGACCCCATAGACTGAATCCTGCCAGGCTCCTATGTCCATGGGATTCTCCAGGCAAGGATACTGGAGTGGGTTGCCATTTCCTGCTCTAGGGGATCTTCCTAACCCAGGAATCGAACCCGGATCTCCTGGATTGCAGGCAGACTCTTTAGTGACTGAGCTACAAGAGATTCAGTGTACATCGTGTGAAATGCTGGGCTGGATGAAGCACAGTCTGGAATCAAGATTGCTGGTAGAAATACCAATAACTTTAGATATGCAGATGACACCACCCTTATGGCAGAAAGTGAAGAGGACTGAAGAGCATCTTGATGAAAGTGAAAGAGGAGATTGAAAAAGCTGGCTTGAAACTCAACATTCAAAAAACTAAGATCATGACATATGGTCCCATCACTTCATGGCAAATAGATGGGGAGACAATGGAAACAGTGACAGACTTTATTTTCTTGGACTCCAAAATCACTGCACATGGTGACTGTAGCCATGAAATTTAAAGATGCTTGCTCCTTGGAAGAAAAGCTATGACCAACATAAGTGAAAGTTGCTCAGTCATGTCCGATTCTTTGCGACCCCATGGACTATACAGTCCATGAAATTCTCTAGGCCAGAATACTGGAGTGGGTAGCCTTTCCCTTCTCCAGGGGATCTTCCCAACCTAGGGATTGAACCCAGGTCTCCCGCATTGCAGGGGGCTTCTTTACCAGCTGAGCCACAAGGGAAACCCATGACCAACATAGATAGCATATTAAAAAGCAGAGACATTACTTTGACAACAAAGATCCGCCTAGTCAAAGGTATGGTTTTTCCAGTAGTCTTGTATGGATGTGAGAGTTGGACTATAAAGAAAGCTGAGCATCAAAGAATTGATGGTTTTGAACTGTGGTGTTGGAGAAGACTCTTGAGAGTCCCTTGGCCTGCAAGGAGATCCAACCAGTCCATCCTAAAGGAAATCAGTTCTGAATATTCAATGGAAGGACTGATGCTGAAGCTGAAGCTCCGATACTTTGGCCACCTAATATGAAGAACTGACTCACTGTAAAAGACCCTGATGCTGGAAAGATTGAAGACAGTAGCAGAGTGGCTGACAGAGAATGAGATGATTAGATGGCATCGCCGACTTGATGGACATGAGTTTGAGTAACCTCTGGGAGTTGATGATGGTCAGGGAAGCCAGGAGTGCTGCAGTCCATGGGGTTGCAAAAAGTCAGGCATGACTGAGCGACTGAACTGAATTGAATTGAAGGAACATCCATACTGTTCTGCATAGTAGCTGCAACAATTTACATTCCCACCAACAGTGTAGGAAGGTTCCTTTTTCTCCACACCCTCTCCAGCATTTTGTTTGCAGACTTTTTAATGATGGTCATTGTGTTCATTCTGACTGGTGTGAAGGGATACCTCATTACATAGTTTTTACTATTTAATCAAGTTTATATACTTTAAAATAATGTAAATGAATTTCTCTCAGAATTGCATAAATTCTGTTCACAATTCCTCAGAGTAGAGAAGCTATATTTAACACAATTCCAAATATAGCTCCAGATATATATATATATATATATATATATATATATATATGTATGTGTGTGTATGTGTGTATATATGTATAATGCATATGTTTTAGATGTGTTCATATTTGATGAAAGAAATTAAAAATATTTCATATAAATTACAAGTAAAATATCCTAATAAGTGCCTGAAGTTTGATTTTTGGTGACATATGGGAAGTTAGTTATATGAGATTGAGACCTTTTCCTAATAAAAGAGAATGATACGGTCATCTTGTGTGGTGAATGTTGACATGACAGATATGTGTCATTCATAGCAGAAGTCAGGAGAGCTATATATAAATGTATGTGCAGAGAGAATTTAAGTCCATATCATAGACTGTTCAGATAGGATTGACCCTCACAGTATGAAAGGAATCCCTCTTTCATGATAATATTGTAGGAAGTTCGCAATTTGCCTTTTGAAATGTGTGTGTGTGTTTGTACATGCATATATAATAAATTAGGTAATGTGTGCAGAGTGTGAATTCAGAACCTCTCCCTCAAAATATGTGTTCTCATCTCTTGGTGAATATCTGAAATTACATTGCGCAGCTTGCGTGTTTCTTTGCTTTAAGACTTCACTAATGAGTTAACATGCAAAAATTATTTCCTTGGGAGATACTCTAGGCATTTTGCCATCTAATGAAAAACAAGGTTATTAGGACCCAACAGAGCTGGTACTGACTCTTGGTGGTAGCTGGCTGAGTGGCCATAGGCAAGTTGTTTTTACTCTAAGGTCCTAATTTGCTCTTCAGGGAAATAAGGTAACAGTGGTTACTTCAGAGTTGGTGTGAAAAAGAAATGAGAAATTTTAGCAGTTATCACAGTAATTGGCATTGTTGTTGTTCAGTTGCTCACTGTGTCCTCATCTTTGCGACCCCGTGGACTGCAGCATACCCGTCTTCCCTGTCCTTCACTGGAAGATGCTTATAACTCAACATGAACGGCTGCCTGAAGCTCTTCCCTGACTTCCATTTTCAAAACGAAGTAATAAGAGAAAACATGCTATGAGCAGGTCTCCAAAGGATGCTGAGAAAGGAGTGTCAGCGAGGCCCAGGAGGAGGAAATCCTGCAGACAAACTTGGTCCACTTTTAGTATGGTCAGACTTAAGATTTTAGGAACGTACTTGCCTAACAAGTCATGAACTGACCCCATAGTTTAAACTGGATATGAATTTTGCTTTGTACTTTTTTACCTGAGGAAGTAGAATGTTTAAAGTATACTTCACTTTATGTGGATAACATGTTTCCTGAGCTAGAAATGTTATTTCAGCACTTTATTTCAGGAAAAAAAGAAAGAAAAAACGTATACAGATAGCATTTAAAGGGCACAAAGAGTTACAAATTACTTGGAGAAGGCTGAAGGCTTTTCAAACAGGAGCACATCCAAATAACTTTGCATGGCCCAAAGTGAAAAGTATCAGATTATAAATGCTGTATAAGGCCCTTAAAGACAATTCACTTTTTGGGGTTCAGTTCATTTCAGTTCAGTCGCTCAGTCATGTCTGACTCTTTGTGACCCCATGAATCACAGCACACCAGTTCTCCCTGCCCATCACCAACTCCCGGAGTCCACCCAAACCCATGTCCATTGAATCGGTGATGCCATCCAGCCATCTCATCCTCTGTCATCCCCTTCTCCTCCTGCCCCCAATCCTTCCCAGCATCAGGGTCTTTTCAAATGAGTCAGCTCTTCACATCAGGGGGCCAAAGTATTGGAGTTTCGGCTTCAACATCAGTCCTTCCAATGAACACCCAGGACTGATCTCCTTTAGGATGGACTGGTTGGATCTCCTTGCAGTCCAAGGGACTCTCAAGAGTCTTCTCCAACACCACAGTTCAAAAGCATCAATTCTTCGGCAGTTAAAATTCACATGCCAATAGTTATAACCTCGGCCGTTTAGAACTTTGACAAGCTTAAGAAAGTTATAGAACCTATTTTGTGGTTGTTTTATAGCTTATATGTATAAATGTTTTCATTTTAAAGTAGAGTAAAAAATAGTTCTTTTATATCAGTGGTCTTTCTATGAGGGTGCATAACCTCCTAAGTTACTTACGTGAATTCTCTGCGGTGAGTTTTTATCCTGCACCTAGTAAATGTCACTCTCCATTCCAGAGACAGCCATTTGATAAAACACAGGAAACAGGTACAATATAGAAATGTATAGTTTAAATATAAAATAAATGTAGTGAGTGCTGTAGAAAAGTAGTATTGGGGTACAGATTAGGGGAAACATATTTCTTGGATTAAGTATTTATTTTGACCTTGGAAAATATTTCCACATAAGATGGCCAGAGTTTTCCCCTCTAAATGCTGCACTCAGGATCTCCAAATAATTGTTTATATTATAGTTCTGGGGGCTTCCCTGGTGGCTCAGACAGTCAAGAATCTGCCTGCAATGCAGGAGACCTAGGTTCAATCCCTGGGTCAGGAAAATCCCCTGGAGGAGGGCATGTCAGCCCACTCCAGTATTCTTGCCTGGAGAATCCCATGGACAGAGGAGCCTGTCGGGCTACAGTCCATGGGTCACAAAAAGTCAGGCACAACTAAGTGATTAACACACACATGGATTTGGTGGGGTCTAAACAGAAGTTGATGAATCACTTGTCTTACTGCTGCCTGAAGATCAAGCTATGTTAAGGTGATTAATTTCTCACAGTTTTGTTCAGAAGATGGTGGGGAAGTCTTCACGAATGAGCTATAATATACCCTGACTCACTAGGAACTACTAGCGCCTATCAGCCACCTGAGCCAGCATCCACGAGGAGTGGGTACCACTGTGCTGTTCAGTGATGCCTTCTCCACCATGACATATAGATATTACTTGGTTTTATAGGGTTCGCATTGAATATCTCAAGCCATTACCACTTGTGTGGTCACAAGATTGCAAAACAAGCTCATGGTGATTTTTTGGCAAGATTTTTAGCTTTTTATATTTTTCTCCCATTGGGGAAAAACAGTCAATGCAGTAAGTAGATCAGAAAGAGAACATGGCAGTGTTGCAATGCAAAGTCTTTCTTTAGTACTCGATCTTATCACATTATAAACACAATTTTCCCAGGGGGCTGGATTAGACCATTTCCTATATACACAAGACCATTAACCTGTTTTAAGTAATTGAATAGCTATTGACTACTAATTTGAACATACTGAGTTAAGTTAGCTTATTAACCAGTTTTCTGAAATGCAGTCTCACATCCCTTCCAGCCTACACGGTGCAATCAAAACCACTTAGTCTGGATGAAGGGCCCTTCCTTCTGTGTCTGTGTGTTCTGATATCTTTACCAACCTGTCCCTTGCAAGGATCCTTGTCCTTTCTGCCATCCTCGTTTGGCTCCTTGATTAGTTGTTACTGATCAATGCTGCTACTGCTTGCTGCCCTTACCCTTACCACCCTTGCTGCCCCACCATACAAGGATCTGAACCATTTCCTGGCTACAAATGTTAGTCTGCAGCTGCCTCAGTGCAAACCAGACTTCACTCGCTCACAGCTCACTCCCCTCCCTCTGCATCTCTGACCCCATAAGGCTGAGGTAGAGAAGTTCGATAAGTTGAAATTGAAGAAAACAGAAACACAAGAGAAAAACCCACTGCCTTCAAAAGAAACTATTGAACAGAAGAAGCAAGCAGGGGAGTCATAATGAAGTCACAATACCTACACTGCCAGAATGCAATGTACATTCCACATACAATGCCTTATTTTACTTCTTTTTGCTGTTTAACTTTGTAAGATGCAAAGAGGTTGGATCAGCTTTAAATGACTGTGCTACCCTTTTTCACATCAAAGAAAGTAGAACTACTAACAATATGTAGGCCACTTCTCTCTCTCTCTCTCATCTGCCTGTTTGACTAAAAGGAAAGGAAGAGTTGGTGAAGGAGGAAGCTGGGTGGGACAACAGTGAACTTTAGAGTAAAAAGCAAGCTGGTCCAAGGTGTCCTATGGGCTGTGAAGTACAGTTTAGAGTGCCATTTCCTTTTTGTTAAAATGGTTTTAAATACTGGAATGCGCACATTTTTTAATACATAAATAAAAAGTTTTAAAATGTAAAAAGAAAATGTTAGTCTTAAAGGGCACAGAAGAGTGTTAAAATTTTTATTTTGCCTAATCTAAGTAGTTCTGTTGATATACAGCAACTAAAATAACTGTGTTTTTCCCACTAACAGCAGTAAAACTGAAAGTGAAAAATAAGTGATGAACAAAGTTCGTATATCATTCGTTGTAATGTCCCCCTTGTTCCATAAGCAACAGTGCAATACCTGTCTTTATAAAGATAAACATGAAGATAAAATACCTGTCTTCATGTGCTTTATTTTCTCCTTTTTCATACTCCAGTCTCTATTATCAGAGAGTAAAGCTACACAGATTCAGAAGCAACATATATCTGGAGACAAATGTCAAGTTATTTGTTTTCTTCTGAAATATGCATTGTAATAGAGAAATGCATGTTTATTTTCTTGGGCATGTATTTCTTATAGGAAATCTTAACTTTAAAAATAATTTGATTCTTGCTATTACCCAAATAATCTTTAGCAAACAATAACCGAAAAATTTTGAAATTCAATTATTCTACAGTATTCTGGGCCCGTTAAAATTTTGGACAATTTGGTTACACTAGTGTATGCATGGTTTAAAAAATTTCAAGCTTCCTAGTTTTACAACCTCTTCAACACATGATATTGTTTGTTAGTATTCTTTAAACTGGGCTTCTCCATGGCTCAGTGGTAAAGAATCTGCATGCAAAGCAGGAGGTGCAGGAGATGTGGGATTGATCCCTGTGTCGGAAAGATCTCCTGGAGGAGGGAATGACAACTCACTCCAGTTTTCTTACCTGGAGAATCCCATGGACAGGGGACTTCACTTCCCAATGCAGGGGGTGTGGGTTTGATCCCTGGTTGGGGATTTAGGATCCCACATGCCTCACAGCTCACAAAGCCAAAACATAAAGCAGAAGCAATGTTATAACAAATCCAGTAAAGACTTTAACAATAATTCACATCAAAAAACATTCAGGAGGATTATAGCCCTCCAGGAGCCTGGAGGACTACAGTCCATAGGGTTGCAATGAGTTGGACATGCAAAGCGACTTAACATGCACACATTCATTAAGCTATTGATAAAAGTTTAAGCAATAGAGAAAACTGGTGAATTATTTTTTTTTAAAAAAGCAACAACTAAAAACCAATTCTATGTTCATAGAGCAAGACATTTTGTTTTGCACAAGAAGCATGCTTTTTGACTCACAGCAGCTGTTTTTGTCCCACAAACTGTTTCTTCCCAGTGGGAAGCACATCATATCATACATCTTTATAAGTGTACTGCATGTAGTAGGAAAGGGTGGTGCCTTTTCAAAGTGGTGTGGGTGGATCTGCTTACACAGGCACACTGTACCTGTAGCATTTAGCCTCAGATGTGAGGTTGAGGCTGGAGGCTGCAATTCTGGACTCACTCTACACAGTTAGGTCTCAATTACCTCTTCTGATGGAGAACAGCAGATATCTCATGCCCAAGATGGTGATTTCTAAAGTACATTTTTAAAAAGATATTGATGTGAGTCATTTTTAACGTCTTTACTGAATTTGTTATAATATTGCCTCTGCTTTATGTTTTGGTTTTTTTTTTGAGCTTTGAGGCATGTGGGATCCTAAATCCCCAACCAGGGATCAAACCCACACCCCCTGCACTGGAAGGTGAAGTCTTAGGTGGCTCTCACAGTAAAGTCTGCCTGCAGTGCAGGAGACCTGGGTTCAATCCCTGGGTTGGGAAGATCCCCTGGAAAAGGAAATGGCTACCCACTCCAGTATTCTTGCCTGGGAAATCTTATGGAAAGAGGAGCCTGTCAGGCTACATACAGTTCGTGGGTCGCAAAGAATCAGACAACGACTAAGCAGCTAATACTTCTTCTAACCACTGGACCACCAGGAAAATCCCCTAAAGTACATCTTGAACATACAGAATATGTATTTAGCATTTGGATTAAATTAAGTTCATTTCTGTAGAAACCATTTAAAAAGAGTTTTGTGGCAAGATCTAAATTTTCCCTTTATTTTCTGAGTCCTGGTTTTGATAGAAAAGGGAAGTGATTCCAAATTTGTAATGTGTCAGGGAAAAGTTACTTAGTATGAGTTTTTGCCTGGTGAGGCAGTCAATTCTGTACTGCTGTGTGTGTCCTTCCTTTGCTAATTCATGCTTTATGGTCACATATTCTAGGTGCTAAGGACACAGTAGGGAGCAAGAAAAGGAAGGTCACTGATCTCGTAGACTGCATACTTTAGTTGAGAAAAATAAAAAGTAAAAGAAAAATATAAAAAGTTCAGTTAGTGATTTGTGCTATGAAAAATTTTATAAACTTGTTAATATGTAAAAGATTAAATGGGGAGGGGCACCATTAGATACAGTGATTGGAGACAGCATCACTGAGAGAGCAACACAGAGAAGAGACTTTCATGAGAGTCAGGAGACAGTCATGGGCGTGAGCTGAGCATGTTTGAGAAAAACCAAGACCAAAATAAAGAAGAGAGTTGAAGGAAATGAGGAGAGACAGGAAAGAAGATAGATTACATAGATACCATATTATGAAATACACTTGTACTATATAATCAAATAGCAATAGTGATTATTGGAACCTACTGTAAAAGCTAGTTCTTTTTGTGAGGAATGCTTACTCTTTGACTTGTGAGAAGGGATTTCATAAACCTGCCTCAGAATTCATGTTAAAGTTATTTTGAGGAATTCTGAGACCCATGTCTTTCATTGTAACCATTGCAAAGGGGCTTCCCAAGTGGCACAGTGGTAAGCAATTCACCTGCCAATGCAGGAGACTCAAGAGATGGGGATTTGATCCCTAGGTTGGGACGATCCCCTAGAGGAGGAAATGGCAACCCACTCTGGTATTCTTGCCTGGAAAAATTCCATGGACAAAGGAGCCTCGTGGGCTACAGTCCATGGGATTGCAAAGAGTTGGACATGACTAGGCATACACACACACATACAACCACTGTAAAGCTGATCTATGAGAACATTGGATTTTACAATAATTTTGTTCCCTTGAATATTTGCTGGGCTGATTTGATGTGATTTTCCCAGTTCTTGTAAATGATGTTATTCTATCTAAAATGTCTTATAGAAAAAGTTTCTACTTTCCTTTTCATCTACTAGTTGACTCATCCATCCTTGTGGGTCCATATTCTTTTCTTGTAGTTAGGACTTCCTTCTAGTTACAAGAAAAAAATGTGTGTGTATGCATGTGTGTATGTACACATACACAAAGACACAAACACTCATGTATTAGCACTGATCACTTTTGTTTCTTATCTTTAAGCAGGAAAGTAATGATTACCTTCATTTTCCCTCATGGAGGTTAAATGAATTGATGAGTTTATAGATAAATGCTGTTACTCATTAAAAGTTTTGGCAATAAGGAGTTCATGATCTGAGCCACAGTCAGCTCCCAGTCTTGTTTTTCATGACTATATAGAGCTTTTCCATCTTTGGCTGCAAAGAATATAGTCAGTCTGATTTCAGTATTGACCATCTGGTGATGTCCGTGTATAGAGTCTTCTCTTGTGTTGTTGGAAGAGGGCATTTGCTGTAACCAATGCATTCTCTTGGCTAAACTTTGTTTTGTTCTCCAAGGCCAAATTTGCCTGTTACTCCGGGTATCTCCTGACTTCCTACTTTTGCCTTCCAGTCCCCTATGATGAAAAGGACATCTTTTTTGGGTGTTAGTCCTAGAAGGTCTTGTAGGTGTTCATAGAACTGTTCAGCTTCTTCAGCATTACTGGTCGGGGCATAAACTTGGATTACTGTGATAATGAATGGTTTGCGTTGGAAATGAACAGAGATCATTTTGTTGTTTTTGAGACTGCATCCAAGCACTGCATTTTGGACTCTTTTGTTGACTCTGATGGCTACTCCATTTCTTCTAAGGGATTCTTGCTGACAGTAGTAGATATAATGGTCATCTGAGTTAAAGTCACCCATTCCAGTCCATCTTAGTTCTCTGATTCCTAAAATATCAATGTTCATTCTTGCCATCCCCTGTTTGACCACTTTCAACTTACCTTGATTCATGGACCTAACATTCCAGGTTCCTATGCAGTATTGCTCTTTACAGCATTGGACTTTACTTCCATCACCAGTCACATCCACAACTGAGTGTTGTTTTTACTTTGGCTCAGTCACTTCATTCTTTCTGGAGTTATTTCTCCACTGATCTCTAGTAGCATATTGGGCACCTACTGACCTGGGGAGTTCAACTATTAGTGTCCTATCTCCTTGCCTTTTCATATCGTTCATGGGGTTCTCAAGGCAAAAATATTGAAGTGGTTTGCCATTCCTTTCTCCCGACCACATTTTGTCAGAACTCTCCACCATGACCCATTCACCTTGGGTGGCCCTATATGGCATGGCTCCTAATTTCATTGAGTTAGACAAGTCTGTGGTCCGTGTAATCAATTTGATTTGTTTTCTGTGATTGTGGTTTTCATTCTGTCTGCCCTCTGAAGGATAAGGATAAAAGGCTTATGGAAGCTTCCTGATGGGAGAGACTGACTGAGGGGAAAACTGGGTCTTGTTCTGATCAGGGGGGCCACATTCAGTAAAATTTTAATCCAATTTTCATTAGATGGATGGTGCTATGTTCCCTCTCTGTTGTTTGACCTCAGGTCAAACTATGGTGGAGGTATTGAAGATAATGGAGACATCCTTAAAAGGTCCCTTGCTCCCATTGCCACATCCAGTGCCTCCAACCCTGTAGCAGGCCACCACTGACCCATACCTCTGGTGGAGACTCCTGGACACTCACAGGCAAGTCTGGGTCAGTCTCTTGTGGGGTCACTGGTCCTTTCTCCTGGATCCTGATGTGCACAGGTTTTGTTTGTGCCCTCCAAGAGTCTGTTTCCCCAGTCCTGTGTAAGTTCTGGTGGCTCAATGATGGGGTTAATGGCTATCTCCTCCAAAAGGGTTTATGCCATACTGAGATTCCAAGGGAACATTTCATGGAAAGATGGGCACAATAAAGGACAGAAATGGTATTGACTTAACAGAAGCAGAAGATGTTAAGAAGAGGGGGCAAGAATACAGAGAAGAACTATACAGAAAAGATCTTCATGATTCAGATAACTATGATGGTGTGGTCACTCACCTAGAGCCAGACATCCTGGAATGAGAAGTCAAGTGGGCCTTAGGAAGCATCACTTTGAACAAAGCTAGTGGACGTGATGGAATTCCAGTTGAGCTATTTCAAATCCTAAAAGATGATGCTGTGAAAGTGCTGCACTCAATATGCCAGCAAATTTGGAAAACTCAGCAGTGGCCACAGGACTGGAAAAGGTCCAGTTTTTATTCCAATCCCAAAGAAAGGCAATGCCAGAGAATGCTGACTACCACACAATTGCACTTACCTCACATGCTAACAAAGTAATGTCAAAGTTCTCCAAGCCAGGCTTCAACAGTATGTGAACTATGAACTTTTAGATGTTCAAGTTGAATTTAGAAAAGGCAGAGGAGCCAGAGATCAAATTGCCAACATCTGTTGGATCATCAAAAAAGCAAGAGAGTTCCAGAGAAACATCTATTTCTGCTTTATTGACAACAGCAAAACCTTGGATTATGTGGATCACAACAAACTGTGGAAACTTCTTAAAGAGATGGGAATACTAGACCACCTGACCTGCCTCCTGAGGAAGCAACAGTTAAAACTGGACATGGAACAGCAGACTGGTTCCAAATTGGGAAAGGAGTATGTCATGGCTGCATATTGTCATCCTGCTTATTTAACTTATATGCAGAGTACATCATGCAAAATGCCGGGCTGGAGGAAGCACAAGCTGTAATCAAGATTGCCAGGAGAAATATCAATAACCTCAGATATGCAGATAACACCACCCTTATAGCAGAAGGGGCTTCACTGTTAGCTCAGATGATAAAGTGTCTGCCTACAATGTGAGAGACCTGGGTTCAATCCCTGAGTTGGGAAGATCCCCTGGAGAAGGAAATGGCAACCCACTCCAGTTCTCTTGCCTGGAAAATCCCATGAACTGAGGAGCCTGGTAGGCTACAGTCCATGGGGTTGCAAAGAGTTGGACATGACTGAGTGACTTCACTTCACTTCACTTATGGCAGAAAGTGAAGAAGAACTAAAGAGCCTCTTGATGAAAGTGAAATAAGAGGATGAAAAAGTTGGCATAAAACTCAACACTCAGAAAACTAAGATCATGGCATCCAGTCCAATCACTTCATGGAAAATAGATGGGGAAACAATGGAAATGGTGAGAGACTATATTTTGGGGGGGCTCCAAAATCACTGCAGATGGTCACTATGGCCATGAAATTAAAAGACGTTTGCTCCTTGGAAGGAAAGCTATGATTAATCTAGACAGCATATTAAAAATCAGAGACATTACTTTGCCAACAAAGATATGTCTAGTAAAAGCTGTTTTTCTTCAGTAGTCATGTATGGATGTGAGAGTTGGACTATAAAAAACTCTGAACACCAAGAATTGATAATTTTGAACTGTGGTGTTGGAGAAGACTCTTGAGAGTCCCTTGGAAAGCAAGGAGATCCAACCAGTCCATCCTAAAGGAAATCAGTCTTGAATATTCTTTGGAAGGACTGATGCTGAAGCTGAAAGTCTAGGACTTTGGTCACTTGATGTGAAAAACTGACTCACTAGAAAAGACTCTGATGCTGGGAAAGATTGAAGGTGAGAGGAGAAGAGAACGACAGAGGATGAGATGGTTGGATGGCATCATCGACTCGATGGACATGAGTTTGAGGATGCTCTGGGTGTTGGTGATGGACAGGGAAGCCTGGCGTGCTGCAGTCCATGGGGTCGCAAAGAGTGGGACATGACTGAGTGACTGAACTGAACTGAACTGAAAATATGAACCTGAGGAAACTCTTGTTAGTGGACACATGCCAATAGCATTGGTAGAACAAGGTACTTTAAACTGTAGAGAAAAAATAAGAAAAAAAAAAGTGGAATGAAAATCAGAGTACACTTGCTGTGTTTCCCTCTATAACAAACTATCCCCCAGGTGTTTAGTAGCTTGAACACAACAATTCGTTGTTCCCAGTGGTGTTGTGCCTGGTACGATGGTTCTTCTGCTGGTCTTGCCTGCGCTCTGTCAGATGCTTCAGCAGGTGGATCACCTGGGACAGGTGGACCTATCTTCATGTCGTCTTTCAGCCTCGAGGAAGCCAGACCAGGCTTCTCTGGAGTATGATGATCTCAGCGTTATAAGAGGGTGAGAAAGCGTCTTTCTTGGAAATTGATGGGTATCATTTCCATGAAAATCCCAAAACCTGCCCAGGTTCGAGAGGGATTCGGCTTCCTGAGGGAAGGAAATGCCCAGAAAGTGTGGCTATTTGTAATTTGAGAGAGCTGGAGTGAGATCAAGATTCAGGAGAAAAGAGGAGCAGAGATGAGAGTGGTGACGGGTAGAGGGGGAAACGGGAGGAAGGAGGCGCATAGGAAGTGAGGAAAGTGACATCAGCAGTATTCAAGTAAAGGTTACCAGTATTCCTTTCACATTTTACTCCCATTTGATTCAAGGACTATCAATCAATTACATGTATGTTCAGCAAAGTTTTCCAAGGATTTAGAGATAATGAGTATGGAGCAGGGAAAGGAAGAGAAAGGAAGGCAGCAGAGAGAGACTGTAAGAGATGAGTGGGGAACAGGAAATAAATCCATTTCTAATTTTAGCTCAGTCTTTGGACAAGTCAAAGCATTTTCCAACCAGCATCTTGCAGAATATAGATCTCTTATTCCTTCAGAGGAGCAACCTGACGTGGGAGTATTTTCAGCCTGACATCAAATAACACCCGTTTTTGAAGCAGCACTTCTTTGAGCAGTGATGATTTTATGTCCACTGTACGTAATTTGAGGGTGTACTCCAATGCTTTGGACTAATACATCACTATGAGGAATGAGTACAGACTGATGTATTAGTTTAATAAAGCATTCAAATGAAATCGAATAGTTTCATTAATGGCTGGGAAAAGACTGTAAAAGCAAAATCAATTAGTGGTAAGACAGAAAAATTAGAATCCCTTTATTTAAATCATGCAGATGGAAAAAGTACAAATATTGCTTGTCTCTGTTTCTTGGCAGACAGACTGTTGTTGGTTAAAGAGCCATGGTCCTATTTCTTATTGGGGTAGATTTTATGTAGGCTCATTAATCTAAGCCCCTAAATTGACCAGATGAACTTGCAAGGATAAGCAGGCTCCTGTGGCTTTGTGTGGGCAATAATTATGAAAGTTCTGTATAGGTTCTCTTTAATGTATGACTTATAGCTTCTGTTGTTTCCTTTTTCATTGATAGCCTTAAGCTTTCAGACTTACTAAGTACCTCACTTGGACTCCAGTGATATATATCAGAACAAAGTTCAAAAACATGCAGCGTTCAGTGTAACCTGAATTCTTGGGCCACTTGTATCCAGTACATCATGTTTCATAGTCCTGTGCAAGGGAAGTCCTGAGCCCTGTGCAAGGGAAGCATGGGTGATGGGCTAGTTTTCTTCCGAAGCTCCATCTTTCATCAGGTTTACATACTATAAACAGATGGTTAAGTTTTCCTGCCTTTGGAAGCCTCAAGCAAAGAATTCAGGTGCTTATAATTTTCCCCTTCCCCCAAAGATATTCCTCTTTAAAGTCTTCTTTACTGGAAATAAGTTTTCCATAGAGACCTAGTGGTAAACTAAATATATGTAAATTTCAACCTAGTAAGAGAGGAAATATAGGTGGTCTCTTTTTCCTGCTGTTTTTAGAGGGATTGTAATTGTTTGTGTTTTACAGAGCTTCAGAACTGTGTAAACACCCTCAAAAAAATAAAGTGGGATTATTCTATACTGCTTTAATGAGGGATGCATCTGTTCAAAGTCAATGCTGCTCATTCCTCTTGGCAGTCTGATCTAAAAGCAGGCACTAATTAGTGCTTTTACTGCACTCACTCTGTGCTGGGCCTCTTGGTCTCAGCTGTCTCTTTGGATTTAGACTAACTGGTCTTCACAGTACACCTTTGTGACTGGGCCCATCAATTCATTGGTTAGTTGTTTAGCATTGTCATTTCATAAAAACATTAAGTTGCTGGTATAAGACGGCTCAGTGGATAAAGAATCCACCTGCAGTGCAGGAGACACCAGAAATGTGGGTTCGATGCCTGGGTGGAGAAGATCCCTGGAGGAGGAAATGGCAACTGACTCCAGTATTCTTGCCTGAAAAATCCTATGGACAGAGGGGCCTAAAGAGTTGCAAAGAGTCAAACGTGACTGAGCACATTCATACTTTGATAAGATTGAAGCAAAACACGTGCTACTTATTTAAAAAATAACTCTGTTTAGGTTTAAAATAGTCATAGATTTCCATAGTCCTGAGAGGAGCTTTCTTAGATTAAGTATGTAGCATCGACTGTGGCATTCCTGTTCTTTTTAAATGAGTGAATTTCCTTTAGTGCTCTTACCTAAAACAGTACATAGTGTCTCCAGGAAAATAAACCTAAACCAGAACTCCAAAGCTAAAAGAGAATATAAGTTTTGTCTTTGTATGGATTCATGAGACTTTCTTACAGTTAAAAGAGGGTTCGAGTTTTACTGAAGAATATCTGTTAGTATGGACCCAGATACATACAAGCTTGCTTTCATTCCCAGAGCTACATATACACTGGGTTAACACATCCAAACACTATTCACTGATGGAGCTGCAGCATGACCCATGGCCTTGTCTCAGATGCCATTGAAACTGGAACAAAATATCTTTTACCCATAGTTTTTAAGAACAAAATTTGAGTTTCATCTCAACTATGCATGCAATTCTGACAAGAGTCTTGTCTGTCTTATTTAAAAAAGAATGTTTTATTAAACCATTTAGTTGCAGTACAGTGGAAAAGGAAGTGAATAGAGTTGTTTCAGCCTAGACTATTGATTAGTAATAGAATATAGGTTTATATGTAAGCATCCTTTATAATTTAAGGGCCATACATAAAACTCTTGCTCCCTGACATTTTCTAACCTTCCAGAAAAATAACTACTTTGGACCAATACACTTTTTAAAAAAATTCTGTATCCAGGATGCATAAGACTGTTGGAGAAAGTCAGAAGTGTTGATTTCTAGCACAGCAGATACATTTCTAGCACAGTCTGTCACCTCAGATGGGTCCTGACTCTTGCTCTGAAATCAAGGCTGTTCCAGTCTCTCCTCATTACTCTCTGAAGCTCTTACCAAGAACCAAGATAAAGTCACTCAATCGTGTGCGACTCTGCGATGCCATGGAGTGTAGCCTGCCAGGCTCCTCCATCCATGGAATTTTCCAGGCAAGAGTACAGGAGTGGGTTGCCATTTCCTTTTCCAGGGGATCGTCCCGACCCAGGGTTTGAACCCAGGTCTCCTGCATTGCAGTCAGACACTTTTCCTCTGAGCTACCAGGGAAGCCCCTGAAGCTCTTACAGACCTTCAGTATTTCTTCATACCCTCTGTCTGACTCCTCAGATTTAGCTGATGGTATCAACTAGCATTTATTCTGCAGAGTAAAAGGAGCTCATCAACCTATAACCTAGTTGATGCTCAAAAATATTTGTTCAATTAAATGCTTAGTGTTTCTGTTTGAGTTTATATCAGCATCAAATATTCCATCAGTTTCTACTGTCTTTGGAAATCTTGTGGTAACAGACTTATAGATGCTAGACGTTTTGGGGCACATTTCTCTGCATGTTATAAGAAGATGCTAGCAATAACAGCATGTAAGTCTAGTATCCCTAAATTAAAATTCCTTGTTAAAGTTGTACATTCAGTCAGGGAAAACTTACTGGTTAACATGACTTTTCAGTGTTTGAAAATGAGTTTTATTCAGCTATCAAAAAGACACTTAAGGCTGCCTATTAGCAACATTGATAAATTATACCAATTTAAGTGAGTTCTTTCTAGCTTTTTTTTTTTTTTTAATGATCTGACATGCAGACACACATTTCTGAAGTAGTTACAAGGGCAAGGGTGACTGAGGCTGTTACTCTGGACCATAAGCATCCCCACCTGTGGGTTTGGGTGCATTTCTTTGGTCCCAACAGCCTGACACTCTGAGGAACCAAGACTCCTGAGAGCCCTTGAGAAATAACACAATTCTGTTACATCCAAAAACAGTCATGTAGTCATTAATTCGAGAAGAGTTAGATGAAGTATTAAACTATCCTCCTGGGACAATTGTACAGTATTAGAGAGGAGAAAACCTACCATAGACATGTAGCCAATACAGTTGCAAATTGAATATATCTCTTGTCCTTATAAATTTGAATTACATTTATTTATTCTATATGGCATAAACTGGAAACTAAATCAGTTCTTATTTTCCATCTTTGATAGTGATACTACTGAGGATATACAGAACATAAATAGGTTGTCCACCTAAACCTGTATTGTGTGCTAACTCGCTGCAGATGTGTCTGACTCTTTGCGACCCCATGGACTGAGGCAAACAAAATCAGATAGCTATTTAGAGCCTATTCTTTTTTATGGAGTTAAACTGATTGATGGAGTTAAATGAAAAACGCGACTCCTTATTCTAAGCACATGCCACTTTCTGCTACTTCTTGGAAGAAATATTGAATGCAGTAAAATACTGAGCTGTGTGTAAGTGATTTGAGTTCCCTGTATTGCCTTTTCTTTCTGGGCCTAAGTATACGTCAGTAATTATCTTAATTTGATTTGCTGCCATTTGAATAAAATGGAAAAACAAAACAAAACAGGACTTGTCTTCGTTTCCAACTGACTTCATTTTTTCCTGCTAGCTGATTTTCTGTCTAGTTACGTTTCAGATGGAATGATTTGACAGATTCCTTTTAAGTTAAAAATCATTGACTCAATTATGGAATATCCTCCTTGTTCACAATGATACTGTGAAGCATACCAGAGGAGGACAGACATGATGTCCTTCCCAAGTGATCTTATTATCTAGTTTAGGAGATGAAATAAACTGATGGGAAACAAATAGAGAATGACATGCTGTTGGTGTTGCGTCCCAGTTTCACAATTCCTTCTACTAAGCTATATTCTGTCTAGGTATTAAAAATAACCCTTTCTTATAATGCAGCAGTCCCCAACCTTTTTGACACTACAGAATGGTTTCATGGAAGACAATTTTTCCATGGACTGAGGGGAGGGACTGGTTTCAGGATGAGTCAAATGCAGTAGGGTTGTGCTCTTATGAGAATCTAATGCCTCTGCTGATCGGGTCAGGAGGTGGAGCTCAGGCAGTAATGCTGGCAACGGAGCGGGTGTAAATAAACATGAAGCTTTGCTGGCCTGCTGCTCACCTCCTGCCATGAAGCCCAGTTCCTAATAGGCCATGGACCTGTACTGTTAGGGACCCCTCTTATAATGTATTTGTAAAAGTTAATTCTCCTGGTTCATCATTTCTGTGGAGAAAAGCACTGAACTACATTGGGGGTGAAGAATCTAGAGATGATTATGGCTTTTTTTCTTTTAAATTATTGTTATAGTAAAATAAATGTAACATACTATTTATCAGTTTAACCATTTGTAAATGTACACATTCAGTGTCATTATATACATTCATAAAGTTTTATAACCATCACCACTGTGTACACTCAAAATTTTTTACCCCCCAACATAAATTCTGTATCTATTAAATAACAATTCTCCCTTTTCTTTTTCTACTTTCTTTCTTAATGAATTTGTCTATTCTAGATTCTTCATCATACAATATTTCCACTTTTCTGTCTGACTTATTTTACTAAGCATGTTTTCAAGGTCCATTCATACTATAGTATATATCAAAATTTCATCCCTTTTTTGTGGTTGAAAAATATTCTACTATATGTATACATCATATTTGCTTTATCCATTTCATCTGTTGATCGACACAAGTTATTAATACCTTTTTGCTATTGTGAATAACTTATGAAATTTGCTGTGCAAACATCTGAGTTCTACTTTCAATTATTTTGAATGTATACCTAGGAGTAGAATTTCTGGATCATATAGTAGTTCTATGCTTAGCTTTTTAGAAACCATAAACTATTTTCCACAGTGGCTACACCATTTTATATTTCTACCAACAATGTATGGAGATTGTAGTTTCTCAACATCATTGCCAGCACTATTTATTTATTTTATTGTAGCCTTCCTAGTAGATATGAAGTGATATCTCATTGTGGTTTTGATTTATATTTCGCTAATGAGTAAAATGATGTTGAATGCCTTTTTGTGTGCTTATCAAAGCTTTTTTTTCCAAAATATATACTAACACATACTTTGTGTCTATACCTTATAGACACAGTATTTGTTAAGCTTTATACTTTGATGTCCTAATAAATCAGTATCTGTCCTTTCCCAGGGCTTGAAGAATTGTATCTGGAGGTGGCCAGTCCAGACCCTGTTTTTATTTTTATTTTCTTTTATTTTTTATTTATTTATTTTTTTTATTCCTGTTTTTATTTTATTTTAAATAAATCTTTCACATGTGTAACTTTCTTTTTGACTGTGATCTACTAGATTTTAAAAGAGGAAGCCACTGTAGCAGCTGTTGAACCCAAGCAAGGGTATATGAAGCTGTTTTAAAGTTGTTATAGTAATGATGATTAGGGAGAAGGATGTTAGCAGAGATCATTTTGACTCAAATAACTATTAACTTTTCATTTTTATATTTATAAAATATTTCTTTTGAAAGGGAACATAAAGTTATTTTAAAAAAATTAATTTCTAAGATGTAAAAATACAAGGTTAAGGGTCATAATAAATTCCAAGATATCCCAAAGGTTAGTCATATTATAGTTGGAATATTTTACTGACATTATTGTTTTTAGTTCATTGAAAAGTGTTGGTGAATTTGCTAGAAAAAAAAAAAAGAGAAAGTTTCATCTAGGATATTTTCCCTATTGAGTTTTACTGAAAAAAAATTAAAATGTTTTCTTTAAAAAAAATGGCAAGACTTCTACATAGAGGTCATTTCTTGACTATGGAAACACACAATCTTAGTCTGTGAGAAATAGTTCTAGAGAATTTGTTTATTTTGATGATTCCTTTATCTTTTCTTTAACTGACTACCTATTAAATTTAACCTGAAAGGAAAATTTTTCATGACTTCAGCTTCTTGAAGAGAGGTCTCTTGATTGCTCGAGCACACCCATCTCTCACAGAATAACTCAGTCTTCTACAAGAAGAAGACGGATGGGATTTTGAATGTGTGGCCTCAGTGTGGTGACACAGTGGCTCACTAACACGTTAGCACAAATGCTTTGTTTGACGTGTTAATAGCCATCACTTAATGAAGAGCGGGACTCTTACAGAATGTTCTTAGGCACCAAAACATCTTGGTATGGATACAGTCTCTTGATTGGGACTTGAATCAAGACTCTGAAACCTGCTAATTTTTAGAAGTTGAAAAAATTGCTTCATCTCTACAGGACTAGTTTTTTCATCTGTAAAAACAGTTAAAGCAAAATACTGACATCAGAGGGGATATTCTGAAGATTAAATAAATTGATCCAAGTAGCAAAATGTCTGGGAAATATTGTGTTCAGGGAGCATTAGCTGTTGATGATATTGGTTGTGATTTTTGGTAGGGATATGAGGCATAGAGAAACCAGAGGACAGAATGGATTCCTGGGAGGAGACAGAGTGGCGAAGGTAAGCTGAAAATGGAGATGGATGGGTGGTTGAGAAGCAAACTGCTTAATAATTTTATCATGATCATGTACCTGAACATAGGAGACATCAAAGAAAAACATAACCAAGAAAATAAACCAAAACAAAATTACTTTCAAGAATGAATCAGGAATACCTTTGGAAAATAATGGAGAGCTAATTCCTTGTGTTTTTAGGTTTCAGTTCTTAGAATGAATCAGTTGCATAATTAAAAAAAAAATTCTCATCAAGTTCTACTTCTTGATTCCAGAATTATTAGCACCCTAGGTCCACCAGAACTTTCCTGGTGGCTCAGATGGTAAAGTGTCTGCCTACAATGTGGGAGACCCAGGTTCCATCCCTGGGTCGGGAAGATACCCTGGAGAAGGAAATGGCAATCCACTCCAGTACTCTTGCCTGGAGAATCCCATGGATGGAGGAGCCTGGTGGGCTATAGTCCATAGGGTCACAAAGAGTCTGACACGACTTAGCGACTTCAGTTTCACTTCTCAGAGGCCTTTTGAGTTTCTTTTTTTTTTTTTTCTTAACTTTTAAACAAATTTTACTGAGGTATAATTAACATATAATAAAATGCATCCATCTGAAGTGTACAGGTCAATAAGTATTGACAAAATATGTGCACTTGTGTTAGTACTCCTCTAACAAGGTGTGGAACACTTTCATTGCCTACCCTCCCAAATTATTTGGTTTTCCTCTGCAGCCAGGTCTCCCACCTTAGCCTCAGGCAACAACTGATTAGAGTGAATTTTCCTTGTTATTTTAGAATTTCTATAAATGGAATCATACAGGATATTTTCTTTTTTGGCATTCAATTAAAATTTTTTTTTACATTGCATAAAATGATAAACCATAGACTGAAAAAAGATATTTAGACCACACAAATGATTTTTTCTCTACTATGTAATTAATACGAAACACCCAGATAGTCCAACAAAAATATGGCCAAAAAATTTTGACAGGCAACTCACAGAAAAGGATATCCAAATGGCCAACATGTTTAGCATCATTAAAAATCAGATAAATGCAGATTAAAATGAAATTTTAATGTCACATTCCTCAGGAATTTCAGAAACTAAAATCTGAAAATAATAAATATTGGTAATAACATGAAGAAACCAGAATTCTCATATACTACTTGTGAACGTAAAGACCTGGGCAAGGTCTTATAAAATTTTAAATGCAGATACAGCATACTAACACATATATATGGAATTTAGAAAGATGGTAACGATAACCCTATATGCAAAACAGAAAAAGAGACACAGAAGTACAGAACAGACTTTTGAACTTTGTGGGAGAAGGTGAGGGTGGGATGTTTCGAAAGAACAGCATGTATATTATCTATGATGAAACAGATCACCAGCCCAGGTGGGATGCATGAGACAAGTGCTCGGGCCTGGTGCACTGGGAAGACCCAGAGGAATCGGGTGGAGAGGGAGGTGGGAGAGGGGATCGAGATGGGGAATACGTGTAACTCTATGGCTGATTCATATCAATGTATGACAAAACCCACTGAAATGTTGTGAAGTAATTAGCCTCCAACTAATAAAAAATAAAAAAATAAAAAAAAAAAAGAAATGCAGATCCTCATATATGTGTACCAGGAGTCTTGCACAGGATACTCAATGGCAGCATTGTTTGTATTACCAAAAAAGAAAAAAAGGAAACTTGAACAAATAAATAGAGGCATTGATTTGATGGCTTTTAAAATTAATTAAATCTATAAGGGAGAAACTATAGTCCATGGGCTAAATCAGTCCCATGCATGTTTATGTATGATCTGTAAGTTACAAATGGTTTCTGTATTTTTAAATGGTTGAAAGGAAGGAATATTTTAACATTTTCTTTAAATACTGGATTGGCCAAAAGTTTGAGCTTTTCAGTAAGACAGAAGACCCCAAAAAAATTTTTGGCCAATCCAATAGATCTGGTATGCTTTTTGTCAGGTTTATTTCTGGATATTTTACCATTTTATAGGATATGCTTTTTAATAGTTAAATTATTTGTTCAGCAGGGAAGTCCTATAAAGTCAGACTTGTTCTTATAGAAAAGGCATCATACTTCATGTAGACCATCAATTTCCTTGTTAGAGCTTTGAAAACTACCAAATCATACAGGAAAAATTGAGTTAAGGAACAGATTACTATATGCCTACATGCTTCTGCCTGGCATGGGCACTGCCTTGGCAACTCATTTCAGGTGATACACATTTAAGTTGCGTAGCTGAGGATGGCTCCTTCAGAGTATAATTAATGCCTCTCACTCTATTAGGCTATCATGCCCTCCAGTGAATTCTTCACTTAGATTCAACTCAGAACATAGTAGGATGAGTTTATGTGAGTTGCTTCTTTTTAAAATATTTCTTCGAGTACTGTCATTTCTATATGTTCCTTCAGTGCTAAGGATCAGCAAAGAAACATGGTTGAGAGTGTCTAAAGGATCATCTTTTGAACATCCCAGTTATTGCTGTTGCTTATGTCAAAAATCATCAGGGGTCTACACTATGCATAATTTATTGTTAGGCACTTTCAGCAGGTGAGAGAAGCTAAAGTTATGGGCCTTGCTCTAGAGGAGTGTATTTTTGTTGGAGTGGGATTTGTGAAAGAAACTAGGTATTTAGCTAGACCTTGAATATAGATAATGTTTTAATTGTCAGGAGTGAGGAGGCATTCTCAGATCAAGGAGGAGAGTACCAATGAAAGCCAAAAGGTTGGAGGATATGGAGGAAATTGACAAGACAGATAAATGTGATGTACAACTTGTAATCTCTCTCATCCATTTCACTAGAAGTAACTTGAGAACAAAGAGGCTTCCTTGCCCTAATCTATTCTCAGCAACTAGCATAGTGTTAGGTACACAGTAGGTACTCAGTAAATGTTGGCTGAAAAAATAAAAAGGGTACATGGATCTTCATGGTGATCACAGAGACTAGAGGGGCCTGGCTCTGTCTGTACCGTGCTTGCAGTTAAGAACCACATCCTTGTGTATAAAATGAGCACAAGTGTATCTGAGATCTGAGAACATGAACACCTGGGAGATAACACTTTCCCTTTAACCCCTGAGGAGCACTGAACCTAAAAGTCTATTTCTAAAAAGTGACAAAACCCAGTTTTACTCAACCTGAATCTTAATGTTTCCATTAATTGGTATTTTTTGATTGAAACAACTATGGCCCTTCAGAGGAATCTGTAGAAGAATCTATCCTTTTATTGGAATGTTGAATTTATTTACAAGCTCTCAAGGTATTTCACTTTCTAGCACTTTAAGATAAAAATTAAAATAAGATTAGTCATCAAAACCAGTAAGTTATTCTAGAAGTATGTGAGAGAACAAAGTAACGTAAAGAAAATGAAAGTCGCTCAGTCGTGTCCGACTCTTTGCAGCCCCATGGACTTAGTCCACGGAATTCTCCAGGCCAGAATACTGGAGTGGGTAGCCTTTCCCTTCTTCGGGGCATCTTCCCAACCCACGGATCGAAACTAGGTCTCCCACATTGCAGGCAGATCTTTACCAGCTGAGCCACAAGGGAAGCCCATAGCATAAAGAAGGATATCTATATTCATGTTTTTTACCAGAGTCCCAACAAACTGGCTCTTTAAAAGTATGAGCATTTAGTCTAATGTTTATCCCAGACGAAACCTGAAAGAGAGCGAGCCTTAATTTAGGAGTTAATTATACTTTTACAAGGACTGTTGTTCTCAAGCCACACTGAATCTGAATTCCTTAATTGAGGAAGAGAAGTGAACTGATTGATTTTTGAAAAGTGTATTTTTTACTTTTTAAAATGCCTTGAGTGCTTTTAAATATTTTACAAATTGTTTTATACTTTTTATTTTGAAAAATGCAATTTTACCTGGAAGAGGAAACTGCAGCCTACTCCAGTATTCTTGCCCACGAAATCCTGTGGACAGAGGAGCCTGGTGTTCTGTGGTACATGAGGTTGCGAAAAAAGTCAGACGTGACTTAGAGACTAAACAACAACATGGATATGTCAGTTTCTCTTATGTGAGTACTATAAGAAGCTAAATAATTAAAAGCATTATTTGTGATAAAAATTTTATTTCATAGCTTTTATTTTGAAAAATGTGTTTCATTCTAAAATACCTCTGGCAATTTTATAATTTCACTAGTATTTTCAGTTTAATTAGGTTTTAAATATAATTTAAACAGGTTTGTTCAGTCAGGGCCTTGACTGAACTGTCTTTACATGGCACTGGCACTGAGCTTTCATATTGCTTGAACTGGTGCCAAAACTTAACAGATAAGTTAGAGCATGATCGGCAGATGTCCAGTCCTAGCAGTCAAGCTTGGGAATCTTCATGTCAGAGAATAGCAGTTTTCCATTGCCACAAGGAAGCAGAGCAAAAACTTTCATTTGTAAAACTGGCACTAAATTTAATGAGTCCATAGGAGAGAATCATTCCTTATGACATATCAGAGTTTTATCTGTTGACCGTATAAAGATGAAATGTCCTCTCCTGTTCCAAAATTAGCCTGTAATTGGGTTAAATTAACATTTTCCCTAACATTTCATCATTATTTGTTGATTAATCATCAGATTTCAAAAATATTGTTTGTTTAAGTCAATTTAAAAATTTCTTTGTCTAATGGATGGGCAGTGAACATATTACAAGATATCATTTGATACATTGTTGCTATAATTGTCCTAAGATTCATACTGCATATAAACATTTTTTTGGTTTAAGTGATCAGTATTATTTTCTTGGCATTTTAATAACTAAATTCACAATAATGAAGACATAGCTTCATTTTCTGTGTAAAATACTCAGTTACACATAGTGTTCATAATCATGCCCTCATGGATTCATCACATCTCAAAGTCTCCATCTTCTTGGGGGTCGTGTGTGCACATGCTAAGTGTCTTCAGTTGTCTGACTTTCTGTGACTATGTGAGTTACTGTCTGTAACTCACCACACTCCTCTGTCCATGGGATTAGATTCTCCAGGTAAAAATATTGGAGTGGGTTGCCATTTCCTCCTCCAGGAGATCTTCCCGACCCAGGGATCAAACCCACATCTCTTAAATCTCCTGCATTGACAAGTAGGTTATTTACCACTAGAGTTACCTGGGAAGCCTACCCCACTGACCATCCAGCCTCACAGAGACTGTACAAATTGAGGCTAAGAAAGAGAATATTTCTTGCCTCATGTTTGCCAAAGCTGAATGATGCAAGCGTGGAGCAATGGGGCTGATGTTGGCCCTAAACACTTGGAAAACAGTGTAGGAATAAACTAAAGAGGGAAGGATGGAAGAGGAGTTGGGAGAGAGAAATTGATTCTGAAAGTCAAAGTGAATTAATGATTTATGGCAACCTTTTAGGCACTCTGTACTTCCTAGTTATGGGAACTGATCAGTCAATTTTGTTTGTTGTTGTTGTCAGGTGGCTTATCTTGGGTCTCTCAGTTGTAAAAAAAAAAGAGCCCTGGCTATCAAACAGCTCTCTTTCCTGATCACTTACTATGGACCAGACTCTGTTCTAAGCCCTGTGTGTATATTCTCAGTTAATCCTTATAGTAGCTTTATAAGATGTGTTCTGTTATTTCCATTTTATCAATAAGAAGACTGAAGTTTAGAGATAAATAATTTGCTCAAGTTTAGATACTTGTTAGTGGTGGTGGAAAGAGAATCTTAAATGTGAAGGATGAGTTCGTTCATAACCTAGCCTTGCTCTGGAAGCTGATGGTGCTAATGCCTTAGAGAGAATGTTGGCAGACCTATATCTGCAGAGTTGGAGAAAAAGCAGCCACCACCTAGCATACATAGTTTTGTTCCCTACAGCACCTATATGCTGTCTTTCAAATAATCACTCATTCTTCAAAGGTTTTCTTTGAATGCCAAATTACCCATTTGGAAAAAAAAGATTCTAAACTTCAGTAGATTATGTTCAACCAAGGAGAGATATCCCTGTGTAAATATATGTTTCCAAAAGTATATTAGAATCTGGGCATTATGATTTTAAAGTCTAAATGAACTGTTATAAGGGGCCATTAAGGAGGAAATTTATTTTTACTAGAATAGGGAAATAAGATTCAGAAAAAGCTGTGAAGAATGAAGTCAGTATGAATACATGTGTGCTATTTGGGGTGAAGAGGAAGGCATTCCAAGGAGACGGAGCACTTGGCAAAGGCATGAAACTCAGAAACAGAATGCATACCATAGGAACTGAGAGGAGTCAGCTTGGCTGAGTTGTGAGGTATTGATGATTAATTTCATGGAAAAACTTCTGTGGGATCTGTCTGAACTCTATCCAGTGGAAAACAAAGAACCATTAAAAATTATATGCACAAAGATAACATAAGAAGACTTAAAATGAAAAGTGATTTTAGCTGAGGCAAGTTGGGAGGTCAGGAAGGCCTTGAGGAGACTTTGTGATAATCCAGACAGAAGGCTCTAAGTTTCTAGACCAAGGTTGTAGCAGTGGGGATGGAAAGGAGGGGATGGATGGTAAGAGACATAATAAGACATTTAAATGCATGCTTTTGTTTCTGAAGTGTGATTTTTTTAGTTGTCTGTACTATAACAAAAGGACAATACCTTCCTCCATATAACAGTTGTAAGCAAAGCTATGTCTTATATGTGGTTTTGATATTAAGATTACATCTACACAGCAAAACATTATCAGGCAGCAAGTATTGATTGAACAATCATCATATGTCCAGATTAAATGTTAATGTATAACAATTAGATGATTATCCATGGATGTGACTAGGTTTTGTATTTTATAAAATTAGATTAAAAATTATTGTCAGAAGGACCACATTTGATTCATTTACATTGGTGCACTCAATGCCCAGCACTGTCTTTGGAAAATAGGAGGGGCACAATTAATGCTTACTTAGTGAATGAAGAATGAACACATGTCAGGGGGTTTAAAAATGTGAAGTTTTACTTTAAAAAAAGATGATTATTTTTTAAATAAACATCTGTACATTTATCAAATAGCCAACCTCTTGTCATCAGGAAGATAACTAGCTAAGGTGATTACATTTTATCCTGACACTTTGAAACCATGAATATACAGACTACAGGGTAATCAAGAATAAGTAATTTAATTGCCAAGTGCCTCAGTTTACAAATTGGCATTGTAGGGATAAGGTTGTCTTCCCTCTGCATCACTAAGATGTGTTGAGGATTATGTGGATTTAAAGTAATTAAAAATAAAAGTCTGAATGGACAATTAAACTCTTCAGAGAAAGTGCTATTTATACACAAGGTAATCATTTCAACTTCTAAAGATAGCTAATAAAGAATTTGTCTGAGAAAGTAATCATATATTATCTGGGGATCTTATTTTGGCCTGACAACAGAAGCAATTTTATATAACTTTAATCTAAGACCCAAACACAGGGATTTAAATAAAGAATAGATAATGATTAATAAACACATATATTTAAAATCTATCATTTCTCCATCCCCTTGAGAGTTACAGGCATGTGAATTGGTTGATGGGACATAAAATTTATATCAGTTTTTCAAGGTAGAGAGGGCTCAATATATATATATATCTGACATACATACATAGCAGTTCAGTTCAGTTCAGTTCATGTCCGACTCTTTGCGACCCCATGAATCGCAGCACGCCAGGCCTCCCTGTCCGTCACCAACTCCTGGAGTTTACTCAAACTCATGCCCATCGAGTCGGTGATGCCATCCAGCCATCTCATCCTCTGTCGTCCCCTTCTCCTCCTGCTCCCAATCCCTCCCAGCATCAGGGTCTTTTCCAGTGAGCCAACTCTTCACATGAGGTGGCCAAAGTATTGGAGTTTCAGCTTCAGCATCAGTCCTTCCAATGAACACCCAGGACTGATCTCCTTTAGGATGGACTGCTTGGATCTCCTTGATTTCCAAGGGACTCTCAAGAGTCTTCTCCAACACCACAGTTCTAGAGCATCAATTCTTCTGCACTCAGCTTTCTTTATAGTCCAACTCTCACATCCATACATGACCACTGGAAAAACCATAGCCTTGACTAGACAGACCTTTATTGACAAAGTAATGTCTCTGCTTTTTAATATGCTGTCTATATTGATCATAACTTTCCTTCCAAGGAGTAAGGGTCTTTTAATTTCATGGCTGCAATCACCATCTGCAGTGATTTTGGAGCCCCCGACATAAAGCCAGCCACTGTTTGCACTGTTTCCCCATCTATTTCCCATGAAGTGATGGGACTAGATGCCATGATCTTAGTTTTCTGAATGTTGAGCTTTAAGCCAACTTTTTCACTCTCCTCTTTGACTTTCATCAAGAGGCTTTTTAGTTCCTCTTCTCTTTCTGCCATAAGGGTGGTGTCATCTGTATATCTGAGGTTATTGATATTTCTCCCGGCAGTCTTGATTCCAGCTTGTACTTTCTCCAGCCCAGAATGTCTCACGATGTACTCTGCATATAAGTTAAATAAGCAGGGTGACAATATACAGCCTTGATGTACTCCATTCCTATTTGGAAAGATTTAGTACATGAATGAATTATGAATTAAAAGCAGAATTGGGATGGATAGACTTGAGAATGAATATCTGAAGTTTTCATGAGATGGTGTTATTTTCTCATCAAAGAGTGTTGTCACAAAATCAGATACATATTTGCTCACTTGACATATTTAGACATTTATAGAAATGATAGACTGAGTTGAACATGTCAAAGCAGTTGAAGTGGTTACTAATTATGAATTAAGAGAAAATACTTTGAATAATGCTATAGTATCAAAAGTACTGGTAAACAAAAATATGATCTTATTAAGAGCATGAAATAACTTCAAGGAAAACTGGTTAATCCTTGGATTTGCCAATCTGTTTGAAGTAGGACAGTGGTCATCTAGCGAAAGCCAAGCAACTATACTTGCTGCACTCTACCTTTATTTAAACTAAGCAAAAAAAAAAAAAGCAAAGGAGAAGATGCTATACAGATTATATTTAAAAATGTAAGTTGTAGTGTTTATCCTATGATCAGTACGGATACCTCAAATTTTATTAAAAATGCAAAGTGTTATAATTATTAAAAAATAAATAAGAAAACAAATATAGGGTCATGGAAAATGCTTAAAACTTGAAATTTGTATACAGAAGAAAGGCAAATCAGCATGAAATTTGAAAATATTTCCATAAAAAGGATTTAAAACCATTTCAGTGTAAAAGAATTCCTATTCAGCTACATGAAAAAGTCATTTATTCTCAGCATCACAGTTTTAAAACATGAACTTATCATGATTTCTGTTTTGCTGTTGCATTTTTTATGAAATGATATGCATTTTTATGAAAGCATTTTCACTACACTAACATGGGAGACTGGCCATTGGAAAGATATTTCCTACCTGGATCTTTAATGGCAGCTTGTAGCATGATAGAGTGTCAATAATGAAGAGTAAATAATGAAAAAATAGTAAAATCATAGCTAACATTTAGTGAATGGTTGCTGTATACTGAGCATAGTACAATGGACTTTATCTGTTATCTTACTTAGTCTTAAGAGTATGAACTAGATACCATTGTTATGCTGGTTTCACAATTGACTGTGTTTGCAGAAGTTAGCTTACTGAAGGTCTGTCGATTTTCAGAGCTTGCATGCTTAACTGACATTGTTTTGCCTAAAGTAATGAATGCCCCAGTAGGCAGAATGAGGGGAATGAAGATGGAAAGTAATTATTGAAATACCATGTTCATTAGTCAGGTATATACAATAATCAGCCCTAACTAACAGCGTTCAAAGACTTTTAATAGCAAACATTTATTTTTCCTCTTAGGTTCAAGCCACTCCACTGTATTTTCATTTTGGGACTGGTGACTACTGGGTCATACCTTTCTCATGAAGGAGTAAAAGAGCAGACAAATTTTGTGTTAACTATAGCCTCTGCTTTAAATAGCTAAATTGTCATTTCTGCTCAGATTCCAATGATAACACAAGTGATGTTACCAAGTTCAGAATCAAGGAGGTGAGAAAGTGATTTCCCCACAAAGAGTGAGAATCATGAATGGGACCATGCCCTGTATGTATTTCATATGGTAAACCTTCTGTGTTCTTCCCACATTTATCAGCTAAGTGGATCCCGTAGACTTTCTAATTTCTTTTCAAGAGATTATATTTAACATATTACCCTACAAACTTAATTGTTCACAATCCCCAATTATCATGTGTGTGTATGTGTGTGTGTGTGCTAAGTCGCTTCAGTTGTGTCTGACTCCGTGTGACGCTATGGACTGTAGCCTGCCAGGCTCCTCTGTCCATGGGGTTCTCCAGGCAAGAATACTGCAGTGGGTTGCCATCCCCTCCTCCAGGGGATCGTCCTGACCCAGGAATCGAACCCATATGTTTTCTGCATTGGTAGGAGGGTTCTTTACCACTAGTGCCACCTAGGAAGCCCAACTGTAGTCTTCAGCCAGGGGTTGAGTTATTGGAAACTTGAGGATTGAGGGAAATGAGTGGGCAGAGGCGGTGTGGAAATACTACCTCCGCAGTTGTATACTACCCGTACACCACATTTTGTTGAGGACTGTTGAATACTTTCCTAAAAATGTTGCTAACCTCCAGTCAGGAAGTAGACCCCAGTGAAGAGAGTAACACAGGATGGGTTGGAGACAGATAAAACATTTTTTTCCTGTTGTCTGTGAAGATAAATGTTTAGAACTTTCGTTAGCTATAAAACTGAATTAAGGGATAAAGGTTTTTAAAAGCAAATTGCTAAAGAAACTTAAAGCATTTTGATAACTTGTGTTTCCTGATTTCAGATGATTAAAACCTTGCCTTGCCTAGTGATTGAGTCATCGTGGCTTTAAATTTATTAGCAGTCATTGTTCTGTTCTAAAACAGCGTGAGTTGGAGGGAAGTCTGTGAAACCAGGCAACCACTGTTGATGCGTCCCTTTGATGTGTGACCTGTGGAGAGCAGCATTGTCACCACGTTGACTAAGAACAACAGGCGTCATGTTATGTGGCAGCAGCATTATTTCTCATAATTGCAAACCGTGGGGTAAGAAAACCAGTGCCTTGTTCTGATTTAAAACCTCAGGAAAATATAAATCCATATTGTTTCAAAGCAAAAAAAAAAACAGTATTTCAATGGGATATGCTGGCATTTGTTTCTTTGTGTTCTCAAATATGTAGAAACAGCATATATTCTACTCTTTCAGAGACCACTTGCAGGCAACTATTTCTTTTCTAGATTCCTTTTTTACTTATCTCATATTGTCTCCTCTTATGGTTTATAACAGTGGGTTGAGTGGAAGCCTATTTATATGATTACAGTTTATGACAACTAACTCACATGTAAAAGCTTGAGCTTCAAAAAGTAAAATAAATATAAAATAAAAAAATAAAATAGAGTAAAATAAAATAAATAGAAATAAAATAGAGTTGGGTTCAAATACTTCCTCTGCCATTTAATTGTGATGTGAATTTAACAGAGGTAAGCAGTTTCTCTGGATCTGCTTCCTCATCCATAATACGGGAATTAAAATTCCTCTCTTTGGACCTACTCTGTAAATTGCCATGTGTGAGCTCATCTGCTCAGTCATGTCTGACTCTTCGGAACCCTTTGGACGGTAGCCCAACCAGGCTCCTCTGTTCATGGGATTCTCCAGGCAAGAATGCTAGAGTGGGTAGCCATTTTCTCTTCCAGAGGATCTTCCTGACCCAGGGATCGAACCTGCATTTCCTGTGTCTCCTGCATTACAGGTGGATTCTTTACCATCAGGGAAGCCCTACTTTGTAAAATAAATAATAATATAATGCCTTGTATATAGTAATAGGTGCCCAATAGTTTTTAGTGATTTCTATTTCTTTTTCTAAACATTGTTTTAACTAGAAAATAGACGTTTTTAGTGATTTCTATTTCTTTTTCTAAACATTGTTTTAACTAGAAAATAGACGTGCAGAAAAAACTGTCTACCCTACATACCATAGGGCCCATTGGATCTAATTTTTGATTTTCTGAAACTCTTTTAAGTCTTGATATATTATAAATGTTATTTTTTCTGAGAAGTTTTCCAAAGGACAAAGAGAGCATATACTTGTTTATTTAATTAGGGTAGGACTCATCATGTCTTGTAATTATCATATGGGTCCATTGGACCCTTTTATAAAACTTAATTATGGGATATTAGTGATATTATTTTTCCCATATCCTAAACATTTTGCTATTTAATTATCATAGGAATTCATTTTTCATTGTTGATTCCTAACTATCCTGAAAAAGACTTAAAAAAATAAAATTAAGGGAAGATGTTTCACAATTATTAAATGAATCAGAAGATGAATGGAAAGAGACAGTAGCACTTTAGACTTTAATGTTGATGAAATTTCTTATGTAAGTGAAATCTCAGACCATGAGTCTTCAGATTATGATATTCTAGATGAATTTTCCCCAAATCAAGAATAAGTAGATGAATAATGCATTTTTAAGGACAAAAATAAATGTATTATTTTCACTTCATTTGGCCTTCAACTGGAAAGATTTAATCATGTAATACTTTATTACAAAAACCTGATTCACCCCATTTTGATAAAAGTTTATCTTTTAAAATATTTTATACAAACATTCTCTTTAAAATAGAGGTTGATATGTTTAAAATCTTATGACAAATTGTAATAAAGTTTTACTGTCTCATTACACTTCTGTCAATTATTGATAAAACTTAAAATATAAATATATTTTAATATATTTATATTTTAAAAATTGAATGAAGATGGTAAATGGTAATGATTAATTTTTCCTGGTATGTTGAGGGTAAGCTGTTCATAGACTTTCATCTAATATTGTACTCCCAAAAATTTGTCCTAAGAAAATATTTCAACCCAAGGAAAAAGAAATTCATTGTGGCACAAAAATGGAAGCAAGATTAATGCATAACATATAAAATCCTTTAATAAGTTATGGTGTGTCCTCTAACAAGGATAATTGTAAACACCATAGAAATTTAGAAAACTATGATGCTGAGTAAAAGCAACAGCATATTAACAGATATATAATGATTATAGGTGGATTAAAAGGAAAATCACGAATAATGGTGTTTTTCAATTATAAAAAAGTAAATTATCAAAATTAGCTAGGCTGAATTCTTTCCTACCTTGGTCATGTCTTATTATCATTGCTTGGTTGGGGATCTGAACTCAGATTTTGATAATTTCCACAGAGTAGGGTGGAAGTTCACCATGCTTTGGGGACATTATGAAGTCATTTTGCTTAAACAGGTTATTTCTGTTCTTCAGTTCCATCTCTTGTTTCATTTAACTTTTTGCTTCCTAGAAATATGCACAATAAGATGGAGGAGGAAATGGCAAACGCTCCAGTTTTTCACCTGGAGAATCCCATGGCCAGAGGAGCCTGGCAGGCTACAGTCCATGGAGTCGCAACATGCTTTAGTGACTGAGCACATGAGTCACATTACAGTTTTCCTTCAGGAATATTCTGGCTAGGCAAGAAAGTGGACTTTCAGAGAAGACCAAGACATTGTTTTAAATTTGAGAACTCTCCATATTTTATTTGATGCTCAATTATAAATCCTGGCCTATTTTTCCCCTTTATAATTAGGTTGTAAGCTTTCTTAAGGCAGGGATGGTTTCCCAGTTCATATAGGACCTGTGATAGAATCACAAAACATATATCACATATTGAATGAATGTAAATGCTTCTGTGAGAATAAACCTGGTTTGATGAGAACAATGTATCTTGAGATGAGGGGAAGTGATTAAAGAAAACTAAGTCTTCTTGAGGAACTGTAATGTGCTGATCATTTAGATGAAAATTCTTAATGGTAGTTTTCACTACAATTTGCAAAATACATATTATTATGCTTATTTTTAATAGTTGATGAAATTTAGGCTCAAAAATGGTGTTTGTTCAAGATCAAAGTGCTGCTAAGTTTCTAAGCCAAAATTCTAACACTGGTCTACATGCTCCACACATAGTGGGCATAATGTGCGCTATTCCATACTATGAAAAAACAGACCAACAGAAAAACACTGCTTACTAATAGGTTATTCTCTGAGTTTGGTGTGTGCTGAGTTGCTTCACTCATGTCCGACTCTTTGTGACCCTGTGACCTGTAGTCCTCCAGGCTCCTCTGTCCATGGGATTCTCTAGGCAAAAATACTGGAGTGGGTTGTCATCCCTTCTCCAGGGGATCTTCCCAACCCAGGAGTCAAACCCACGTCTCTTAACATCTTCTGCATTGGTGGACTGATTTTTTTTATCACTAGTTCCACCTGAGAAGCCTCTGAATTTGGAAACATATACAATTATCCATTAAGTTGGCTGCCATCTTTTACTAATGACTAAATAGAGAAAATGTATAATTAATTATTTGACTAGTCTAAGGTTGTACAGCAGTCCACTTGGTAAAGAGGAATGAGCTTTGATTAGGTTTTGATCCTCAGTTTTGTGTCCTATAAAATAGTCTGTCCTTAGTAAGCACACCTACTAACGTGATGTCTTTACAGTGAACCATCTTGTTACTACTTGAAGGTACTTGGCTGGCTGTCGAAGCTCTATGGGCATATCTTGCTCTGCGATAAAGTTCAAATAAGTGGGAATGAAAATAGAGCTATAACTAGGTTACTACAGCAAACATTTCAGGGCTTTTTCCTTCTATTTTTATTTGGAAATGGGATAGCAGGTCATGGGTTTGTGTTAGCATTTTTCTGGTTTGCACTCCAGAGAAGGTAATCACAAGATTACAGAAACACTGACCTTGCAGTGGAGATTGGGAGTGCGTTTGTGGAGTTCATTTTATAAGGCAAGGAAAAACATTTATGATTTGAAACAACTAAAGACTTGGAAATATCACACCGAAGTTAAGTTAGTGTGCTGAGATTTCTTCCTGACCTCATTAAATCTTATTTCCCTTTTCCTACTGAATTTAATAACATTTTCCAACCTCTACAGAGTTGCCATAGATGGAGCTTCTGTAGGACAGAATTTCTGTGACATGAATACCTTTTTTTTAAGACTACAAAGTTGAAATGAAAGAAGAAACATACTGATGGAGAAATTAAACCTAGCAAGCATACGTTGCATTTTTTTGGAATGGGCTCTGAGGTTAAAGTTAAATGAGCATTTGTCTCATAGTAAACTATTAATATTGTTGTTACTCTCAGTGTTAATGTTTTATTTCCCCCTGACAATATCCAGCTAGTATATTTATGCTAGTCTCTGTTCTCATGTTTGCTCCTCCTTGTTTTCCAGTATTGTTTACGTTGGTGATTGACACAGGGGAAATATGGCTCTTTGATTTTTATACTGATTGAATTGATAATTTGTACCACCAAGTATAGCTTGATTTTGTGATAAAACATAGATAATGAGATAAAGAGCCAAAATTACAGAGAAGACGGAATCGTTTTATTTTTAGCTCTTAAGATCATACCAACTATCCACATTAACGATGCATTATAATAGCAGTTTTTAAAATATTGATCTGTACTTAACAAAGATAAATTATTTTTAGGATAAGCTGACTTTTGCATTTATATATTTATATTTACAGCATACCTGTTTCATGAAAACTTTCAGACTGTTTAAAAACATAGGAATCTGTAATGAAATAGTAAAATACAAATTGGATTAGGAAGTCTGTTTCAAATATAAAGATGCCATATTATAAGCAATGTAAGCATATTATAAACGTTGTGTGATTGACACTCAAATTTGGTTCTCAGCTTCCAGAAAGCTGGAGTTGAGATTCAGGAAACAACAAACATGGTGTAATTATGTAGCTTATAATACTGAGCCAGAATATATATATACACCAGTTTTTCGGAGGAAACAGATTTTTTTTTTAGCCCTGAATCCCAAAATGTATCATGTGGGTTTTTATGTGCTGGATATGAATTTATATAATAGAAAGAGTCCTAAATTATATTTTTACATAATATGCCATATTAAATTTCGTATATATTTTATGACCCTCAAAAAACTGTAAGGGGCACAATATTAAAGTATCTTTCAGTAAAGGTGATTCTGTGAATGCAAAACTAATACAATTCAAATAATATCCTTCTATAATAGCTGATTTTGATCTCTAATAAAACGTAAAGCATTGCAGAAAGGATGAGTTATACATATTTTCCCTAAACACCACTTCTTGTTCTTGAATGGTAATGGATGACAAACAAATGAGGTTGATTATCTGATGATGACCTGGGATGTTGGGACGACAGAATTAATTTATGTCTGGAAATGTTGTAAGTCCTGTATTTATGATCACCACGTTTAGCCAATTGACAAGTGATTCCAAGTGATATGGTACACTTTCTCTGTGAGTCTGCATAGTGTTTAATACAGACCAAATGATTTCAGTTACTTGCCAAAAATAATGCTTTAGCTTTTGATAGCATTAATATTGAGCTCTTATTTCTTTGAACGTTTAGATATTAGGACCAGGGTGTTTTGTTTTTTCTATTTGATTTGAAAGCTATCCATTATAATGATTAAAATTATGTCATCAGTATTTAAAAGGATATTACATTTCCTGTGCAAAGTTATATACTGAGTGAATTTTGTACAATGGACAATGATGGTTAGAAATTATCTTAATCTGCTTGCTTCAAAATTAACTTGGAACAGTAAACTCAGAAACAAGTCTTACTGAAATAAATTAAAAAATACTGTGTTCTAATAGTAGAGCACTGTTTATCTTATAATACTGACGTACATACACTCACTCACCTGTTCTACAATGGCATAGCATAGCCCCAATCCTAGGTGTAGTGTTGGTTTAGTCGCTCAGTCATGTCTGACTTTTGCAACCCCGTGGACTGTAGCCTGTCAGGCTCCTCTGTCCATGGGATTTTCCAGGCAAGAATACTGGAGTGGGCTGTCATTTTCTTCTCCAGATATCTTCCTGACCCAGGGATCAAACCTGTGTCTCCTGCATTGGCAGGCAGATTCTTTACTGCTGAGATACCAGGGAAGCCATGATATGGGTAGGGCCACAGATACTGATCGTCAGCAGGAACAAATGTCAGTGAGTACCCTAGTATCTGTTTGCATTTAATCCACTCTCTTTCTTGGTCTGACTCTAGCTTGCTAAAGAAACACAGTGCACAGAACCCAGCTTCTCCATAAGACCTTGCCATTGATAAACTAGTGTCTTTGGTTGTGTCTGTATACATCACTTGAGTTTTATCATCAGCAGAACAAAGAGAAAGAACAGTGGGGAAAAAAGGCAAATGATGTCATTTGGGTTTGAAAGTCCTTTTGGCACAGTCCATGAACTTCAGAGTATATTCTTCCTATAATTTCAAAGCTTTACCCTCTATAGGTTCACCTTTCTAGGATTTTAAAAGACATGGACATTCTACAAAGAAATCAATTCTTAATTTTAAAAACAATGTTAACAAACTCATGACTTGTAAAACACTCTTACCATGTCATTACCTCCAATCCGCTCTTCACATGCTTTTAGCTGATTTTCTACTGCTTATTAACAGCAGCTGTGTTTAAGCAGCTGGCGAACAAGTTGGCCACTAAATGCATGCTATATAGATATTTAATACCACTTAGTGCTTTATCAGTCAGTACAACCTCTAATTAGTTAAACCACAGAACACCCGAGCACATTAGGTAATTATTACTTTCCCCCCATTTCACAGATAAAGAAACTGAGCATGGGAAAGATTGGTTTTCTACTAGATTCTCACAGTTAAATGAAGACACATGTAAGCCGAATGTTGGGTTTGTTAAAAAATATGCTATCCAGTAAGGTGGCAAGCCCTCAGGACTCTGGCAATGAGAAGTATACTAACATATCTGCCTGCATTATCCAAGGATTATAATGTGATTAATAACATTCTACTTTTCCAGGGCTAGAAATAGTATGTGTCTATTATGTTGGATTCTCTACCCAACAGTTCATGCTTAACTGCATGGAAAACACTCACTAAAAGAATAATACTCATTTCTTTAGTGTTATCTTGATCGAGTCTCATAGTATTTCATATTTTCATTGACAATTTGATGGAGTTGATGTCTGTTAATGTTTCTAGAGATATAAAATAGGCAGAGAAGCAAATTCCTTAATGGTCATGCTCAGTTACAGAATTAAGTTAGAGAAATAATCAGTTGCAGAGGGGTTGGTCATTGTTTTAAGGGATCTGTTCAAGGAAACACAAGTCCATGGCAAATTAATTACATTGTTTGATTCTTAAGATAATTTCTGCCTTTATTGCTTTGGGCTTAAGAAAAGAATCAGGAGGTAAGGAATCTTTGTATCAAAATAATACAAACTTGAGGAAATTTGTTTCTTGTATGTAATTTAAATGAGTTTGCTGGTCTGGTTGGTTTACATGGTTGAATGATGCTGCCAAGGACAGAATCTCCAGTCCCATTTATATTTGGCTGGTTAATTTCCACTGATTTAGAAAAAAAAAACAAACCAACTTTTCTTTATCTTCAACCCCAGCTTTTCATTTTCCCAGGAGTTAGGCTGGCTATATTGAGTATAGAGTTAAGATCTCCCAAACAGGAGACTTGAAAAGATTCTATATGCTGCTTCTTCAAGATTTCTGTGGAATTTCTCTCTGAAGGATTGATTTGTTATTTGGCCCTTTCCAAGGCAACTCACCAAAAAGCTGAGTATTAACTGAGGAATACTGCCAACTCATTAGATGAATGTCTGTAGTGACTAAGTCTAATGTTTTGTGGCTCAGCTGGTAAAGAATCTGCCTCCAATGTGGGAGACCTGGGTTCGATCCCTGGGTTGGAAAGATTGCCTGGCGAAGGGAAAGGCTACCCACTCCAGTATTATGGCCTGGAGAATTCCATGGACTGTATAGTCCATGGGGTCGCAAGGAGTTGAACACAACCGAGCTTCTTTCACTTTCTGATGTTTTAACTGGGTCAGAATTTTTTAAAATGGTCCAACCAAAGTTTGAGTTATATTTCAAGCATTGTTATAATTTTAATTTTCCCATTAATTCTGGGGTATATTTGGGAGAGAAAACAAAATTTCTTTAAGGTTAAAAATTTAAAGCATCTTACAACTGGATGCTTTCCAATAATATATGTGTATAAAACAAATTTTTCATATTTTCCTTAAATTGAATCATGGGCAGAATTAAACTTAATTTAATTTTAAACATTTTTCAGTCTTCAATAATGTGGTTTGTTTTGCCTAACTGTTTATTCAACATTTTAAAGCTCTTGCTTTATGAGTATAACTGTAAGTCTTTAAAAGCACTTTTTGTTTCCCATGCTTAAGGTGAATTTTTTCTTAAGACTGATCTTGAAATTAATATATTAGGTACTACTACTTGTATGTCAGTGGAATTCAATGCCACAAGAGAAGACTCAATATGTGAAATATAGTTGTTTGAATTTTCAGCTAGATTACTCTTAAACTGTATTTAATCAGTTAGTATGTTGTGAACTGTAAGTACTGGAAATTCTGACAGAAATAGCCTAAGCAATAAAGGTATTTCTTATCTCCAGAATTTGTCAGTGCTCAAGAATTGATTGTTGATGGAACCATATCACTGGGGGCTTTCTACTATCATCCTTGGTGTATTAGCCTGCTCCTCAGACTCTTTTCTGTGGTGATTACAACAAGATGTCTGAATTTGTGATCTGGGACTGTATGTTTTTTGGTTCATATTTAGTGAGAAACAGAGAACTTATTTCCCAGTTATGGAATGTAAATCCTCATGTTTATCTGACTAGGCCAGACTAATGGCAGTTGCCATGTTAATACCATACACTGGATAGCTTTGAGCAATCAAGATGTGTTCACTAGGAGCAGTGATGGGGTGGCTATCTGAACAAAACTGTGTATTAAAAAGAGGAAAACAGTGATTAGATTTTCATCCTAAACACTACATGTGTGCATTTGTCCTTGTTACTCTGACATCAACCTTAGTTTTTCTGTAGGACTTCTGATTATGAGAGAGTTATTTTGTAAAACAAATAAAGGCCTTAACAGCAAAAAAGAACACAGAATTTGATTTTATTCTTTATTTCAGTAACCATCCAAGTTTATAGCTAGAGTGGCCATAGTTTCATGGTTTAGTTAAATGTGATAGAAGGAACTTATGTACCAAAAGGAAGTAAGGGTCTCCAAATAGTGGTCATAGTTCATGAGCAGCGGTGCTAAGTTTAAAAAAAAAAAAGAAAGTATATAGTTTATAACCAGCAAATTTAATGTTGACCACATGAAAGCGAAAGTGATCACATGAAAATTCTGCATTTTAAAAAGTTATTTTCACTTCAGCAACAATTTCAAATATGCCAGGCTTCTCCTAGTACATCCTGTACCCATTGATAGAAAAATAATTTTATGAGTCTACAAAGATTTCTTAATGAAGTTATCTAAATCTTCATTTTTATTCTCCCCAGAGAAAATAAGTTGAATAGTTTGGGGGAAATTTCTATGATATGGAAATTGGAATAAATGACTATATACATAAACTTTGAGGGTTCTGAACCATTTAGCTACCTTTTCCAAAGACAGATTTTGAAGTTTTTCTTTACTGTTCAGAGAAAATGTTCTTTATTTTTTTGGCAGTGACTTCTTTTGCTAAAAATTGGTTATTAATCCATATTCCCTACTGTGACATTTAGGATTTAGCTGTGGTTGTCACAAAAAGGAATTTGCAAATAATTTCATATGGTCGGCTGCGTCTGACCTTTGTGACCCCGGGGACTGTAGCCCGCCAGGCTCCTCTGTCCGTGGGATTGTTCAGGCCATGCTGGAGTGGGTTGCCATTTCTCTCCCAGGGGATCTTCTCTACCCAGAGATCGAACCCGCATTTCCTGCATCTCCTGCAGTTCAGGTGGATTCTTTACCACCGAGCCACCAGGGAAGCCCTCACAAATAATTCCTTAAGTTGGAATGATTTGTTCAGTTTTGTATTTTATTTAAACATTTTAAAAAGTGGCCGATGATGGTGAGTGCTTTAAGTGGACAGCAGTGAGGGAAGCCGAGCAGTCTTGCCACTCTGACTTGCAGTTGCAGGAGCAGAATTCCCCGGAACAGCAGTTGGCTGATGGCTTTAGTCTATATAGACAGCATGAGGTCCATAAAACCCACGTGTGATTTTAAAACTTTTAACTTTAATGACCTTCCTGTGTCATAACTCAGGCAGGCTGGAACAAAATCCACACTGTTAGGGCCCCAGCAGTACTGACTAGTGAAGAAAACAAGGACACTGGGATCCTGTGGAAACGTGAGAGTGAGCCCAGGAAAGCTTTAGGGCTGGCTCCTTATCTGGGGGGCCTGGTATGGGAGTAACCTGGAGAGTCCACAGATAGCATCCAGGGGCTGGGAGCATGCCAACAAGCAGAGGGACAGGAGGTTTTAGAGAATCTGACAGTTTAAAGCAGCATTCCAGCCACGCCTAGGAGTAAAACGAATAACATACGCCTTACTGACAGAAGGAACAAGATTTTGTTTATTTTATATGTAACATGTATATATAATATACATTCATAATCTGTCTATATTTATATATCTGTGTATGCATACACAGAAACTAAACCAATAAAACAAACAAAAAACTATAGACATAATGACAGGATAAGTGAGCTGTCCTTGGTTTAGGGAAGTAGACCCAGAAGCCTGGGCACATGGCCTCAGGGGTGTGAAACACTCTTACCTTCCCACTAATGCTAATACTGTGAGCACTAGATCTTATAGAATAAGACTTAATTTCACCTTACTCATCAGTGTTTTGTCTATAGAGGCACTCCTTGTGGTGGGTGGGATTGGCTTTAGAGAGTAGATGAGATTTAGCTTCTAGATGAAAAGCTCTGGTAGCTAGATGTATGCTGTGTTTGTCCCTCATTTGATAAGGACTTCGTTTTGGTTAGTCATAGGTAAAGCTCACCATCTCATTCTACTATAGACCTTGTTTGGGAGAGGTTTTATAATAATACAAGCAAATACTTATCTATGATGAATGTTTGAATTATCTTTGAAAATATTTTAAAAATAATCTTTATGTTATCCTTTTATCTAATACTTTATTCATTAATATTTTTAAAGTGCTTACTTATTTGAGACATCTGCATAAAACTGGGGCTTCCCATGTGGTATTAGTTAGTAAAGAACCTGCCAGCCAATACAGGAAACAAAGAGATGTGGGTTTGATCCCTGTATTGGGAAGAACAACCCCTGGAGAAGGAAATGGCAACCCACTCTAGTATTCTTGCCTAGAGAATGCCAACTTGAACAACGTCATGCAAAACTATTTTTCAAAACCATATATATATATATATATATATATATATATAGTACACACACACACACATATATATAAAATAAAATAGGTACATAAAATTTTTAAGAAAATGAAGTAAAATTTACAGATTATAGGTGCCTATTTTACTCCCTTAAGAAAGATAAAATATCTCCATGCAGGAAAATCTTTAATCAGGGTTCTGTGAGAAGTTCTATCATTAAAAATAATCATTTATCAGCACAAACTCACCCCTAGGTTTTATTATAACTGTCATTATATAATGTATATTCCCTGTTTGCCCTAAAGGAAAGAGTTAAATTTAAATACACTCATAAAAGTACAAGCATACTGTCATTGACAGGCAGGCAACACTTACTATAACAGAGGCACAAAACTCATAAAAATGGACAAAGAATATGTGCATATATATGTTCTTCCTGACGATAGAGGCAAATTATAAAATTCACTACTTAAGAGACTGCTTTCTTTTGTCAATTCATATCATTGATTGCTAAGATCCAGAGATATTTACTCATTATTTTTGGATTCTTGACAGTTGTTCTTCATTTTGTTTAGGTATAAATAATATACTCCTCCAGAAAACTGTGTGGTGAGTCAGTCACTTTCAGTAAACATTACTTTTCCATTAAAAATATAACTTCCTCCAGATGTTGGGTTAAAACCAAAATTGGCATTACACCAGTCTAGACCTAAAATGTGAAGATATCAAAGTGGAAACTTATTTTTTCTTGACCCTGGCTGCTTCTACTACAGATTTTTTAAAGCCAGGATTGGAAGGCGTTTGAAGAATCATATTATTTTTAGAAAGCATTACACTTCTATCCATAGGCGTATATGGGAATTATCAGGGTTTTTATCCAGTGATGAATCTTATTTTCTAAGGATGAGAGACGCGTAGTCTCATATTATCAGCCTTCTTTCTGATGCTCCTCTCCACTTGCTTTCATTTTCACTGCCAACTATCCTGTAAGATTCTATTTTTAAAAAATCCATGATGACTCATCTTCAGAAACGTGACCATTCAGACTTATATCTCAATTACATGAGATAAGTGAGAGAATTTTAATGAAAAATGTAGGTAATCCAGAAATCAATTTATTTGACTTACAGGTCTGTGTGTAACTTTTTAACATGTGGAGGGGTGAGTTTTGCATGTACAAGCAAACAAAGGGAGGTCAAATCCAAATGTGGTAAAAATTACTCACAAATCAATCACACATCCACATGCACGTGAGCATACACACACATACCAGTTACAGAACTGACCCAGGATAAGTATCCTGCTTCTTAACAAGCAGACCTTTTGTTCAATGTTATAGCCAAACTACCTGATACAGATCATGCCTTACTAATCAGTACTTAGTAAACATTTGTTGAACGAATGAATAAAGAATTGGATTTAAGTTGGATCCAATGTAAAATTTGTGATGAATTTCAAATTTTGAACAATAACTCCAAGCTTCCGAGCATTGTATCTGCCCTCCCTCTCTCCGTTTCCCACCTCAGCCTGCCCGGATACTGGAAATGTCCTCTCTTCTCCTCTGGTTCTTTTTGTTGTTGTTCTCTGGTTCTTAAAGGCCTATGTGTAGGGCCTTTAAGATTGATTTGTGAGCCTGAACTATCAGGAAGTTTTATAGATCTAACACTTCAAACAAGGGATGTTAAAACCAAATCAGTTGACTTAAAAATAAATTATATCCTTTGTCTAAAATTTTCCCAGAGATAAAGTAACAAACCAATATCCGGAATGTCCCTAATCTTACTAGGATAGGATGGTTTTTGTGGTTGTTCAGTGGCTAAGTCATGTCTGACGCTTTGCGACCCTTTGAACTGTAGCATGCCAGTCTCCTCTGTCATTCACTATCTCCCAGAGTTTGCACAAATTCATGCCCATTGAGTTGGTGATGCTATCTAACAATCTTATCTTCTTTTACCCTTTTCTCCATTTGCCATTAATCTTCCCCAGCATCAGGGTCTTTTCCAGTGAGTCGACTCTGTGTCAGGTGGCCAAAGCGTTGGAACTTCAGCTTCAGCATCAATTCATCCAATGAATATTCAGGGTTGGTTTCTTTTAGGATTGACTGATTTGATCTCCTTACTGTCCAAGGGACTTTCAAGAGTCTCCTTCAGCATCATAATTCGAAAGCATCAGTGCTTTGGTGCTCAGCTTTCTTTATGGTCCAACTCTCATGTCCATACGTGACTGCTGCAAAAACCATAGCTTTGACTGTATGGACCTTTATTGGCAAAGTGATGTCTCTGCTTTTTAATATGCTGTCTAGTTTGGTCATAGCTTTTCTTCTAAGGAGCAAGCATCTTTTAATTTGATGGCTGAGTCCCTGTCTACAGTGATTTTGGAGCCTAATAAAGTAGAATCCAACACTGCTTCCACTTTTTCCCCCTTCCATTTGCCATGAAGTGATGAGGCTGGATGCCATGGTCTTAGTTTTTTGAATGTTGAGTTTTAAGCTAGCTTGTTCTCTCTCCTCTCAACCCTCATCAAGAGGATCTTTAGTTCCTGTTTACTTTTGGCCACTAGAGTTGTAGCTACATACCTGAGGTTGTTGATATTTCTCTCTGCAATATTGATTTCCAGCTTGTGATTCATCCAGTGTGGCATTTCACATGTTGTACTCTGTAAGTGAGTTAAATAAGAAGAGTGACAATATACAACTTTGTTGTACTCCTCTCTCAATTTTGAACTGGTCTGTTGTTCCATGTCCGGTTCTAACTGTTGCTTCTTAACCTGCATATAGATTTCTCAGGAGACAGGTAAGGTGGTCTGGTACTTTAAAATCTCTTTAAGAATTTTCCACAGTTTATTGTGATTCACACAGTCAAAGACTTTTAGCTTAGTCAATGCAGCAGAAAGATATATTTTCTGGACTTGGTTTGCTTTCGGTTTGATCCAACAAAGGTTGGCAATTTGATCTCTGGTTCCTCTGCCTTCTCTGAACCCAGCTTGGACATCTCAAAGTTCTCATTTCATGTAATGCTGAAGACTAGCTTGAAGGACTTTGAGCATTACCTTGCTGGCATGTGAAATGAGTACAGTTATATGGTAGTCTGAACATTCTTTGGCATTGTCTTTCTTTGGGATTGGAGTGAAAGCTGACCTTTTCCAGTCCTGTGGCCACTACTGAGTTTTTCAAATTTGCTAACATAGTGAGTACACTTCAACGGCATCATCTTTTAGAATTTTGAATAGCTCAGCTGAAATTCCATCATCTTCACTAGCTTTGTTCATGGTAATGCTTCCTAAGGCCCACTTGACTTCACACTCCAGGATGTCTGACTCTAGGTGAGTGACCACACCATTGTAGTTTTCTGGGTCATTAGGACCTTTTCAATATCATTCTTCTGTGTATTCTTGCCACCTCTTTTTAATCTCTTCTGCTTCTGTTAGATCCTTGCCATTTCTGTCCATTATCTTGCCCATCCTTGCATGAAATGTTCCCTTGATAGCTCCAGTTATCTTCAAAAGGTCTCTAGTCTTTCCATTCTATTGTTTCCTCTGTTTCTTTATGTTGTTCATTTAAGAAGGCCTTCTTAAGCCTTCTGGGATGTTTATTATCAGTTAAATGCTAACGTGTCCATTCACAAATTTTTGTAAGTTTTATTTCCATTCGCTTTATAAATCTTACCTCCACCATGATGACTTTTTTGTTCCTGTTTTGCCACTGAATAATGATTCATGACATGTGATTTAGGAACCTCCTTCAGATAAAACAATGAGCTCTGTGCTGTGAGGAATAGAGGGATTTGGTAAACCCGATTTTGCCTGCCTAAGGAAGCTGCACCATCGTGCATAGTTTGTGGGGCTGATGTCAGAGCCCGCGGCATTTACCAGGTATGTGTATCTTTGGACCAGCAGTTTGGTCTCTCAGACTTAGTCTTCCTTATTGATGAAATGGGGATAATTCACGGGTACAACGCAGAGTTTGGGGATAGGTAAACCTTTTTATATATGGAAGTTTTAACAAACTGTAGAATACCACATAACAGTATTAAACATCCCAGAAACACTTAGAAAAGAAGGCTATGTGCATGAAGTGTTTTAGTTTTCATTGTAGGGGACGTATCTTGTTGCTGCTGCTATGTAGTCACTCAGTTGTGCCCAACTCTTTGCGACCTCTTGGACTATAGCCTGCCAGGTCCCCGTGTTCATGGGGTTCTCTAAGCAAGAATACTGGAGTGGATTGCTATTACCTTCTCTCGAAAGTATCCTAGAGGCAAAGTATTAACAATAGCATGTATTTACTGGGCATGTGTCATATGCCAGGTGCATTTGCTTTAAACTCAGATAGTCATTCCTAAAACTCTGTGAAGTTAGGATGATTAGAGCTCTACTCTGAAGATTAGGATGTGGAGGCTAAAAACATTTCACTTGACCACATTCTTCCAGCTGGAATTCCAGTGGAGAAGCACAGATTCAAACCTAGTCTAGCTTCATGGCTCTGCCTCTCATGGGATAATATTTTGGAAATTACTTACTTTTGCCTATACTCTGAAGAGGTGGCTTTTAAAAATCCAACCTTGGAACATGTGCGGAGTTCTCTCAGTGGGGATAGAATTCTGACAAGGGCTTTCCCAACTCAGGGAATTGAGTGCGGGAGCTTTCAGTGGTGGGAAAGCACTGGGCTGGTTTTGGAATGACTGGTGTACTTGTTTGGTGAGAAATGGGGGGGAATGAATGATAGGTTCTCATAGTTCCTTAGGTCAGATCGTGGAGTCATAAAGGTCAGTGAATGGAATTTGTATCTGATTTAGTGGAAGATGGTCCCACAGCCTGTGCGGTGAGGCACTTGCAGTGACGGAACCAACTTCAAATTCAGAGATGGGGCACAGCCTAAGGACCAGTGATGGGGAAACAGAGCTGAGCCTACCAACCGAGATGCAGCCGGAGTGGAAGCAGAACCGGGCCTCAGGAAGGTGGTAACTGGAAGGACGTTACTCAGCAAGACCGACTGCAAGAATCTGAGCCCAAGAGAGATTCTAAATTCAGAAATGTCAAGGTGCAAAGTAACGGAAACCTTCAAGCCCAAGCAGCACTTTTTCTAGGTTGCAGCCTGTGTGTGGAGCCACTGCACGCTCTCACTGGCGGTGGGGGAGCGGAAGGATTCTGGGGTTTACAAATGGGGTGGACGTGGAAAGGACGGGAAAAGATAGAGCAGTATTTGTTGGAAAATTGCTGTGATCATAGGGTAAGAGATGGATAGGGGACACTGGAGTTAGAAGGAGCAGTTTATAAAGAAATCAGAGTTTTGGCCAACTGAGTCACTTTCCCATGAGAGGAGAAGAACCAGTGAGTCTCATTTTCATTGGCTCACTATTGCTTCGTTTTCTTTAAAAAAAAAAAAAAATATATATATATATATATATATGTATATATATATATGTGTGTGTCTCTTGGAATGTAGAAATAGTAATTTAAAGTAACTTCTTAAACATCATAATGAAGGATTCTTACTTACACTCCTGCTTTTGACTCTTCCTCCAGAGTATATAGTGTCAAGTAGCCCCAGCACACATGTTGGTCAGAATAAAGATGCTATGTCTTTCTCAGACTTAGGAGTATATATTGTTAGTTCCATTTCACGCTCAATTTCATGAGTCTCTATTACACAGAACTGACAAATGCCACAATCCCACACCCCAGTTTTCATGAGCATGCAATCCCAATGACTAATAATGTTGCCGTGCTAAAGAGTGAAAAGTTATGGAAAGCCAGGGTTTCTGGGTTCTAATTCTAGTGCCAGCTAGCTGTGTGACCTTGGTTTAAAATCTTAGAGAGAGATTTGCCAACTGAAGCCAGAGAAAGCATTGGCAATCCTTGTTTACTTTCCTCAGTCTGTGAGAACGTATACAGCATGAAGCCTATCTCTTGTTGCCAGCCTGTACTCTGACAAAGACAACAGGCCTGTTCTAATAATCTCCTTCCTGTAACATTTATAGGACATAACTCAGCATTTATAATGTTGTTTTTGACTGAGCTGAACTTACTTATTTGTATAGATTTGACCTTATTCTGCAATTCTGCTGGGGAAAATTAGAAAAGAGAAATATCAGGGAAAAAAGGAAAGAGAGGTGAAATAGATAGTGACAACAGCTTGTGGCAAATAACTTTGGGCCTCAGTTTCTACATCAGCAAAAGAAAAGAACTAAAGGAAGTGATTGCTTAGGACACTTCCAAATGTGAACTTCTTAGATTCTGTATTTGAATATAACCAAAATGTCCTAATATAGGTGAATTAGGATAGAAAGAGTCCAGTTTCAACCACTGATTCTTAGATGAAATGGGAAAGTAATATCTTTAAAGTCAGAAGATTGGATCAGCTTGTATTAAGGCACATAATGTTTTAAAAATTGTTTATTATGAGTACAGTTAGGGAACAAAGATTTATTAAAACCTACTGGTAATAAAATTAGCCTGCTGCTTGGAAACTTTCCCAAAGAATCATTAATTTTTCAGCCATCCAGTAAGCCTATAGATACACATCTTCATCTGTCTAGGATAGTTTAGTTCTAATGCTGCTGGGGTGGTTTATGAAGACAAGATGATATTTCATGGGGTTTTTCTTTGTATTCCTTTGAGTTTATGATTTTGTTCTCACACACAAACATATATACTCAAAACCCAACAAACATACATTTCAAAAAATAGTCTTCAAAGTTATTTTTCCTAGCAGCCAAATTTCCATCCATATCTCCGTTTTCCTGTGAAATAACATACAAACTACTCAGGTGCAATATACTCATCATCAGACAGTCAGATGGCAAATGTAGAGTGTAGCTCAGAGAAAGAAACTCAGCCCAAATTAGTAACATCTGTAATGGAACTCCCACTCTGAAATCCAGGACACAGGCATCCAGGGAATCAAATGCTCTTACATAATGGACAGTGATTTCAGTAAATGACCACTCATCAAAAGAAAATGGATTTCTTAAATGATAGCAGAAAAAAATAGGGAAAGGGTTAAAATAACAAGATCCAAACTAAAGTATATAGAATTGCTGTACTCCTACCTGAAAATAAATGGAGAAGGAAATGGCAGCCGACTCCAGTATTCTGGCCTGGAGAATCCCAGGGACAGAGGAGTCTGGCAGGCTGCAGTCCATGGGATCACTAAGAGTTGGACATGACTGAGTGACTAACACTAACTGAAAATAAATAGAATGTGTGTGTGTTAGTCGCTCAGTCGTGTCTGACTCTTTGTGACCCCGTGGACTGTAGTCCACCAGGCTCCTCTGTCCATGGGATTTCCCAGGGAAGAATACTGGAGTGGGTTGCCATTTCCTTCTCAGGGGATCTTCCTGCCCCAGGGATCGAACCTGGATCTACCACATTGCAGGCAGGTTCTTTACTAAGATACCAGGGAAGCTCAAATAGAATGCTTGATTTCATTTTATCTGTGACTTTACTATTAGGAAAGTTTAGGGTATTTGCATATTTTCTTCATGATTAGTAAATAAATATTTATTGAACACCTAATATATAGAAAACAATGGAAAGTTCTATAGATGCAATAAAGTATAAGAAAATCATATTCTCATATATTATAAACAAGTAAGTTACAATCCTGTGAAATCTCTGATGAATGATTCTGGATGAGTTCATATCAATAAACTGCATGTGGAAGATAATGGACTTATGGTCCTTCAGATAACTTAAATTTCAATAATATGGGATTGGTTAAATAAATTAATTCATGTTCATTCAATGGAATATAATGACACTATTAAAATGTTTTTGATGAATAGTTAATGACTTGATAAAGTATTTAAAATTGAATATATTTTGCTTCTTGTATTATAAATTGCATGTGTGTATATGTGTTTATATATATGTATATGTGTGTACATAGGAAAAATCAGAAATATTTCAAAATGTTGATAATATTGAGACAGAGATGACAGTTCCTTTAACCTTTTGATATTTTCCAATATTTTTCTAATGATCATATACTTATTTCAAAAAAGGAGTTATTTAAAAATTTAACAAATAATAAAATTATATCATTTATTTTCCATATTATTTATTTATATCAAGCAGTGAGACAAAGACTAAGATAGAATAGCTAGGGAGCAGGTAAGAAAACTAGGAGAGTTGAAGTCTTGAAATATTGTTTTTAGAGTAATTTAAGAATAAATTCCAAATGACTATAACTCTTTCAAAAATGAAGTATATTTTCCTATTGGAACAGAAAAAATAGCTTGAGTCCTTTTGTAATTACTATTGTTGATGTTATTTCTACCTCAGCTGCTTTCTTTCCTCTTACAGATACAATATCTTCAATAAAGATAGAGTTTATTGAAAAAGGACAAATGGAAATTGATTTTTTACCTCATGAGTATTCCATAAAAAAGACCTTAGTAGACATTTAAAAAATATGCTTACAACTTCTTTTGATCTTGTTTGTTTTATTTTCCAGTCTGTCAAGGAGTAGTTATGAACATGTTGTAATATTAAGGTCTATGGGAGACCTGACTTTGAGTCTGTTTCTGTTGCTTTCTATTTTTTGCCTTAATTCTCAGGAGACACTAGATTGTAACATACATAAAATGTACAATAATGCAGAAACCCTCCCTTGGAGATTAATATGTGATCAGATTTGGGGAAAGGATTAGAATCCTCCAATAAGATGCCAAAGACACCCTTTATTTAAATAAAATGCTATTAAAGTATTTTGTGAAGACTCAGAGGAGCAATATGTTTTAGGTGCGTTGTGAAGAAGTGAGAACATCACAATATTTACCCTGAATAGCAGTTGCACTTGGTAGAGATGTTTTAATAGAAAAGCACAGAAAGCAAAAATGTTTATCTCCAGGCAAAGACGAGGCTTAGTGACTTCTGAGCTGGTACTGGCGGGCTAACAGTCCATTGGGTTGCAGAGTCAGACATGACTGAGGAACTGAACACGCATGCAGTCAGAAACCATTCTAAGAGGTTAAAGGCTGGTCTGTGATAAAAAGGCAAACGGAAAACTACCTACCTAAGCTGTCAGGAGGTGGAATTTAAAAGTATGTATACTTTGAAATATGTTTTGAATCAAAAACAAAAGGTCTTCTCTAATGCGTATTTAATAACTAATTATAGTATCAGTTTAGTTTGGAAGGTGTCATATTGTGCTTAATTTCTTTATAAACCTCTTCTGGTTTGCATCTTTACTTAAAATTTAAAATATTTTAATAAATTAACATTAAGCATTCATGGTTCTCATTTCAACACATATTTTAGATGATGAAAATACTTGAGGAGCAAAAATGGATGAGACTGTGTGCTTTAAAACACTGGGTTGGTTTTCCTCCTTGTGCTGCGGAGAGATCCATTCAGCTAGGTGGCCAAGAGTCAACTTGGAAAGGGTAGGGATTCTGAGAGAGGCTCTCTCACTGTCTCAGTGTGCACCTTAGGCCAATCTCTGGACTTTAAATTCAATGAGGAGGTGTTTTCTTGATATGTTATCTGATTATCAAAAATGAAATCACACTAGGCAGAACTGGATATAACTTAGAGAAAAATCATTGTCCCTTCCGGCAATGTTCACATAATTCCAGGAATTCTGCCGTGCTGCTAAAGACAGGGACAGTGACAGTTACAAAGACATAGTCTCAATAAGACTATGGTGAAACAGAAATTTAGTCATATTTATTTGTGAATTAAAAAGTGAAAAAAAAATCAGTCAACAAATCATTTTTTGACTTATGCAACATCTAAGGATTCCTGTGATTTTGCTTTTTCTTCATCAGATTTTCAGTTCTGCTGGTGGGTTTTTTAGAGGTACTAGAAATACAGGTTTAACAACAAGTCCACGTTTCTTGCAATAGCAGTTTTCTTTTTGTAGTGCATAGCCTTTGTATGCTTGATGCTATTGATTCTGTAGAAAGTGACAGAAGTATTAACATCCAGAGCTGGCTTGCCAAACATACACAACTGTATCTTATAGTTACTTCTGCTAGCATGTGACTTTTTATTTTCACTAAGAAGTCACAGAAAAGAAAAGAAAATGCTATCTAGTCTTTAATTTCTTGCTTAGGGATGATCACTAGATAGTTTTAGAAAACATTTTATAGAGTCAGCTCTTCTAGGGTATAGGTAAGGGTGGCTGGGAGTGGAAATCAGTAAAATTTAGAAAGGCAGGAAGAGTTGCTGATTTACAGTTATGGATTCTAGTTGGAATATGTTGAGATTATGAAGCCAGCAGGACATCAAGAAAGTAATACTAAGCAATAAGTTAAAAATACATGCTGATAACTTAAAAGTGGGTTTAAGAGTTGAGAAGTAGGTTAGAGGGATAGTTATCAGATTGGGTTGTCATAAAAAACATACCACAGATATGGTGCTTCTTTTCTTTCAGTTCTAGAGGATGGAAGTCTGAGATCTGGGTGCTAATACTGTCCATTTTCTGGTGAATGCCCTCTTCCATGCTTGTAGATGGTCTCCCTCTCCACACGTGCTCACATTGTCTTTCCTTGGCACGTATGGGTGGAGAGAGAGCTCTCTGGTGTTTTTATTTAAGGACACTGATCTGTTGGATCAGAGCCCCACTCTTACATACTCTTTTAACCTTGATTATATCCTTATGGGCCCTCTCTCCAGTTACATTGAGTTAAGGATCCAACATATGAATTTTGTGGGGGGAGACAATTTTGTAACAGTAACAAAAGCCAGGGAGGGGGTAGAATCATCAATGCTTTAAGTATAAAGAAATGAGACCCAAAGGAAAAGTCTGGCAGTCAGGAATAATGAGGACTAAACAAAAATGATTGACTCTCATATTAAGATATCATAATAGAGAAGATTGTCTGGGTGAGCAAATGTTTTTGTTATTCAGTCGCTCAGTCCTGTCTGACTCTTTGTGACCCCATGGACGGCAGCATGCCAGGCTTCCCCGACCTTCACCATCTCCTGGAGCCTGCCCAGACTCATATCCATTGAGTCAGTGATGCCATCCAACCATCTTGTCCTCTGTCATCTTCTTCTTCTCATGCCCTTAATCTTTCCCAGCATCAGGGTCTTTTCCAATATATCGGCTCTTTGCATCAGGTGTCCAAAGTATTGGAGCTTCAGCTTCAGCATCAGTCCTTTCAATGAACATTCAGGATTGATCTCTGGTAGGATCAACTGGTTGGATCTCCTTGCAGTCTAAGGAACTCTCAACGACCATACATGACTACTGGAATAACCATAGCTTTGACTATATGGGCCTTTGTCAGCAAAGTAACATCTCTACTTTTTAATATGCTGTCTAGGTTTGTCATAGTTTTTCTTTCAAGAAGCAAGTGTCTTTTAATTTCATAGCTGTAGTCACCATCAGCAGTGATTTTGGAGCCCAAGAAAATAAAGTCTGTCACTGTTTCCATTATTTCCCCATCTATTTGTCATGAAATGATGGAACTGATGCCATAATCTTAGTTTTTTGAATGTTGAGTTTTAAGCCAGCTTTTTCACTCTTCTCTTTCATTTTCATCAAGAGGCTGTTTAACTCCTCTTCGCTTTCTGCCAGAAGTGTGGTGTTATCTGCATATCTGATGTTACTGATATTTCTCCTGGAAATCTTGATTCCAACTTGTGTTTCATCCAGTCTGGCATTTTGCATGATGTACTCTTCATGTAAGTTAAATAAGCAAGGTGACCATATACAGTCTTGCTGTACTCCTTTCCTATTTAACTTAAAAGGCAAATGTGTAAAGCAATAATTTTAAAACTGTGCTGATGGGTTTATAATATATAAATAATTTGTAGGACAATTGGAGTAAGTTTTTTTTGTACTTTGAAATTGAGTTGACTCTAAACATTCAGTCCATAACATTTAACAATTCAGATAACCAGGAGAGAAAGAGCAATACAATTTAAAGGAGTAAAAGAATCACAGATAAGTCCTGTGAGAACTGGAATGTTTGGAAATAGAAGGGAAGAGACTGAGAGACAAATAAAAAACATAAATGAAGGAGCATGGTTTGATCATTTTATTTCATGTGAAAAAAATGACGATTTTCTTTTAATACAGATACATGGCTTGTAACTATACTTGATGGCTGGTATTATCAAATTAAAACTATCTAATTATCCAATTTATATGCATAAATGCTTTTTTGCCTCCGAAGTTTGCATGACGTTCTAACCTAGGCCAGATCTGAATTAGGTCTGTGCTGATTGTGTGATTAGCAGATATCAAAACTGAATATTTTTAGCCTTGACTCTCTCAGTCATGAGAGTTGGCCTGTGCCTGGCCACAGTGTTCATGCTTATCTCATTTGTCAACCCATGGTATAGTTCTTCAGGCTTTTGTTGAATGATTAAAAAATTGTCACAATGTTTAAAATAAGTGAATATACGAACTTATGCCTCTGGCTTTAACAATTTGATTGTTGGCTCTAAAACTCACTATCTGAGGCTGTTATTCTTTGTCGATTCTAGGCATAAAGTCTTTTAAACATTTATTATCTTCTTAGGGATGACTTTTATATGCTCTGTTCCTTAGTATCTAGAAACCTTAAGCTCCCAGGAATTCAAGAGACTATTATTGAGAGGTTCTTAGACTTCTTTTCAATATATCGGAAGTACTAATGAAGGCCTACATTTACCTACAAAGAATGCCTAAGAAAATCAATGTCATTTGTTTACAAATATATTCATGCAGTGTGGAAATAGAATATTGTAGTCAGGGCCTGCTGAATAGAAGTTCTGAGTGGATGTCTACCTATCTATCTGCCTTTATGTTAAAACTGGAAAATTAATGCTACTACACAATCTAATAAGTTGATACAAGAAAAATCTTTAAGAAAAATGTCTTTTAAAAAGGCAATATAGAAGTTGTAAATGAAAGGCTTCAGATATGGTGATGCTTACCTCTTTCAGCTGAAGAAGATGTGAAAAAATAGATCAGATTTTCAATATGTAAGTCAAATTTTATGTTTAAAGGAATGATTAGCATCTACTTTAAAAATAACAAATATCCAACATTATGAGTTTATTGTTTCTTCTGTATCATGGCAAACATAAATAATACATCTCAACTAGTATTAATATATTTTGTTTGCATGTAAAGATTTCTGGATGTGATGTAGTTTTTGTCTGCCTATATCCAGTGATCATGAATAGTTATCAAAAATAGTTCCCCAAATCTAGAGAGACAATGTAAGTTTAAAATAAAAGCATTAAGGGTGATAAAAGTTAATGTATGCATGCTAGAAAATATTCTAAGCATTTCTTTCCTTGTGAATTCAGGAAATTGTTATAGCTACTCTATTATCAAATGGGGCAGGAAGGACCAGAGAGCTAAAGGAACCTGGAGAAGTGTGCAGCTAGTAACTGACTGAGTTAAGATTTTAATCCAGACAAGCAGGCTCCCTGCCATCTTCCACAATCATTATAGTACACTGCGTTTTCTCTCGTGTAGACAAAACATCTCTCAATCTTCTTTCCTCTCAATTTTATGAACATCCCCAAAGTAAACACATTAAACATAGGTTAAAAATCTGATTATATATTCTTTTAGGAAAAGTCTGTCTAGATTTTATGGCATTAAAATTATTGGAGTTTATTCACATGATTCTATGTTTTTTCTCGGTCTGGTATAACAGATATGTATTTAATGCTTCAATTACTCAGATGATCTAGTTCAGACCTTTTTTAAGAAATGTTATGTGAAAGTGGGACCAAATGTAATTTCTAATTCTGCACATGAAAATCAGTCATTATTACTATGGTTGTAGCAATGGTTATTTTTAAAGGACACCAGTGATATAGAAGTAACTTTATGTTTAGCTTCTGCAAAGAATTATATTTGACACAATTTTAACGTGTAAAATAATCTTGTTTCAAACTTGTTTAAAAATCACTTTGCTTCTTTGAAACTGAAGATATTACTATTCATGGAAATGAGGGCATATTGTAGGCAGTTTATTTTTATACTATTGTAAGGACCATAAAAATTATGTGTTTTTAATTAAATTTTTTAGCAATTGTGATGGTTAATGGTAAGGTAGAAATTCTGTTTGAATTACTAAGATTATGAATATGAAATTTAGCTTTAGAAAATATAAACTATTATGCTGTTTGTTATTGTTCAGTCATTAAGTCGTGTCTGGCTCTTTGTGACCTCATGGACTGCAGCATGCCAGGCCTCCCTGTCCCTCACTACCTCCAGGAGATTGCTCAAGTTCATGTCCATTGAATTAGTGATGGCATCCAACCACTTCATCCTCTGTCACCCTCTTCTCTTTTTGCCTTCCATCTTTCCTAGTATCAGGGTCTTTTCCAATGAGTTAGCTGTTGGTATCAGGTGGCCAAAGTATTGCAGCTTCAGCTTCAGCATCAGTCCTTCCAATGAATATTCTTTAGTCCTTCCAATACTTTAGGATTGATAGGTTTGATCTCCTTGCTGTTCCAGGGACTCTCAAGAGTCTTCTCCAGCACCATAGTTTGAAAGCATCAATTCTTTAGTGCTCTGCCTTCCTTATGGTTCAACATTCACATCTGTGCATGACTATTTGAAAGACCATAGCTTTAACTATTTGGGCCTTTGTTGGCAAAGTGATGTCTCTGCTTTTTAAAATGCTGTCTAGATTTCTTGTAGCTTTCCTTCCAAGAAGCAAGCATCTTTCTAATTTCATGGCTATAGTCACCGTCCACAGTGATTTTAGAGCCCAAGAAGAGAAAATCTGTCCTGATTCCACTTTTTCCCCTTCTATTTGCCATGAAGTGATGTGACCAGATGCCATGATCTTAGTTTTTTTTAATACTGATTTGTAAGCCAGCCTTTTCACTCTCTTCTTTCACCCTCATCAAGAGGCTCTTTAGTTCCTATTTGCTTTCTGCCATTAGAGTGGTATCATGTGGATATCTAAGGTTATTATGCAGTTAACAGTTTTTATTATATGTATTCATGATAGGGATGAAATAATTTTCTACAAAGACTGACCATTCTTTTAGATGTTTAGAGCTACTGATACCATCCATATATGAACTACAAATAAAGTAAGTAAACTGAGGTTTTGTTTTGTTTGCTCACATGTTTTTAATCCCACTGCTTTTGCTTTGCCTCACATTTGCTCTATGACAAACAGAAATTTCTGAGCTTTGGAACTAGGTGTGTGATTTATAACCAAAACTCGAACAAAGATTACTGGTCCATCTAATTTTTTAACTAGATTTCTCATCATCATTAAATGAATATATAAACATGTTTTTATTAAGACTGCCATACACAGGATATTACAATATATAAGCCAACATTAATTCTTAGACATAAATCTTCATTTAAAAAGCACTCAGTAAGTATGTTTTCTCATTTTAAACCACAGTGTGATTATATATTTGCATTAATGGGCAGTAATAGCATGTGATAGCATAGTAATAGCAATGGCATGTGATACTTGGTGGTTATTCCCTTCTCTCTTCAGTGCTAATATTTTTGAGTTATCATATTTAATAATAACAACCACAGGTAAAATGAGGAATATAATTTATATCCATGTACAAATACTCAACTGATGCGAAGTAACTTGCTCACAGGCATATCAGGAGGAAAGCACAGGGCCAGATTTTAAATCAAAGACTTCTTACTCTAGGACCTCTGTACTTAACCTGTTTTCAGGTTACTTTGAAAGAATTTCATCAAGCAATAACCAGTTTTCATGCTTATTCATGGATAAACCTTGGAATGTCAGGGAGTTGTGAAAATACCATTTCTGTATCAGCGACAGCCAGTTCATCTCCTATGTCACCATTATTTGGCATCACCGACTCCCAACCCCTACTCTCCCTGCTTTGTATTTCTCTTCAGGCCAAATCCTGGATGGAAACTCATAAAAACTCCTGGGAAAAGAAAAGAGGAAAGGTGAGGAAGGAGAGGAGAGCAAATTCCTAGAGTCTCTGCATTCGATCTTTGCTTCTTTTGACCACCAACAAAGTGATAGAAAGTGTAGGCAGAAGGGTGGACAGGCAAAGGGCCAGTGTTCAGAAGTTTCACAGTCTGTAATTAATGCGGTGGGGCTTCCCGGGTGGCTTTGACAGTAGAGAATCCGCCTGCATTGCAGGAGACCTGGGTTCGATCCCAGGGTTGGGAAGGTCCCTTGGAGAAGGGAATGGCAACTCACTCCAGTATTCTTGCCTGGAGAATTCCATGGACAGAGGAACCTGGTGGCAGCTGTTGACTGCAGTTCTGTGCATGTTAACTCCTGCTTTTTATTACAGTCTTTCTGGTTTTCTGTCTTAAAATGCTTAAAATAGACTGAATCCAGTTTTTCTCTTGAGATATAGCTGAGTCTTAGTTCATTCTCTAATGTACAAGAACCCACTATAGTACTTCATCTATTGTTTAGCTTTCACTGTCTTATAAATGGTTTCCCAGGTGGCGCTGATGGTAAAGAAGCTGTCTGCCAATACAGGAGACCTAAGAGACGTGGGTTGGTCCCTGGGTAGGGAAGATCCCCTGGAGAAGGGCATGGCTACCCACTCCAGTATTCTTGCCTGGAGAATCCCATGGACAGAGGAGCCTGGTGAGCTATGGTCCATAGGATTGCAAAGAATCGGACATGACTAAAGCAGCTTAACATGGACACATCTTATAAATAAAGAAAAAATAGACTGAACTAAAATGGAGCTGTTTTATTCCAGAATCTCTCTCAGTAATTTGTGTGAGATGCCTTCATTAAAAACTCAAGAGCCTAAGTACATGCATCAGGAAAGTATACCTTGAGGAGAATTTGTGAAAACAGGCTATGCAGTTCCTGTGTGAGTTCAGGAGGATAAATGTTTTTGAAATAAATGTGATAACTTAAACATGAATTCATTCAGTGTACTATGAGGCTAAAATGAAAACCAGATACTGTTCTAAGCACTCAGCCTCAAAGTGAACAACGTTAAAGGCCTTGGCTTTATGGAGGTTCACTGAAGAAAATAAAGAGGCTGATCTAGGAACTAGGGGACACAAGAAACACCTTTGAGGTTTTAAAGTAATTAGAAGCCCCAGAGCCTTGAGCCCTCCTCCCACTACTCTTCCGGGTTGTCCAGACCCCACCAAAGACCTCTTGTTGGAACCAAAGGGGCTTTCCCAGGCGGCTTTTAGGAGTTTCCATTTCTATGCCAAGTATTTTCTCCCCACTATCTGTAACCTCTTCCCTTATGAATAATCACATAATTCTCTTAGCATTTATTTCAGGGTACAGATATAGCATTTGTAGTAATTGTTTCATTATTCTCCTAAACCCAGTTATGTTTTCCTTTTCACCATCATATTGTTATTGTTCAGCCACTCAGCTGTGTCCGACTCTTTGTGACCCTGTGGACTGCAGCACTCCAGGCTTCCCTGTCTTTCACCATCTCCCAAAGCTTGCTCAGCCTCATGTCCATCGACTCAGTGATGCCATCCAACCATCTCATCCTCTGTCGTCCCCTTCTCCTTCTGCCTTCAATCTTTCCCAGAATCAGCGTCTTTTCCAGTGAGTCAGCTCCTCACATCAGGTGGCCAACGTATTGGAGCCTCAGCTTCAGCATCAGTCCTTTCAATGAATTCTTCACCATCATAATAGTTATTTAAAGGCAAGAACTGTGTCTTAAACATCTAAATATTCCCTCAAAGTGCCTAGCACAGGTCATATACTTTCATTAACACAGGCTATTCATAAATCAGGCTACTGTATTCTTTGACAAATATCAGTAAACACATGATGCTTAAATTGTTCACAGTACACTTGATGGACATAACTTTCAAATCCTTTCCACTGTCATCTTCTTTATTTCTGTTGGTAGCACGTTGTTGTACTTGAGACTGCTGCTGGGTTTTCGTATTATCATTATTAAATGTTCAGTGTAAGGATCCAAGCAGGTTGTTTTTTCTCTCTGACCATGACAGAGTTGTTAAATGTCATTGATTGACACTGCAGATTTCAAATGTATTTTAAGGTGGAAAGCTCTGTTGGCAGAAATTCACCTGTGTAAATAATACATCACATAGTTTTCCTTGGCTTTTGATGTGTATAGACCTTTAATCTATGGCTTTCATTCTTGTTTACAGTGTATACCAAGTCATGAACATATTCCTTTTTGAAAAATAAAGTGTATCTAGCACATGATCCCTGCCCCTGCTCTAATCTTTTCTAATCTATGAAAACATGAAATGTTTTCAAACCAAATATTGAGTCTATCTGACCACAAAATGGAGATTTCCTTTTTAAATAAAAGTGTGTTGATGGGTTTTATGGTACGCAGTTTAAATTGCCTCCCAACCATTAAATATGAACACTTAAATACATTTCAGGCTTAGCCATTAGCTCTTAGTGGCATCAGAATATTTTGTCCTTTTATTTCCACAAATATTATTAAATAGAGCCAATGGTAACTTAGATCTATATGAAACATTTGTCACAGAATTTGACAGATTTTACAATAGTAATACAAAGCCAGGATATTTCATTTAAATACTAAACTTGGTATTGCATAGTTGAATAATAAAAATGATTATTCTGTTTTGGAAAAAAATCAATTTTAGTTGGCCCAGATCATTTAGATCATTGTTTTATACCTACTTTTCTTAGTACTATTCTACTGGTGAATTAGATTAAATTTAGAAGAGATTGCTTTACATTTAAAAATAAACCTTAAATAAAGCCTAAACTTGCATATCTCTGGTGATACAAAGCAATTATTGGCTCATCTTTCATATTGGTCCTGTATTGTGACTTTCATGGTATCTTTATTTCTCTCTACAGATTTGATCCCACTGTATAATCTTTGTAATCTCCAGTCAGATTGGTTGGGAGAACCCATCTGATTAGCTTTGCTAATTAGAATCAATGTGATTGTTTCACATTGATTTTTCGGGCAATTAAAAACACATGCAATTTAGGAAGCACATATTTTATTACAGTTGTTAGTCCATGACTACAAGTTTGAAATATACAAATTGTACATTTTATATCTGGAAAGTAAATTAAAGGCCGCTCTCATCTGCTAATTGTTGTTGTTCAGTTGCTCAGTTGTGTCCTACTTTTTGTGACCCCATGGACTCCAGCATGCCATGCTTCCCCTGTTGTCCACTATCTCCTGGAGTTTGCTCAAATCTGTGTCCATTGAGTCCGTGATGCTATCCAATCATCTCATCCTCTGCCACCCGCTTCTCCTCCTGCCCTCAATCTTGCCCAGCATCAGGGTCTTTTCCAGTGAGTCGGGTCTTCACATCAGGTGGTCAAAGTATTGGAGCTTCAGCTTCAGCAACAGTCCATCCAGTGAATATTCAAGATTGATTTCCTTTAGGATTTACTGGTTTGATCTCCTGGCTGATGGTTTTGTAAAAGTCAAAAGTGTTTAAACACTAGGCTTATAACTGTTAAACCTGAACACGATTACATTTTTGGTAACTGTTATTTTCTCATTGGTAATATTAACCCCAGCCTTTAGTCTATGACATATTTTATAAACTTTATATTTCAAACAGTTGGACTTCATCTTAGTTCTTTTGATTATGTTTGCTATTAGAACTTTATATGAACAAATCCCAAACCTCTAAGATATTCTTGAGGAGTCGTGAAGAAGTTTGGCTAAACCTTTCATTGACAAATGTAATGGAAGATACCAGGTTAAAGAAAGTTAATCAGTTGTGTTTATCACAAGTGTTCTCAGAGCCCTTATATGTTAATAATATACTTTGAGACACCTGCAGAGAGGGTTCATAAGCTACCTTCCTCCTTTTTTTTTTTTTCTTAGAAAATCTCACGGGACTAGTGCTCTACTGTATTCACTTTGCTGAATGATACTTTAGTGCTTAATATCTTTCATAGCGTCTTTCAAACATATCTCACTTGATGATTTATGGATTTTTATGGGGTTTGGTGGCTAGATTAGATGATTTATGACTATAATTGTAGGAGGGTTCATGAGAGAACTCATGATATTTTTTGAATTATCTGAGTGAATTCATTTGAAGTGGCAAGAATAAGGGTCATTAACTTATTAACCATGGGGAAAAACTGGAAAATTGAAAATGTCACCTGTTCAGAAGTTACATTCCATTCACCATTTTGGACCATGCCTGTGTCCTTAACTCCTTTAAATTAAAGTATTAAGACGCTTTATCTAACTTCCCCCTTGTTTAAGTTTTAGTGTTTACTCTCTGCTTTCCTATATCTTTAAGCATTAAGTCTTAATTATAGTAACTTACACATCAGTGAGTTTGTGCTTGAGGTGACTTGATACACGTTCATAATTGAAATTATTAATTATTTTATTTTCTATTATCTTCCGTTTTTCTACTTCCCATGCTTGTTAAAATGTATGTATTACTTTTTATAGCCTGAGAAATAAAATATATTTATAGATCTGTTTTCTAATTCAACGACACAAAGCATACTGTATTTTTGCATTAACCAGTTTTGATATTTAGAAATTAATTGATTAGACATTTAGTGTCAAAATTTTTAATCTAACATAATTAATTTTTTTATTCCAGTTGGCTTATGGATAGATAATCTTTCTTAAAAACTTTTTATCAATACAAACCTACTGTTTTAAAACCTAAATGATGTTATTATGTCTTTGGCCTTGAAATGATTTTTAAATGCTGTCCCTCTTTGAACTATACTGTAGACTGAAGGCTAAATAGTATTGACTCTGAATTTACTGGTAGGAACATGAAATATTGTCAGGGTTTCCCTGGTGGCTCAGTGGTAAAGAATCTGATGCAATACATGAGATCTGGGTTTGATCCCTGACTCAGGAAGATCCCCTGGAGAAGGGAATGGCAACCCACTCCAGTATTCTTGCTGAGAGAATCCCATGGACAGAGGAGCCTGATGGGCTACAGTCCATAGGGGTGACAAATAGTCAGACACAATTGAGTGACTAACACTTTCAAAGTTGAAAGAACATGAGATAGACCAGTTGAAATCAACCTCTATCTTCTCTTGTGTGCTAAAGGGCCAATCAAATGTGCCTCCCAGAGGTTTTTATAAAACCAATGGAGAGTTTGCTATCCACATATCTTTTCAGAAATAAACATGAATTTTTAAATGTCTATTAAGGGTATCATAAACAGAAATTATTAGTATAATATTCCTTTCATGAACTATTAGAAATAAGTGCTTTGTTGGAAATAAATATTTTGTGTCTATAACACACTCTGTCCTCTTAGTTATTTTCTGAGTCCATGTAGTCAGAGAACCATGCAACACAAGGAGTGGTTTAAGACTGTGGGATCCATTCTCTTGCTTCCAAGGGATACTTGTTAACAAAATAATTACTCCTTTCTTAAATAAAAATATTCTATGGTTAAAATGAGGTTTTAGTGCCAGAATTTGACTTCTTTTAGAAGACAAGCTTTTTTGTTTCTCCCTACTAAGGCAGGGATGGTTTCAGGCTACTCTGGGGAAGCACAGCCAGAGGCCTGGGGGACAGCTGCGTTATTGGAAAGTGATAGAAAGACTTGAAAAAAGGTGGTGTGTTTTCTAAGGAAACTCAAATTCTATGAGAAAATTAGAGTTGGAGTTGTGGAAATTTAATCAAGTTCTCATAACAGTCAAGAGATAGAGCTATAATTCAACTCTGTTTTTTAAATTCCAAAGCAGATATTTCTTCTGAAAATTTACCATGTGTAGGCTGTTGGCAGAAAAGACTGAAAGAATAAAGGATATAAGAGGACAGAGGGAAGAGATGTCTTTGTGGGAGCCAAATTTGATAAGAAGAGGACTGAAACATTGATTTGAGCATAAGTACAGGAAGCATGCATTTGGAAATCAAGCATGGTATTTCCATAGTATCACAGTGAGGAAACACCATGTGTCCCTGTCTGCCATGGTTGCTTTCAGGCTCCAGGTGTATTTTGTTTGTTTTGCAAAAGTGTTTTGGTTTTATTTGTGTGTGTGTGTGTTGTTGTTCTTAAATTGAGCCAGTACCTACATTACAAAGTAGAAGATATACCCCCAAAGTCTTGATTTCCTGCCACTTTGAAAAGTTTTAAAATAGCAAGGGTTACGTCTTATTCCTTTGTGGCCACAATTTTCAATAGAGATGATGAACAGCTAACTCCCTTCTGACAGGACATGCTTTCTTCCCTCCACCCAAAGACTCAACTCAGCCTGCTTCAGATGTTTATATTCCCTTGTTGACATATGTGGGCATTTGAATTTTTTAATTTTGAGAGAGTGAGCAATGATCTGATCTTAGATTATAGAATAAAAGTAATTCCATATGTATTTACTGATTTCCAAGCATCTGTCAGGTACCAATCTAGGACCTAATGTATAGGACAGTGAAGAAGTCAGAAAAGTTCCTGCATGGAGATTCTTTTCTAACGTACATGTACCATTACCTAATCTAATTATGTAATCAACTAAAATATATAGTTTGTTTGTTAGAAGTGCTAAGGAGAAAATAAAGGTGGAAAGGGAACAGTATCACAGGTTTCTATTTTAGACTGGGTCATTAGGGATAGTCACCCTCTCATTAAGACTTTCTCTAACTATCCTGTCTAAATTGAGTTGGTGACGTTTTGTGTAAGAACCTAAAGAAAATAATCCCTGTGACTCTTTGAGGGATAAGTCTTCCAGACAAAGAAAAATAAAAAAATCAAGGACAGATGCCCTGAATGGATTTGCTAGTATGTTAAATAAACATTAAAGAGGCCAGTGTGGGGGGGCGTAGGAGTGGGAGGGGTGTATTGGGTGGATTGTCTGGTGTGAACCAGTAAGAGAGGTAACAATGCTTTCTATTTGAAATGCCTTATTAATTAACACTGTAACTTTCACTCTGCCTTTGCGTATGAACTGTATTAGGCCCTAAAGAAAGTGAGTTTATACAGAACTTGCTCTGATATGTCCCAGTTCTGTAAAGTATAAGTAACATAACCTGTGCCCTTTACCTCTATAGATACTCCATTGCAATAGATTGGTTAGAAGAAAGGATGCAAGTTGGACCAAAAGATAAGAAAATCCAAATGATGTAATGCTAATCCTGATCCTCTTTTGATTGTTCAGTGATATTTCAGTGATTCATTCATTGCCTCTCACCTCCACATCTACCCTTCATTACCTGCCCAGCTATAGTGGAGTTAGGTCCTTTACACAAAATTAAGCTTTGTCAGTAGAGGGTGCTAAAGCGACATTGCTGAAGGAAGAGTCTTTCCCTTACTAGTTCTTGTGTTAATCTGTTTTGCTTCTTACTTGTATTGCAAGAATGCTGGTGTGGGAACAAACAGTGATACCCTGTTTCAACCCTATACCAGGGCATCCAGTCTGATGCATCATCTTACTGCAGGTCTCCCAGTGGGATACTGCGTATAGTAATTCTCCTGGTGCTCTGCTGGTGAGCAGGCTCTAATACCCTGACTCCTTCAGTATGCCCACCTGCCAGCCTTGAGCAACCTGTACCCCAAAAGGTGCACCCTGCTTGCATAGCAGCTGCAAACCAGCTCTGGCCTGGACAACTCAGTGGATTTCATCAATTAAATCTGTGTTCCAGACTTGGAGAACTCCCCTCACCTGTGCAGTCTTACCTTCCTCAGGTATTCTGCCTCAGCTCTAGAGTTTTCTCTAGAGCTGTCAATAAACCTTTGTAGATAACTTAATAATTCTTTGTTATTTAATAACTTAAATATTAGTTAATTTTATTTGCTGTATATCCTAATTCTTGGTATTAAACTTTGCCTGTTCAAATCAGGATATGGTTTCTGACCCTTGATTGGACCACGAATGATACAGGTGATAGAGCAAAATATTAATGCTGAAACTTAAAGACGCATGTTTATTTTGTCAGTATTCTCAAGGATATATCAAGTTGAAAAAGTCAGCCAAAAGATTACTTGAGTTGCAGTTATCAGAAAACTCAAGAGTAAGACGAGAATGACAGGTGGGGTAAAAGAGGCAACTGATACAAGTATGCAAAGCACTCTTGACAAGCAAATTGAACTTAATAAGGAATAGAAAGGTATAGTTTAATTCAGGGACACGCATACTTATTGAGCAATTTTTACAGGTAAAGCAACTGTGTTACTTGCTCTGAAACTCACAATTAAGTGCTGGCACCCAATAATTGCTGGACAGAGAAAAACCACATAGCATATAAAGAGAATTTCTACCTTCCAAGTAATTTAGAGTCCTATGAGAGAGAGTGGAGAAGGAAATGGCAGCCCACACCAGTGTTTTTGCCTGGAGAATCCCGGGGACACGGGAGCCTGGTGGGCTGCTGTCTATGGGGTCGCACAGAGTCAGACACGACTGAAGTGACTTAGCAGCAGCTGCAGCAGCATGGGAGAGAGAGTGTGAGCAAACAGTGGTGGAGAGGGGTGGGGAACAAACACGCATGCACACACACACAGACACACACACACACGTGCAGAGTGACATCATGATGCAGTAAGACCTGTGATGGAGGTGACAGAGCAGAGATGTATCAGGAAGGTCAATTATATCAGTCACTGAGAAGCAGTGATGTTTTGAGTGTGAGCAAATTTTCAGTAGAGGACCCCCATCTGTAGATATTGTATTGTTACCTTTATGTATAGCACTAAGTATCAGTAAGTTAGTTTCTAAGACCGCTTAGTCTCACTGTAAGACTTAAACACTTTGACCTATCACTTACTATTCTTGAACAGTAATTTACTGAATCACCTGTTAGTTGAGTAATCAAGTCAACATCTTAGATGCTACTCAACACTTATGGAATTGTTTGCTGGCCAGATTGTGCAATAATAATTAGAAGAAAATAATTAATTCACAAATTTGAAATACCACACCAATCACAATCAGTCAAACCTTAATAATACATTAGTGCAGACAAAGCTCCCAATAATTTTATTTCATCAATAAACCATGCATATCCAGGGCATACATTTACATATGGTTAAAATGTGTTAGCACAGATTCAGAACAGCATACCTTTGTTTAACTATTACCTCTTTTAAATAATTAGGACTTAAAACCCTCCAACATTGTAATTTAAATTTCAAATAGGAAAACACAGAGGATCTATTTATCTGAATCTGCATGGTCTTAAACATCAGTGCTGGTAACAGTGCTTTTCATTTAACAATATTTTGTCCTATCATATAAGTAATATATTAGGACATAAAACTGCCCACCTGTGCTGTACATGGTTATTATTCATTGTGTTTTCTTGGGAAGTTTGATTCCTAAATATTTACTAGTATGAACTCATGGAGTTGTTTTATCTTTGAGCAATATGTTGAAATATTATCTTGTTCTTTTGAGGCTCAGTGAACCCTGGAATTAATTTGGTAGCTGAAATAGGGAGAAGTTTTTTTAAAATTTCTTTTTTTAAATTCATCAATTTATTTTAATTGGAGGCTGATTGCTTTACAATATTGTGATGGTTTTTGCCATACATTGATATGAATCAGCCACAGGTGTGTCCTCCGGTCCCGAACCCCGCTCCCACCCACCTCCCCATCTTTGGCACAGGGTCAATGTATCTGTTCCATTGTAAACAAATGCTAGTTCAGTCAAATTACCCATCTGCCTCTGATGAATTTAAAGAAAAACGTGATGCATTTTAATATTGTAACAAGCTTTTGCTTATTTTTAAGTTTTTACAGTGAGTAGATACCAGTGGATAATAGTAGGCCCCAGGTCTCCTCTTCAGATTAATTCTTTTTTTTTTTTTTTTCAGATTAATTCTTGAATTGCACAGTAAGATCTCTCTTCGTTATCAACAGCTGGTGCAATTTGTTATGGCACATTTGAAGGATCTTTCATTTCTAGAATCTACAGTTCTTAAAACTCTTCCTTAAATTCTTCCACAGTCACTTGACCTCTTTTCAATGTCTTTTTTGTGGATTAACCAATTTAGTCTGCCATTCTTTCATGGAGTGGTCTATAAGCTTTAACTACATGCTTAGAGTTAGTGTCATACTTAGCTTTTAAATAGACACAGATGCTGTCTGCTTTTTTTGTTATAAGATTAACTGTGGGGCAAGATCATACCTGTAGGGGAATTAGATCACTGAAATGCCTTGATGGCCAACTATAAAGAATATTCATGCTGGACTGTCAGTATCACTGGTGGCTTAAATAAAAGTGTGATTTTTTTTTTTTTTTTTACTTCTTACGAAGAAGTTATTAGTAGTTCTGAATTGACTTACTGGAACTTTTGCATGTTATTACAAACTGTCAATTATGTCTCATAATGGTATGGTTATATTCTGGTATTTATTCTTTACCACTGTTTCAAGGAATATGCTTATTGACTCGTGTGCTTAAACTAGTTAATGGCGTACTTGTGAACTCTTACTCTGAGTAATAGAACATTTGGAAATTCACATCTACTTTAGCAATGTAAATCTCACAAAAACTTTCATACTTCACACAGACATAAGACAATTATTGGGCTTCCCTGTGGCTCAAGTTTGCAGAAGACCCAAGTTAAATCCCTGGGTCAGAAAGATCCCTGGAGAAGGGAATGGCTACCTACTCCAGTAATCTTGCCTGGAGAATTCCATGGACAGAGAATCCTGGCAGGCTTTATTCCATGAAGTCACAAAGAGTCTGACATGACTGAGCAACATAACATTCACTTTTCAAGACAATAATTACTTTTTTGTGTGTGCTAATGTTAACATCACATCTGTACACATAATGCCCAAGGTTACAGATAGTCTCTGTCTATAAATATTGGATCAACATCTGGAAGGGAAACATCTATTTTGGTTCATTCAGGTTGCTATGACACAATACCATAGACTGGGTGAATTAGAAACAAAAGACATTTATTTCTCATGGTTAGAAGTCCAAGCCCCTAACAGATTTCATATCTGGTGAGGACCTGCTTCCTGGTTGATATACAGCTGTCTTTTTGCTGTGTCCTCATATGGTGAAAAGGGCAAGGAAGTTCGTAGGGCTATTTCTATGAGGATGCTAGTCCTATTCTTGAGAGCTCCACCCTAGTGACCTGATCACCTTCAAATACCATAACTTTGGGGATTAGGTTTCAACATGAATTTATGGGGAACACAAACATTCAGTCCATGGACACATTTAAATTTATTTTTAGTAATGTGTTTGTACATATTTGGTAATTTTCACTTCCTTAACTGTTTTTGTGGTAAGTTAAAGTATTGCCCCTAACTTTTCACCATAACCATGTCCAAGCCCTTGCCCTTTGTTTTGAGTCTCTGTAGTTCTACAAATTAGAGTTAGAAATCCGTTTCTTGATTTGGGTTTAAGTAGGTTATGTGCTTGGATCAAGGAAATGTTAACAGAGTTTGGGAGTGGTTTGTTATGCATTACTTTTGTGGCTAAAATTTAGGTTTGATTATATATATGCATTGACTTAAAACTATTGTACTGAAAGATGAAGCAGAAAAATTTTACTTCGGCATCTATTTCATGTTTATTTGTCCTCTTTTTTTGTCTATGAGTTATTTATATAGAACATCACCATTCTGAAGACCCATTATCTCCTTCTATTATTTTGTCTGTCGTGATGTTACTGAAATCCACTCCTCTTCAACTCAGGGCTACTGCTCCCACCTCTTTTGTAACCCAGAGTTGACTAAACTCTGTCCTTGTCATCCAACTGCCTTATAAAATCTTTCAGAACAGTCCTTTCCTCTGCCTGCTAATGTCAGGACATTACTTCCATTCCAGTTAAACTGTTTGCACTTGACTTAACTTTCCAAAGTTAGGAGTTAACCTTTAGAAACTAAAAGTTCCTGACTTATATCTGCATCCTCAAGAGAGGAAAACAAGATAGCTCCTTCCAGAACAAAGAATCTGCCCTAAATAGGATTTCCTGTTTCTATTATTGGTATGACTAAGAGCAAATAGCTGTCAGTTTTAGGTATAGAAGTTTGATCTTTATTATTAGTTGTCGTGTAGTCTTACTGAGTTGGTCAATCAGATGTAGCTGCAAGAGGAGACAGAGGAGAGGCTCAGGACAAAGTAAAGTGTGTTATACTCACAGATCTTAGAGACTGGGGGAAGGGCACGTCATCCATGACCACATGGACCAACAGGAGGGCGTCAGGAGTCAGAAAGCAGAAGCATGGCAGAGCTTAGGCCAGTGGCCTCTACTGGGGTTTCTGCAGGAAGGACAAGTCAGGGCAGCGAAGCAGTCTAAGAGTGGCTAGTTTGAATAGTTTAGGTGGACTTTGAGCTATAAGACTAATCTCTGGTTGTTGGTACTGGAACTGGGGTGATTAAGGCAAAGAAATATAACCCCCTGGGGTTAAAGGTCCCCAGAGAGGAGTAGTGTTTGCATATCAAAGGCCTGCTCTTGGCTGGGCCCTCTGCTGCCTGTAAGAAAATCCACCAAAGGAGAGTAGTCTCTCCCAGCCAGAATGATTTAAAAAAATGTCAACTTCATAGTATACAGGACATTTTTAAAAACACACACATACATTCACACTACACTGGTTATCATGTCTTCAGGAAAAAGAAGATCCAGTGTCAGTGCATCCTATTGTATGAAAGAAATTGTATAGTTGACATAAATGGAACTTATCTTGCTGCTTTTTAATTTTTTCCTTTTGCTAGATAAGAACTAAAATATGATCTGAATCAATGCTCAACACCTGGAAGTCCTAAGGATGACAAATAGGTTCTGAATAAACAAAAACGAAACGTGTTGTCATATTAATGTGGTTATCGGTCACATAATTTTTCACAGTTCAGTTTCTAAGTTTGACACAGTCTGTGTTTCCCTAGGCTCTACCTGAATGGCTGTCACCAAGGACTGCAAGAAGAACAGTGGTGTTGTGTTCCTTGAGTTCTATCTAAACTGATCTGTGAGACACTCAGTCTCTTCAGTTTCTCTCCACATCGTCTGGAAGTTCCCGGGGAAGCTCTACATTATATGCTTCACTGTGGTCCTCTCATTTATCACCTGCGGTCTGACATTTTCTACATTTCCTGCTATTGGTGCCTAATATATCCTCCCAGAGCCCTCAGACCTTGTTCAGGGAGCCAGGGTTCTTATCAAAACAACCTGTGCCCATGAAGTGACTATATTTGCTGGTGCCAAAGCTGTCAGATTCAGAGGCCAGCACTTTTCATTGTTAGTTGCTTTTTTATTGAAGCCACCAGTCTCCCAATCACTGCACTTCTTCCCTAGGATTTATGTATAAAGACCTGAATACTGGACCACAGATCAGTCAGAGTGACAGATGTTTTCCCCACCTTAAAGCAGTCTTACCTCTTCAGTATAAGCTCTCTGTCCTTGAACCTCTGTTGAGGCTTCATCTCTTCCATAAGATATTTTTTTCCCACACGTTTTCTCTAACATGAACCTCCCAAGGCATGTCCAGACCCATTTGAATACTATGGTGAAAAGGTTTAGGCTGTTTAAAAATAGGACCTCCTGTGAAATATAAAGAATTTCTTCCAGTGATGAATTTGGCCAGTTTTATTTACCACAACTCAAGGAATGTCAATTTTGCTTTCTGTACTTACTAATCAAAGAGTAAAATAATAGTTAATGCTATTTAGCAAATAGATATTTGGGAACTGCTCTGCTTCATGTCTTTTGCTGAACTCTGGAACTAATAAAATGATCAAAAACAAATATAAATAACTAAATAATTGTACAGTCTACTAAGGACATATATATTCATTAAAATACATTCAAGTGGTAGGTAAGAGTATATCAGGGCATAGGCAGTATAATGAGGTCCTAATTCTCAAATTTGCAAATTAGAACATAGGTAGGGTCAGGAAGATCCCTGGAGGAGAACGTGGCAACCCACTCCAGTATTCTTGCCTGGAGAATCCCGTGGAAAGAGGAGCCTGGCAGGCTATATATAGTCCACAGGGTCACAAAGAGTCAGACACGACTGAAGTGACTTAGCACACAAATGCACACAGGGTACTCTATACTTTTAAAAATTATATTATGAAGTGAAAAAGTGAAGTGTCAGTTGCTCAGTCATGTCCAACTCTTTGTGATCCTGTGAACTGTAGCCTTCCAGGCTCCTCTGTCCATAGAATTCCCCAGGCAAGAATATTGGAGTGGGTAACTATTCCCTTCTCCAGGGAATCTTCCTGACCCAGGGATCGAACCTGGGTCTCCTGCATTGCAGGCAGACTCTTTGCCATGTGAGCCACCAGTTATGTTTTGAGCATCCTTCCTATGTTTGTAGAGGTGAACAAACATAAACTTTACTACTAGTTTATTCCTCCAAGCATCTAACCTGGCCCCTAGATGTATATAAACCATATAATCCAAATATGTATGTCAGGTTGGAATTATTATTGATCAATCAGTAAATCCCGACACATATATTAAGAATCAACTTATGGATTTTCTGCATGTGGATACTGTGGGAACGAGGAGAGAGCACAGAAGTGTATAAGCACAGAAGTATATACAACTTGATCTGTGCTAAGAGTTTGTCACCTGATGGGACTTGCTCTCCTCCCTGGCACATATTTCCCCTTCTCTCGACACAGTGCCCTGATTTTTCTTCAAAGGACTCATCTGCCTTGCGTTGTGGGAAGACTTGAAACTGCCTCTGACTCAGTAGGCTCATCTCCAATCTCAGTAATTTTGTTAAGAGTATACATCTGACCTAAATCAGAACAAGAGAGAAGGAACCCCAGGATTTGTGTGGAAACTGTCAGAAAAGATGTTGTCTTCTGCCCTGGAGTGTGTGATGTGAGGACTGGAGAACTGTCGCAGATGCAGCTGTGTGCTGCTGCCGGGAGGGAAGGACAGGATGTTGTTTCATTGGCCCCGGTAGAAACGCTAAAATGTAACTCCTCCTGTGCAAGGCAGAACATGGAAGCACAATCAGATGCACAACAATGTTGTAAAGACTTTCTGTGAAATAATTCATTTAACCCTCACAACGATGTTATAAGTTGGTGCTCCTATTATCCACATTTTATAAGCAAGGGACTGAGGCTCAGATAGGTTTAAGTTATACACCTAGTAATACTGTATTTATCTGATGGCTGTCTAAAATAGTGCAAATAATTCCCTTTCCCTTTTAATATGAGGCTTGGTTAGATACTGGCTTTTGCAGGCCAACGTGACATGCACATTTTGTGATTGTACATCTTATATCCTCATTTTGAGGGATCGTATTTGAAGTTTTGCTGAAAGAGTGGTACCTAACTCCCAGATGTTACCCCATCCACCCTGGTGCGCATGCTGTCACTCAGTCATGTCGGACTCTTTGTGACCCCAGGGACTGTAGCTTGTCAGTCTCCTCTGTCTATGGAATTTCCCAGGCAAGAATACTGGAGTGGGTTGTCCAGTATTCCTCCTCCAGGGGATCTTCCTGACCCAGGGTTCGAACCCACATCTCCTGCTTTGGCACATAGAATCTTTACCATTGAGCCACCTGGGAAGCCCCTTTGACCCTGGAATTCAGTGTTAATTTTCCAGGTAATTTTAACCTCCTTTGGAAAATTAATTTTAATATGGAAACTTCATGGAATGTAGATAACCTAGGTTTAATTAATTAATAATTTAGATAAGGAAACCTTTAAGGTGAATGCTAGAAGAAAATTATTCTTTGTTTTATTTTATCTATCATTTTGACTCTGCTCCTTCATGTTTCCTGGAGAAGGCAATGGCAACCCACTCCAGTACTCTTGCCTGGAAAATCTCATGGACGGAGGAGCCTGGTGGGCTGCAGTCCATGGGGTCGCTGAGAGTCGGACATGACTGAGCGACTTCACTTTCACTTTTCACTTTCATGCATTGGAGAAGGAAATGGCAACCCATTCCAGTGTTCTTGCCTGGAGAATTTCAGGGACGGGGGAGCCTGGTGGGCTGCAGTTTATGGGGTCGCACAGAGTTGGACACGACTGAAGTGACTTAGCAGCAGCAGCAGATTCGTGTTTCTGAGTAGCAAAAGTTCAAACTGATGAAAACATGATTCCTGTATGGAAGATGCTTGCAATTGTATAAATGTCATAGCCATAGATTTCCTGCAACAACTTCTGTGCAACTGTACAATTGCTTTGAATGACAGGATTTCCAAAATAGAAAAGTCTCCAGCTGTGACTTGCAAAACAACATTTAGTCAAACAGGTAGACTTATTTCTTACCTACTGAAAAAGATTCTTCCTGCAGGTTGAGTTCTAGTTGACCATTCTCAGTGTTTTTCATGAAAGAAAAGAATTCAGAAATTCAGGTCATGAGTTCAGAATGCTGGAACAGAGCTCTCTGTAAAAGGTCACTAAGAGTGTGGAAATAATGAAAAATGGAAAATTTTTCCATTTTACCTTTACAAAAACAGTATTTTTTTCCTTTTTTATTAGTGAAATATTCTCTATAAAGCACAAATAGTAAGTGTTCATGGTAGATTTTGTAGTTTTTTCAGGCTACTTATACAAAAGGGGGCTTGGTAATATGGTAACTCACTGTATTGTATTAATAGATGTAGTGTGTTACAAAAGAGTCTTTAAAATCTTTCTCATTGATACCATAGTGGGTAATGATAGCTACCCCTTCCTTGCCCAGAAAACTTTATGAAACAGTTTCATGGAATAATATTGTCTCTACCCTGGAGGGGGTGATGGCACCCTACTCCAGTACTCTTGCCTGGAAAATCTCATGGACGGAGGAGCCTGGTAGGCTGCAGTCCATGGGGTCGCTAAGGGTCAGATACGAATGAGCGACTTCACTTTCACTCTTCACTTTCATGCATTGGAGAAGGAAATGGCAACCCACTCCAGTGTTCTTGCCTGGAGAATCCCAGGGACGGGGGATCGTGGTGGGCTGCCGTCTATGGGGTCGCACAGAGTCAGACACGACTGAAGCGACTTAGCAGAAGCAGCAGCAGCATTGTCTCTACCCAAGAGTGGATGTTTAGATAGATAATTATCTCTGTGTAGTAGATGGTTTGTTTTACAAAATAAAATGTTTTGATAATCCTTACTCATGAGCTTCCCACTTTGGTGCAAAAAGGCCATTTATTTTAGGCTAAGTCAAATTATAAAATTTTATTTGATTTAGTCAATTCAGTCTAAAAGCTAATATATCTGAAAGCAAATAAGTTTTAATTTAATCAATAATTTCTATTACATAGATCATTAAAAAATAAGCTGGTTAAATGTAACTTTTAGACATTTTGTTATGTTGAATGTTGTTGGCATAATGTATCTATAATTCCAGTGAATGTTTATTTTCTAATCTTTTTATCTGAAAATCTGCTGGAAACCTACTTTCAGGCAATTATAGAAGAGACTGTGATTTCTGTCTTCAGTTGGAAGATGGAAAGTTGCCACAAGTTTCCACAGCCACTAACTGAAGAGCTTCCATATTTGAGACCCTTAGCAGTGTGGTATAGCTGGTGCTAGTGGTAGAGAACCTGCCTGCCAATGCAGAAGACATCAGAGTTGTAGGTTTGATTCCTGGGTCAGGAAGATCCCCAGGAGAAGGGAATGGCTACCCACTCAAGTATTCTTGCCTGGAAAATTCCATGGACAGAGGAGCCTGGAGAGCTATAGTGTAGGGGGTCACAAAGAGATGACATCGCTGAGCGACTAACATACACAGCACTATGGTTGGTTGATCGGAGCATATACTGTTGTGTGAACAGCTAGAGTATAAGCTTCAAGGGGCAGGAACAGTGTCTGTTTTGTTCACTACAATACTCTGCTTGCTGTGCTTCATGCTCTGCCCACAGTAAGCAATGATTAAATATTTATTGAGTGAAAGCTTTGGAGGGCAGAGATGGAGTTTAGCAGTGCTGTGTCTGGATACAGGAAAAGGAACATTAGCCTACTTGGGCACAAACAGATAAGAGATGGCCTGACTTGGTAGCAGTTCTTATGAAAAAAAAGTGTTGGTTTTATTTGACCTTAAAATTTAATGTGCACCTGCTCTGAAATATGGGTACACAAATGTTTGGCATGATCATATTCTGTATCATAACATCCAAGGAAGGGATCTTATTTTTTTTAGCTTCATGTTCTTCTGCCTGCCTTTTCAGTTCCTGCCTTCTTATGGTTTCCTGCGTTTAGTCTCTAAACATGCCCAAGTCTCTCTAGAGTTAGAACTAAATAATTTACCCACTGCTTTATCTCTTTCTTCTTGTCATGACGAAAGATCAAGGAGAATAATTGATAACTGATGTCTTCCATTTCTCTTTTCTCATTTCCTCTTACCTCTGTGAAACCTGGGTTTGCACCACTGCTCTACACAAAACAGTCCCATTTAAGTCACTCATGCTGGTATTGGGCTTCCCAGGTGGTGTAAGTGGTAAAGATCCCACCTGCCAATGTAGCAGACTAAAGATATATGGGTTCAATCTCTGGATTGGGAAGATCCCCTAGCGGAGGGCATGGCAACCCACTCCAGTAGTCCTGCCTGGAGAATTCTATGGACAGAGGAGCCTGGGGGGCTATGATCTATAGAGTCACAAGGAGTCAGACACTACTGAAGTAACTTAGCACACATGCAAACACATGCTGGTGTTATGAGAGTTCAATGAAGAGAGGTTTTCAATAATCTTTGCTGCATTTTTAACCTTCAGCTCATGTCATCCTTTTGAAACTGTTCTCTTGCTCATGGAGTCTTCAGTTTCCTCTTTTCTCACTACCCCAACCCCCAGTCTCACTCCTCTCCAGCCTTTATAAGACTTTAGCTTTTTACAAGGTTCTCACCTCAGTTTTCAGTCCATTGATTGTCTCATGAACACATGCTTCAAAGATAATCCTTTCCACTGTTAGTATTTTTAACACATCCTATATGCTAATGGCTTCCTTTTTCTTTCTTTCCTAAGTCAACTGAAAAAAAAAAAAAAGCACAACCTAGAAGTTGACAGTTATGTTTTATCTAGTGGACTTCCTGAGGATTTCAAACCCAGTACACAGCATCTCAAATAACTCTGAGAAAACTGTCCCAAAGAGGCAAGGGCGGAAGTCATGATATCTAGAAGTTTTTGCAACAGAACACCAGGTCGTTGGACCATTAAAGGATTACTGTTAGTAGAAGAAAAACAGATATCTCTAGTTAAGGAGTTTGGTGCTTTTCTATGTATGGGAAGATGCAAGAGTCTTGGTTCACTAAAATCATTCCTTTGACATGGACAGCAGTCTGGGGCTAGTATCCTGTGTATTCTCATCCTGAGTTTCCACCACTGGGTCTGGCCACAGTGTCTGACTGCTAGATAGGCTTGGCAGTGAGCAACTCAATTTGTCTCCATCCTGAGTTCCATGAAATTAATAAACGTTTCCTCCTTGGAAGAAAAGTTATGACCAACCTAGACAGCATATTAAACAGCAGAGACATTACTTTGCCAACAAAGATCCATCTAGTCAAAGCTATGATTTTTCCAGTGGTCATATTTGGATTGGAGAGTTGGACTATAAAGAAAGCTGAGCACTGAAGAATTGATGCCTTTGAACTGTGGTGTTGGAGAAGACTCTTGAGAGTCCCTTGGACTGCAAGGAGATCCCACCAGTCCATCCTAAAGGAAATCAGTCCTGAATATTCATTGGAAGGACTCATGATGAAGCTGAAACTCCAAAACTTTGGCCATCTGATGCAAAGAACTGACTCATTTGAAAAGACCCTGATGCTGGGAAAGACTGAAGGTAGGAGGAGAAGGGGATGACAGAGGATGAGATGGTTAGATGGCATCACCGACTTGATGGATATGAGTTTGAATAAGCTCTGGGAGCTGGTGATGGACAGGGAAACCTGCTGTGCTGCAGTCCATGGGGTCACAAAGAGTTGGGCACAACTGAGCAAATGAACTGAACTGAGTTCCCTCAAGGCTCACCATCTGGGTGGCTATAATGTGATGGTTTAATGGTTGTAGCAACCTTTGTTTATTGATATAGCAGTTGGCGTTTTAATTATCACCTACCTCCTATCCTTTTTTTCTCTCTTCCTTCCATCCTTCTTTTGTTCTTTCCATGCATCTAACCATAAAAGGCTTGATGGATAGACAATAAAATAGTCTGTCTCCTGGGTGAGAGTCAAGAGGTAGTTTCTAGTTTATTCTTCATAGAATAAACTGATTTTCTGATTTTTTGAAAATGAATGTGAATTACTATTTTAATTAGAAGTTAAAAACATTTCTAAATAGAAAAAAAATGAATCTGCTCAAGAGTAAGTGCTTTCCTACACATACCCACTATCACCTCACACACTTAACCTCACTCTCTGTGTTAAGTGAAGTTCAGAGTGGGGATCATATCTTAATCATCTTAGTAAGTTGTTTAGCACAGGGCTTAGGATTTAGTAAATATTCAACAAACATTTTTGAACTGTAATAACATCACTGCACCCTTCACAGTTAAAATGACATATTCAAATCTTGATATCTTGATGACATGGGTGAAAACCTAATGCAGACAGGACATGGGCCAACATCCTGGAGTAAAGGGACCACCATGGTGATCCCAGCAATCATTCTAGTTTTCCCTCACATGTGTGCCTGGGTGCATACTCAGTCTCTGAGTCGTGTCTGACTCTTTGCAACCCCATGAGCTGTATAGCCCACCAGGCTTCACTGTCCATGAGATTTTCCAGACAAGTGTACTGGAGTGGATTTCCATTTCCTACTCCAGGGGACCTTCCTGATCCAGGGGTTGAACCTGGGTTTCCTGCATTGGCAGGCAGATTCTTTACCACTGGCCACCTGGGAAGACTCAGTTTCCCCTCACAGAATTTGTTAATTTTGTTAATTTGTAAATTTGTTAATTTGTAAATTTGTTAATTTTCAGCGAAGGGAAGAGAGGCTGAGGGAAAGTGTCAGCCAAGGGGCTTGCAACAGACTTGCTGGGCTGGAGAGAGAAAATTTACCACACAGCACTATTGAGTAGATCAGGACATGAGGAAGAAATCTCTGAGAACTGAACCAGAAATAATATATGTGATTTCCTCTGAAAATATTTTCTTAATTTTTTTAAAAGGTATTTATTTTAATTGGAGGCTAATTACTTTACATTATTGTAGTGATTTTTGCCATACATTGACATCAGCCATGGGTGTACATGTGTCCCCCCATCCCAAACCTCCCTCCCACTTCCCTCTGCATCCCATCCTTCTGGGTTGTCCCAGTAGTACTGGCTTTGAGTGCCCTGTTTCATGCATGCAACTTGGACTGGTCATCTATTTCACATATGGTGATATACATGTTTCATTGCTATTTTCTCAGATCATCCCACTGTCTCCCTCTCCCCCAGAGTCCAAAAGTCTGTTCTATATATCTGTGTCTCTTTTGCTGTCTTGCACATAGGGTCATCGTTACCATCTTTCTAAATTCCATATATATGCATTAATATAATGTATTAGTGTTTTCCCTTCTGACTTACTTCACTTTGTATAATAGGCTCCAGTTTCATCCACCTCATTAGAACCTACTCAAATGTGTTCTTTTTAATAGCTGAGTAACATTCCATTGTGTATATGTACCACAACTTTCTTATCCATTCATCTTCTGATGGACATCTACTTTGCCTGCATATCCTCGCTATTATAAACTGTGCTGCAATAAGTGTCTCTTTCAATTCTGGTTTCCTCGGTGTGTATGCCCAGCAGTGGGATTGCTGGATCATATGGAAGTTCTATTCCCAGTTTTTTAAGGAATCTCCACATTGTTCTCCACAGTGGCTGTACTAGTTTGCATTCCCACCAACAGTGTAAGAGGGTTCGCTTTTCTCCACACCCTCTCCGGCCTTTATTGTTTGTAGGCTTTTTCATGGCAGCCATTCTGACTGTCATGAGATGATACCTCATTGTGGTTTTGATTTGCATTTCTCTGATAATGAGTGATGTTGAGCATCTTTTCATGTGTTTGTTAGCCATCTGTATGTCTTCTTTGGAGAAATGTCTGTTTAGTTCTTTGGCCTATTTTTTTTATTGGGTTGTTTATTTTTCTGGTATTGAGCTGCATGAGCTGCTTATATGTTTTGGAGATTAATTATTTGTCAGTTGCTTCATTTGCTATTATTTTCTCCCATTCTGAAAGCTGTCTTTTCACCTTGCTTGTAGTTTCTTTCTTTGTGCAAAAGCTTTTAAGTTTAATTAGGTCCCATTTGTTTATTTTTGCTTTTATTTCCAATATTCTGTGAGGTGAGTCATAGAGGATCCTGCTATGATTTACATCAGAGAGTGTTTTGCCTGTTTTCCTCTAGGAGTTTTATAGTTTCTGGTCTTACAGTTAGATCTTTAATCCATTTTGAGTTTGTATTTGTTTATGGTGTTAGAAAGTGTTCTAGTTTCATTCTTTTACAGGTGGTTGGCCAGTTTTCCCAGCACCACTTGTTAAAGAGAATTTCTTTTCTCCATTGTATATTTTTCCTCTTTGTCAAAGATAAGGTGTCCATAGGTGTGTGGATTCATCTTTGGGCTTTCTATTTTGTTACATTGATTTGTATTTTTGTCTTTGTGCCAGTACCATACTGTCTTGATTACTGTAGTTTTGTAGTATAGTTTGAAGTCAGGCAGGTTGATTCTTCCAGTTCCATTCTTCTTTCTCAATATTGCTTTGGCTATTTGAGGTTTTTGTATTTCCATACAAACTATGAAATTATTTGTTATAGTTCTGTGAAAAATACCTTTGGTAGCTTGATAGGGATTGCATTGAATCTATAGATTACTTTGGGTAGTATTCTCATTTTCACTAGATTGATTCTTCTGATCCATGAACATGGTATATTTCTCTCTTTGTGTCATCTTTGATTTCTTTCATCAGTGTTTTATAGTTTTCTATATATAAGTCTTTTGTTTCTTTAGGTAGATTTATTCCTAAGTATTTTATTTTTTCATCACAATGGTGAATGGAATTGTTTCCTTAATTTCTCTTTCTGTTTTCTCATTGTTAGCATATAGGAATGCAAGGGATTCCTGTGTGTTAATTTTATATTCTGCAACTTTGCTATATTCATTGATTAGCTCTAATAATTTTCTGATGGTGTCTTTAGGGTTTTCTATATAGAGGATCATGTCATCTGCAAACAGTGAGAGTTTTACTTCTTCTTTTCCTATCTGGATTCCTTTTTTTTTTTTTAATTCTCTGATTGTTGTGGCTAAAACTTTCAAAACTATGTTGAATAGTAGTGGTGAGAGTGGGCACCCTTGTCTTATTCCTGACTTTAAGGGAAATGCTTTCAATTTTTTCACCATCGAGGATAATGTTTGCTGTGGGTTTATTGTAGATGGCTTTTATTATGTTGAAGTATATTCCTTCTATGCCTGCTTTCTGGAGAGGTGTTTTTTTTTTTTTTTATCATAATTGGATGTTGAATTTTGTCAAAGGCTTTCTCTGCATTCTTGAGATAATCATATGTTTTTTTTTTCTTTCAATTTGTTAATGTGGTATATCACACTGATTAATTTTTAAACTATACATGTGCAGGGTGGAACTCCTAGAAATCAACTAGAAACCTCTTCCCAAAAGACCACAATGGTTAGCAAAGAAATCAATAACCTGGTGGTCATAGTAAGAGAGAAGTTAGAGTTCAGGGCCCAGAAAAGTGGAGTAGCCCTTGTCAATTTCATAGGCTTTCAATCATGCCAAAAGCACTAGGATCTAGGAATAAGGGGTGAACTAGAAAAAAGACCAACCATAACAAACTCCAAAACCCATGGTTAACTGAATTTGTCAGTAGTCTACCTGCCTTCCTGAACAAAATAAAATTTGGCCTGGAGCAGCATCAGCTTGAATCTTTGCAACCGTATTTAATATATGATACCTAATAGTCACTTTAAAATTACCTCACATGCACAAAAACAAGTCTAGAAAGTTAAAAGTAAAAACAAAATTCTATAGTTGGAGACCCAGATGATGAATTAGATATTGGAGTAATATATCTGATGATAGGAACTTTTAAATAACTATGGTTAATATTTTCAAAAAAATAGAAGAAAAAAATGCAGTATTCCCTAGTGAACTGGAACCTGAGAAAAGCAATGGTTGAAAATTAAAGATTCAACAGATAGGTTAATAACAGATTTGACATGTTGGAAGAGAGGATTAGTGAACTGGGAAATAAATGACTAAAAATATCTAGATTAAAGCCAAAGACAGATAAGGCTAGAAAACGAGGAAGAGTATTAAAAAAAAAAAAAGTGGCATGTGCCAAACATACATATCATTTAGAGTTCTAGAAAGGGAGGTGCAAGAGAATGGGAAAGTATCAATGAAAATTTTCAAAAACTGGCCATTAAGCCACAGATTCAAAAATCTTCAGACTCCAAGGAAGTAGATACAATGACAAATCATACCTCGATGTATCATAACCTACTGCAAGCAAAAGAGAAAGAAAAAAATCATAAAAGCAGTGAAGCCACATTTTAATTTTGTTCATTTTTGAGTTCCATGTGTATGGAAGGTGATTAATGAACTGGATCATGTCCATTGGCAAGTGTGTAGAGTTCTTAAAACATCTGGAGACTGGACCTAGAGACCAGAAAATAATAAAAATGTGAAAGACGTGGGAATGTTGAACCAGAAAAGAGTGAGACAATTTTGGTAGTCTTAAAATATTTGAAGTGTTGTCTGGATGCAAAGGCAATTTACTTGTTCTATGTTATCCAGGGGACAAAACTAGGAGGCAAATTGAAGGGAAGCAATTTGTGACTCAATACAGGAAAGTTTAATAAATAGGCCTGGATGAAAATGGAACAGTGAACTGCCAAACATTAGGAATTTTTTAAACCTGAGAGTTTGATGACCAAGCTTCTGAGAGATAGAAAGTATTCTTAAACTGAATGTGAATTTAATGAGCTCTCCTTGACTCCTTGCAACTCCAAGGTTAAATAATTCTATAATGTGCATTCCAAGTGAATGATTATTTTTATGACTACCACTGATTTAAGAAGTTATTCATTTAATTGTTAACTCAGCAAATGTTAGTGAGTACCCACTTCACGGAAGGCCTCATCCCAGGCAGAGGGGCTGGCTACTAGGAGACATAAGACACAGTTTCTGGCATCATCTGAATCATGTACTTGAGAAAAGCCTATTTGTGAGAGTTTCTGTCTTATTCAGGTCACTATAATATAACTTTGTACAAGGGGAGATAGGACATATATAATTAAAACAGAGCTGAATAGTGTAAAAGAATAATTTATTCTCACTAAATAAGCATTTTATTCCTTTTTACAGAGGAGATTGCATGCTGTTTGTCAAATTGAACACAACTGCTATAAATATAATCCCTTTCAGGACAACTAGGTGATCTTGGCATACTGTTGCTTCAAAGTTCTGGAAGGCACGCTTGGTGCCTCAATATTATCAGTTTAAACAATCTTGTGTTTCTTCAACAAACCCTAATTTTTGTACTGGTTGTTAATGAAGTGATTCCAGTTCTTTGTCATGAAGTGATCAAATAAGTCTTTTTGTGCTGGTAGGAAAAAGATGTTATTAATAGTAGCTTTTAAATGCATTTTCTGTGCCATTAAATCAAATCCTCTGCAATTATTTTCTACCCCAAACATTTTCTCCTACTAAATCTAATGGGATTGACAATCTTTTATGCTATCATTTTAATAACCCCGGCTGAGGGGTTGGCTTACACTGTGGTCTATAATATGTGATCATGTGATCTATAGTATGTGATCATGACACATATCTTCAAAAACATACTCTTCATACCAAATTATATTTTTAAAAACTGTCTTCATAGTAGAAAAGAGGTTTTACACTTTGGAAGCACCTTTTTTTTTTTTTTTTTTAAACTGGAGGGGGAAAATAAGAAAATACCAAGTATCTCAGGTCCTTTTTATCTGTCCTTGATTTGCCCTCAAACATTACTGAAAAATATTGTCAGTTCCACTGCCTGAAGATTGTTTTCTGGAGAAAATGAATGTTTCAACTGTGACGTTGTGTTCCCATTTGATACACCTTTCAACTTGTAAGCTGCTGAAGAAAGAAATAGGGATGTTTTGTTTCAGTCACAAACTAACGCAAAGCAGCTTCTAATATGATGGATGGCAAAATAAAAATGGAGATGTCCTTTTGTTGAGATCCTGTGCTGAAGGCTTAATGAACCTATGCATAGTTGAGCTGTAAACCCATGTATAGGCAGGCACGTAAGTCAGGCATCAATGTGGGGCAGGGTGTCTGGAGGTCAGACTAGGGTACAGGTACCCTTGCCTTTCCATCTGCCTGAATGGTCCTTCCTTGTCATCATCCCTCCAAGTTTCCAGTGAATTAGGTCCAGAGAATCTGAAGACTTTATGGCCTGATTACAGACGTAACCTGCCTGTGTTCCACACTTCAGTCTCTGTCAATTCTTTTCCACTTCAAATAGGAGATCATGTTTAAAGTGTACTGATGTAAGGGGCTTCTTTCCCTAAATTGCTTTAAATTAAAAAAAGATTAAAATCAAAATAAGAGCCAGTAGCTTAAAATCAGTGTCCATTAAATATCTTCAACCTCTACGGTTTGTGTTACCCTCCTACTGTATATCCCAAATTATTTCGTTGGTTCAGATTAACGTAGGTTTTCTGTTAATACAATTGGGTACTGTGGAGTGCTTTGTCATTTAAAACTGAATGAACAAGATAAATGGACTTGATTGTATTTTAATTATTATTTTTGGGGGATCTGGTCTTATTTGGCCTTTGCTTAACAGGGCAAGTGGTCTATTTCTTATTTTAGGAGCATATTGTTAGTGTTTGATAACTATATAAGTGTGTACAACAATACTGATGAGCCAACTTGAAATTAAGTTTTTCAAAGGGCAGCTTTAATTTGTTGATTTGGAGTTTGAAAATGTGGGTTATTTTGTGATTGAACAACATTCTTGAATGCTTAATGCAGGGCTCTATTTACCTTGATTAGCTCAGCAATTCACTACACATTATTTCCAAAGATGTTAATCAATATTAAATGAAAATAGATTGAATTGCATCTGAAATTGTGAAGACTGCACTGCCTGAAAGTGTCAGTCTTTTTGGGAAATTGAAATTCTGGCATCTTAATGAATAAATATAACCTCGTTATGAAAATACTGTATAAGAAAAATGGGTTTTAGAAATACTATAAACTAGGGATACATTTCTGAAAATAATAGTTACTTTTAAATTAATTCAGTGCTAGAATTATTAAATTGATTTAATTCCAATTGGAGGAAATAACCTGTGTTTTTTTTTTTTTTAGATATTATTCCTTCCAATGGATAAAATTTGAAAATACTATCTCACTAGTTATTACCTCATTCATTTCTTCTGGACTGTTCAAACATTACAATTTTAAATATTCTCCCTGATCAAATTGCAATGACATTACTCAAAATTGCATCTCTCAAGTTATTTAAAGCAGAAAGAGAATTTATTTAGTGAACATAGCCAACTGAATATAGCATTTCTAAGTATATGTAATTTATAAAGTGTATATATGTGTGTATATACATATACACCAATATGTTTTTATTTTGGATATTCACATATGAGAAGACAATATTGGATTGTTTTTATTAACCTATGTAGCACATTAAAAGCAGACATTTATACTGCAAGAGAAAATCATTGGCTTGCCTATAGAAAGAAACTGAAATGAAAAAGTTTCTGACCATGGGCTTAAATGTATAAGTTTATGTGTTTATCTTAGTTCAGAGGAGTATTTAAAGTAAGAGGGAAATAGGGGAAGTATGTTCTCATTGAAGATTTGAGGTTTATTTGTCCAAAAAGGAAGTATAAACATGCCTAGGAAGATAAAGTTCCAGTATTTTAAATATGAAGCCATTCTGAAGAATGGCTCTAGCATTTTGGAGGTTGTAACTAACATCAAGTTTCAAACGTGAGCTCCCTTCATTACTGTCCTTGGTCCTTTAGTTAAAATATTAAACCCTCTGAGCTTCAGTTTTTCATCTATAAAGTGAGACTAATTACAGCTGCTGTATAGTTTTTTGTTGTTGTTGTTGGTTTTTTTCTTTTTGTAAGAGAAAGGGTGGTAGAAAGATCAAGATGTATAAAACTTAGCAGTGTACCTGATGGATGTTCTTATTATAATTGCCCTTAAGTGCATTCATTATGAGTCAGGGAGCTTTACTGAGTACACTGAGTAATGCTGAAAAGAAAGCATGTGAGAGTGTCCAAGAAAAATTCACCAAATTCAGTTTCTATTGCCTTATTCAATAATTGAATATTAAGGATGCCAGTCATTGAGCCAATAATTAAGATACCCTGGAAGGAGGAGACAAGTCTTTTCACGAAAAGATTGCGACTAGATTGAGGAACGTGGAAAATCAACTTTAGTTTCTGTGTGTGTATGTCTACAAAGTGGAAAATATCTTTGTTAATTGTTATACCCATGGCAGGTTTTACTACCCTTGAGTTTAAATCAGTGACAAAGTGTCAGTGTTCTTCAATAGGCATTAAAAAAGACATAAAATTCTGATGTGAATTGAAATTCATTCTGTATTAAAATTGTTTTACAAAATGTTTTCCCTTACCTCTGGATTGCACAATTTCTATACTTTAGGAATGATCAGTAATTAGTTTTAATTTAGATTTATCTTTTAACTTGAAAGAAATTTATTGGAGGCTTTCATGTAATGAATCCAGTAGTTGGGAATCATATTTCAAGGAGTGGTCACTGATTCCTTCAGTGTTCTGAAGTGTACATTCCATTTCCAACATGTCAGGCGGTTAATTTAAAACACTTATTGATTCTTGATTTTTGCTTGGCTGTGAGCTCATGTATTTTAATGGAGTTGTTAATAAAATGTCAATTTTCTCCTGTTCTGTGTTCTGTATCTATTTTCTGACTACATTTGTAATCTGTCATAGGAAAAAAAAAATGGCTAATATAATTTTTCAAGGCTTGCAAACTACTTACACTTTAATGTCCACCTTATAGATTTTTGCATTAGAAAGTTCCCATGGGTTCATAATATGTAGCTTTACCTACCATTGACATCAGCCTCTTCTGGGAAATTAATCCCATGAGTTGCTCTACTAGCAGCCACTGGGCTTTGGACAACCATTTTCAGTGTTAAAAGGTTTTAGACAGCGTTTTTGTTGTCGGGGCTGTTGTTATTATTTTTTCTGTTTTGTTTTGTTTGTAGATATCCTTGAGTGCATTGTGTGTAGCTGGTTTATGAAAGCAAATTCATTGAGTTCAAAACATATGGTGGCTTAAAACAGGAAAGGAAAATGCAATTAAAGAAAGAAAAACTCATGCTGAATGCAAATCCTTTGAAAGCTCTTAGTTACTGCTGAGAATAAGTGAAGTTGGGGGATTTAATGATGTTGTGTTCACAGGGCACATGGCTTAGAGGTCTACACTTCAGAGTACCTGAGGTCTTGAATCACCCAATCTACCAAGCCCAATACATAGACATGGAGCTCTAGCCTTTGCCAATCAGAAATTAAATTTTTAAAAATTTGAGTGAGGTCCAGTATGGTCCCCCTTGTTCTCAAGCAGTGAATTCAACTGACTGGCTTCATGGAGAGGGAGGGTACATTATTAAGGAGAGTAATGGCCTTCCCACTCAGTACAATAATTTAGCTGAGATAAATATTGGAGAGAGGGTGGAAATTTACTCTTTGTTTCTTCTTTAATTCTAGAAAAGAGGGGGAAAGTTCTTAATGAATTGGAAATCATTATCTCACAAACTATAGTTGCTTGTATACCCGAAGGTAAGAATCCCTGTGTATGGTATAAACTTATGGTTTGTTTCCAGCAGACTGAATAACTTAGAAGAATTTTGAGACAAACTGACTTATAATCATAAAGAATTATAAGAAATAGAATATTTCCATTGCTCTTCTAAGAAAAATAAATCAAATGAAATCTTAGGACAACATTTTTTGCCACTCTTGTGCTTTCTTTTATTGCCCATTTTTCTGAGAAAACAATCAACCATCTCAACTAAGCATCATGTGTAAATTTAAATTATTTCTCTTAAAATGGAGTTGCAATTTAATTGACCAAGTGAGGAGTATTTTTTAAGTCATACACTGTACATAAAGTTGCAATTTTTAAAAATTGCATGAGAAAAGATAAAACAAAACTCCCAAAACAGGTGGCCAAAATTATGTTCCCTCTGATGAAATACTATGAAGACTGAATCAAAAAGACTAAATCAGCCCTTTAAGTTAGAACATAGCTATGCTTGAAATATAAAATAGATTAAGCACTAAAAATAAAATTGGACAAAACATTTTTAATTGATGGGTTTTCTCTGTTTCTATGTTTTCTATGTTTTACATAAAATAAAGATGAATATTCCATAAAGATACAAATGCTTGCTAAAATATGAAGCAAAAGAGCACAAAACATTTAGGTTTAATAACCTGTTTTTTTGTTTTTTAAAGAAAAACAAGACATGTGGCTGCCAAATTAGGCAGCAGATAGAAAGTGAAAATAATAAAAATGATGATGACCTAGCACTTAACCTGGTTCTGTGTGTCTCCTGAATATGTGTATGACAGCTCGCAGTGTCTCCAGACCTTATATAAAGCAGGGTGCTGCTCTTGACGCCTTAGGTCTCTTGGGTAGCCATTTGTCCAGTTCCTGTAAGTGATTTTAATATATTAGTCCTCAACTTTCTTTTCTTCTCTTTTTTTTAAAGGAGCTTCTCTATGGGGATACCTAATGTAACAGAATATCAAATAGAAAAACAAAGCATGAAGCAAGTGTAAAATAACAATATTTTGGCAAGCACACTGTTACAAATTACCTGTTACAGTGTATGATATGTACATCAGTAACAGAAAGCCTGAATAGTGTTCTGTGTTAAACAATTAGTGTCATATAACAGTTTTCACCATTATTTATACATACATAAACATGTGTCTATGTATAGATATGGGGAGATCCCCTGGAGGAAGGTATGGCAACCTACTCCATTATTCTTGCCTGGAGAATCCTCATGGACATAGGAGCCTGGTGGGCAACAGTCCATAGTGTTGCAAAGAGTTGGATATAACTGAAGCGACTAAGCATGTGTAAATATAATTTTAGCATATAGTTCCTCTGTAAGTTGTATGTATAAATATGTTAAAAATTGTATGATTGTTTTCTTTTTATTCAGAGGAAATTTATATCTCTTCAATTAATACTTCAATATCTGTGAAGTCTATTGACCTCCCAACCACCTACCCATCCTCCACCCCCACAAATTTAACATATTTTTCTGGGTAGAATATTCTGCATCTAGAATTTTGAAATATCATTTAGTCACTTGGTGAAGAATTATTTCTTAACCCATCTTGATAATATGCATATTGGTGCTCTTTTATATCAGCATACTGTATCTCCTCACTGTTTATTGATCCAGCTGCTTACAAAATATGTCATTAATTCAACTATATAATGCCCCCTGACACCCACCACATGCACACCGACACACTCATGCATTCCCTATCCTTATTATATGCCTTCATCACCTTAATTTTTTGTACTGTTGGATTTAGAAAATAAGAAAAACTGAAAAGAAAGAAGAAGGAAAAAGTGAGGAAATTAAGACATGCAATATGTTGAGGGCATGTTTTCTTTATACCAGAAAATTCCAGTTTCCTGGCTGAGACCTAATACTTTGGTAAATAGGGATCAATGAATGCACATAATTAGATTATTAGGCATTTTTATAATTTTTATACATTCAAGTATAAGTTATTCTTCATTATATCTTAACAATGTCATGTCTTCAGTACACTTATGTACAAATATGTTATCAATAAATAGTAGACAATCAGGAGGTGTCTGTGTACTGTTCAAGTTCATCGGGCTAATTCCACAGCAGAATCTAATTTAGAGTTCATTACCTCAGTCTTTATGGAATAGGTTAACTTTATCCTGATCATCTAAATGTAGTGTCTTGCATATAATACGGCTTCCCTGGTGGTTCAAATGGTAAAGAATTTGCCTGCAATGTGGGAGACCTGGGCTCGATCCCTGAATCGAGAAGATCCCCTGGAGAAGGAAATGGCAACCCACTCCAGTATACTTGCCTTGAGAATTCCATGAACAGAGGAGCCTGGTGAGCTACAGTCCATGGTACATTTAACATATGTGATTTATTGGTTCTCTCTGGTTTGCAAATTGCTTATTTCCAATGAAAGATTTAAGAAAGGTTAATGTTTTTGCAAGTTATAACCTACTTTGTAAATATTTTGCTGTAAATATCCTGATTTCCTCTCTCTCTTTATGTGCCCCTGAGAGGAGTGTACACAAAGTAGTACACTAGTGTCTCTGCGTTAACTTTTGCTGAAGAATGTATTTTGACATTGTAATTTCCCTTCAGAGCTCTGGGGTATGTTAAGCTTGACTCCTCTCCATTTGTGTCATTGAAAGACTCCCACCTGCAGTCAGAATTAAACTGTAAAGTCAGGTGTAAGCATTTTTGGCAGGTGTGATTTTTTTTCTCATGTACTTGTGAAAAAAAATTCAACCTAAGATTCCTTTTATCTGACTGACATTTTCAGTCCAAAAGGAGGATAAATAGTCATATGTGAAAACATTTGTTGATGCTTGTAAATGATTTGTTACTATCACAACTACTCTGAGTCTCAATCTGCCATGCCTTTGATTCAACTTCTGATTGTTTCTCTGATGAATGTATTGCAGTAGGCAGTTTTGTTTTTTTTTTTTTTGTAAATATAACATCCATTATTTTTGTCCTTATGTGTAAGAATATATTTTCTGATCGTTTTCTAGTTTGCTTTTTATTTGGAAATCTTTTGCTTGCATGTGGTAGAAAATCTAACCCAAATTGGCATAAGAAATAAAAATTAATTTGACATATATCTACAGAATAAGCTTTCCCTGGTGGCTCATATGGTAAGGAATCCATCTGCAATGCCGGAGATCCAGGTTTGATCCCTGGGTCAGGAAGATCCACTGCCCACTCCAGTGGGTACCCACTCCAGTATTTTGCCTGGAGAAATTCCATGGACAGAGGGGCCTGGTATGTTACAATCCATGGGGTCACTAGAAGGGTCACAACTGAGCTACTAACACTTTCACTTTTCATCTACCAAATAAGAGCTTTTACCGACTTGAGACACAGTTTGAATTAAATATTAATGAGGTTATCCATATTTTGGCTTTTTTCTGTGATACTCCAGCTGTACACACTCTGTGTGCAGGTCTGATACTCAGGTTGTCTTCTCACGTGGTGGCCACAACAGAGTCAAACCTCATAACCTCACACCATGAAGTCCAGAGAAAGAGAAGGCATCTGTTCTGGTAGCTCCCCCACAAAGCAAGGAAACTGCTCTTCTGGCAGCCCCGGTGAATACCTCCTTGTGGTCCATTGACTTGATCATCCCTGAACTGAAGTCTGTAGCCCAGAGTATGGAATTTGCTACCTGGTTTAAGCAATGTGGCTTTCTGAACCTGAGGCTGAAAAAAAAGCTTGGAATGATGTTACACAGATTGGCTCTAGGAAAGTCTAGGTACTGCTGATGAGAGTTTAATGGAGGTTAGTTACTGAGGAGGCAAGCAACAAATGTCAGCTCCAGGACTATGCATAAAAGACCATTTTACAGACAGCTTATGAAAAAAGCATCGATTTTTTAAAATGTCCTATGCATTTATATTTAATGATTTCACTTGGTAAAGTGGAAGGCAGAGGGAGGTATTAGTAATATGTATGAAGAATTGGTGAAAAAGCAAATTGGGGTCCACTACAGCCATAAGCATCACCTATAGAAAACTATTCATAAATGCAGTCAGTATGTAAGAAAAGGTACTGAGTCTCTTTTTAAATTTGTTTATTTTTTATTGAAGGATAATTGCTTTACAGAATTTTGCTGTTTTCTGTCAAGCCTCAACATGAACCAGCCATAGGTACACATATATCCCTTCCCTTTTGAAGCTCCCTCCCATCTCCCTCCCCATCGTTCTAAGTTGATACAGAGACCCTGTTTGAGTTTCCTGAGTCTTTTGAGTTGGGCTTAATGATTGAACTATGCTTATTTTCCATTAACTCTGGGAATGAAGGGTCTCTATCTGCATCTCAGAAAAGTCTTTTTGACTTAAGTTTCTAACAATGGAATTCAGGCAGTCTTAAATCTAGTAACTGGATGTGGTTTTAACATTTATTTGGTGGCTCAGAACTTGGAATGAACACTTAGATATTGATTCTGTTCTTTTATCAGATTAGAGGACTTAAGTATAGAAAATTGGGTGCATTTTTCCAGAGTGATGCAATTAAGTGGCCAAAACAGTATTTACACCTTGCAGTCTGTGCTCTTCATCAGTGGATACACTGGATTTCAAACGTTGTATATTTTTTCCTAAAAAATACTGTGGTACTTGATGCTTTGTTCATATTTCCAGACTTGCCCACCATGGCTTGTGTATCTATATAAGCTGAAGCGTAATATTCTAACACTTGAAATGAACCTCTCAAAATCAGAGATTCCCATCTCTGTCTTAAGTACTTAATTGATGTTTGGCATCCAGCCACTGAAGATTCATTCTGTTACTGGTTTGTGCATGTTATGTGTGGGTGTGCATGTGTGTGTGTCTGTGTGTGTTGGGGTAGGGATTCCAAAAGAGTAAGGGAACAATGCTACACTGATGTCTGTGTGAATATAAATAAGAAGGTATTTCCTCCCCCTTTCTTACTCTGCAGACATGTGGTCATGTGACCCAGGCCCATAACATGTGAACTTTATATCTTCATGTGTGCAAGGTATTCACAGGTAATTCACCATGGTGGTAACCAGACTGAGAGTTTGACAGCCCTGCTGAAAATTACTGTGATGATGTCTGGGCTGGCATCCTAAATAGGTATGCCTGTGGCATCACCTTGCTGTATAATCAATGGTCCGGCCCCTCATCCAGGTCAAATTCTCTCCTTCTACTTAACTGTATGAGCTACTGTAAATCCTGAAATAAATTCCTTTCTTGCTTGAGTTATTCACTCATCCATGTGTGCGTGCTCAGTTGTGTCCAACTCTTTGTGAGCCTGTCGGGCTCCTCTGTCAATGGACTTTTCCAGGCAAGAATACCAGAGTGGGTTGCCATTTCCTCCTTCAGGGGTTCTTCATGACCCAGGGATTGAACCTGTGTCTCCTGCATCTCCTGCATTGGCAGATGGATTCTTTCCCACTTTGGGCCTTCTGAGAAGCCCCTGTCATTTTCTAATTCTGACTGTAGAACCGCTTTTTCGGCTCTTTGTTCTTTAACTTACCTTCTATTTATTTAGTCAACCTTATAAGAAAATACAAAGTAGGCACAGATACAAAAGTAGAACTTTGCATATATGAAGAGATAAGGTATAAGTAATCTTTATTTCAGAGATGGCTATGCTTAGAAGATCATCACAGCAGATGAAATGGGAAATATCAGGACAACCAGATAGATGAGAAAAAAAGAAATAACTTTGGGAGAAACTTTAACGTTGTTGTGACCTCTTGTAATCAAGTTTTGGCTGCTTAAGGGCCACCTGGAAGTAGCAGAGAAAGAAACTGAGAGGAAAAATGACATAAGAGGAGGGATGTTATTCATAGGTGGTCATTCAGTTAGAAGGCAGAATTTACCTTATACAAGTATAAATTAAGTACAACCTGTATATAGTGTACTAAAAGGCATGGGATCTGACAGAAGTACACTGATGATAAAATTACAAACTATTCTTCAGGACCCAGGACTGATATTAACAGATATGTGTGTTACGAAAAAAATCTCAAGAGTTTCTGGTGCTCTCCTTTGCAAAACAAAGATTTGAGGTACCTGTAGAGTCTTTCTTCTCCAATCATCCTAAGAGATTCCCAAGGAAAACAGAATTTCAGAAGTTAATGTTAGCCTGGGAGGGCTTTTTGATCTAATTTTACTTGCCTCCCAAGCCCATGAGGAGATCACAAATAAGGAAGACTTGCATATATCATTTTTCTCAGGAACTGGGGAGCGTTTACCCACCTATCTTTTTCGACTTTGTAGAAAGAGAAACATTGTAGGCAAAAAAAAAAAGAAAAAGGTGTTCAGTGAAGTTTTTTCTTAACCTGGTAATTATAACAAGTACCACTTTACCTCTCTGAAAAACAAGCAAAATGAGAAAGCTCAGTAAAACGTCTGTTAAGGTACTCTAGCTAAAACCAGAACTCTTTTTAAAATGTTCTTTGCTGTCAGCCTCTGAGTTGCACCCCTCCCTTCAGAGTCACTACATCCTTCCTGGTATGTTAACCAAGTAGAATATTCCTAGAAATCAACAAGATTTGTTGAGCATTTACTCTGTTTCAGATATTACACATTATCTCAGTATCTCTCAGTATTTAGATCCCAGCGACATCTAAAGGTGCTTAACAAAGAACAAAGCTACAAAATCAATTACTGTTAAGTTGGTTGATGGCTTACTGTCTTAATTTGGAGAAATCATTTCATGTAAATTTTTACAGTATTAGAAATGGATGTCCCTGGTGGCCCAGCCAGTAAAGAATCCACCTACAATGCAGGAGATGCAGGTTTGATCCCTGGGTTGGGAAGATCTCCTGGAGATGGGAATGGCTACTCACTCCAGTATTCTTGCCTGGAGAATCCCGTGGATAGAGGAGCCTGGTGGGCTGCAGACCATAGAGTTGCAAAGAATCGGACATGACTGAGCAACTAAGCACAGAAATGGAGGTCAATTAGTTTGTAACTCAAGACATGGGGGGTACTAACTTAATGTGCTTTACAGTTCTTTGAATTTCAAATATTCTGCAGCAAACACTTACGTATGGTTACCAGCCTTATGGATAATATGTATTAGACTTTAACATGTTAGGTGGTGTTTACATTGCAACTGATTCTGCTTTCTATTACTGAATAAAATGCTTAATTACCCATTCATTTTTTAGGCCCCCAGATTATAATTCTATTTCTCTACATGGGTAGAAAAGAGATTGCTAAATATGCTAAGTAGAAATGGATTTAGTGGTCTAATATTTTTCTCTGAGGAACCTTAGAATGAAAATATTAAATTATCCCATGAGTTTACTATAGTAATTATTTTAGAAAGTTTCTTTCACTGTAAGCTCCATTGGGACATAAACTATTCTGTTGCTGCTTTGTTCATTGCTGTGTGGGCCTATAGAAAGTTTTCAATATGTCTTTGAAGAATTGAAGTGAATTCTTCTCTTAAATAGTTTGTTAAATTTCCTATTTTCAATTAGCTAGCACTTTCATCACAAGTTTTACTTAAATTACACAGCCATCTAAGAAATACTGTTTTTGTAAAATTCTTGCAGTGGATTAGATTTGTTTGAAGGAAATTAATATGCTATAAACATTGACTGGATACAACAGAACAAGATAGAGCAATTCTTACCAAAATGTACATGAAATAAATGATATAGTAATTAACTTTGGGAGTATCAATATTATTAAAATTTTTCTTGAATGCCATTTAGTCAGATTTTTTATGGCATTGATTAGAAACAGCAGAGTTTCAAAGTTTGGCTCTGTTCTGTGCAATTTTAAAGAGAGGATATGTTACATGACTATGATAACATGGGTCGTATTTTCTCCCATTCTTTCATCCAACTCAAAGGTGGCTGATACCCTCAACAGTGAGAGAAAGCCATGGATTTTGAGTAGCTCTACAGGGAATCTGCTGTGTAAGAGACTGACATCAATAATTTCAGCATTATGCTGTCATCTCTTAAGAAAATCATTGAACTGTGGATTTAAATTAGCATTTCACAGCTGAAGTACTGTTAAGTATGGACCTTGGCATGGACTACGATAGATTTATGATGTCGATAGAACAAGGCATCTCTTCATAAGTCATTCAAATCTTTGGCACTTGAAAGGTTGATACCATTTCAGTAAGTAAAAGTGGAGAATTTGATTTATGACTTTATAGTCCTTTAATTTTGGAATCTCTTTGAATCTTTATGAGCAGTTTTGAACTACCATCAGATTGAGATCATATTAAATGTGTATATTCAGTGAATTAATATATATACCAAACATTTTAATGATTTTTCTAATGCAGAAAAATCAGAACAATTTTATAGCAGGTAAATTTACATCAGCCTTTTCTTTTTTTTTCATCTGACACATTCAGTTTTGACTCATTGTTGGAGGTCAAAGTCAGATAAAGACAAAATATTTTTATTCTTTAATATTTTTATGTGTCCATCTATATTACTGAATTTAGGAAGAAAATAAAATATTGAAACAGTTGACATGCTGGTGTTCCCTGGGCAGTTTTCAGTAGCTCTTGTAATGTCCCATGAAACAGTTCCATGTACCAGCTCTGTAACCCTTGACAAGGACTTCACTTAACCGAGCCAGTTTTATTATTTGTGAGTTATTGTGCTTATGTCTCCAAGATGGCTAGAACATTTGGGGTATGTAGACCTGCAAGTACTCATTATAAACAAACAAGCAAAAAGAGAAAGTATTTCTTTTGAGGAGCAGACCTGATTACGTGTACTTCTGCAGACTGGTCATCATTCCTTTCCATTCTCTTCCTGCTCCATTTTATGCTCAGACAATGAAGATAGGTTTTCAGCTTGAACTGGCTGCTCCATTCAGTTACATTTATATTTCTTGTATAAAAGTGTGTTTGTGTGTCTGTGCTCTGTGAAATATCCTACCTTTCCTCTTCTTTCTCCATGTATATAATACCCAACACTTTTAAATAATAAGTTGCTGGAAATATTTTTATTCTCAGGAAAATGCATGGCATACTTAGGTCCATTAGAGTTGAAAAAAATCGAAAAAGGGCAAAAATATCCCAACAACAACCAACCAGTCAGCACTCTTACATGTTAACTCTTTGCACATGAAAGAAGTTTTAAAAAATATTTAAAAGAAAATTTCTGTATTGTAAACAGTCATATTTTTCTATAAGCATAATTGATGTTCACTTTATGGTTCAGCCTCAAAATTAAATTTCTGTTAGTAGTGACGTTTCCTTTGGGCACAGTTTAAGTTGTCTTTTGCAATCAATAATTCAATTTAATGAAATTTGTATCATGAGGGCCTTCTTCCTGCTTGCTCTAAAATCTGAAGACGCACTAGGAATGAAACACTTCATGGAGTTAAATGTATGTAAGTAGATTGGTAGACACATATCAAACCAATAAAAATTAGATAAATATAGATAACTATAACTGGATAAAGGAACTAAGGCTGGACCATGGAATAAAGACGTCTGCTTTAGCTAAGATAGTTAGGGAAGTCTGTGCCAAGAAGATGACATCTGAGCTGAGATTCAAACTATGGGAACAAAGAACTCATGTTCCAGACTGAGAAGATTACAGGTGCGAAGTCCCTGAGGTAGCAGTATGTTGGAGCATGCCAGGACAGAAGGAAGGCCTATTTGATGGAAGGTAAAACGTGATGACATCAGAGAGGCAGGAGCCAGGTCCTGCAAGAACTTACGGAACAACCACAAGGATTTTAGATTTGATTGCTGTACCAAGGGAAAGTCATTGGAGGACTTCCCATTTGTCCTTACATCCCATGGTGACATCAGTCTTTTGTCCCACAAAGAAGAGGGGGAGGAGGGATAGTAAAGGAAGCATGGTTATTTGAGGCTGTGCTCATTATGTCATATTTTTGAAAGAGACATTGAATTAGAAAATTAAAATGAAATTGCACAGAGATCTCAAGCTAACAGAAAGGCTATATAGACCAAAAATAAGATGAAGTTTATAATACTGCTAACCAATAGGACCTTGGGGGATGTTTATTTAGAACAATAGGTTAAACATGGAAGCTCTGCCTCTCTGTCTCTTTCTCTGTGTTTCTCTCTCCCGTGATCATTGTCTCTCCCACTCTTACATGGGCTTCCCTGGTGACACAGATGGTAAAGAAGTTGCCTGCAATGCGGGAGACCCAGGTTCTATCCCTGAGTTAGAAAGATCCCCTGGAGAAGGGAATAGTAACCCATATATACAGTATTCTTGCCTGGAGAATTCCAAGGACAGAGGAGCCTGGTGGACTACAGTCCATGGGGTCACCAAGAGTTGGACACGACTGAGCAACTGACACTTTCACTTTTCATTCTTGCATACAGGGCCTCCCTGAACTTCCTTCTTCTGTGCTTTCATACCACTTTCCTTAAATGAACTCATCCACTCTCCTGGATTACCACTGCATTTGTAATCCCTAAACTGATATCTTTAACTCATTTTCCTTAGTTCCAAAATAAATATTCCAAGGGTGTTACTATATATATTCACACCCAGTCCCACCCTACCCCATCCCAGCAAAGTGTATTCTAGAATTTTCTTTTTCATATGACAGCCTACCTAGTTATTCGGAGAAGGCAATGGCAACCCACTCCAGTACTCTTGCCTGGAGAGCCCCAGGGACGGGGGAGCCTGGTGGGCTGCCGTGTGTGGGGTCTCACAGTCAGACATCACTGAAGCGACTTAGCAGCAGCAGCAGCACCCAGTTATTCAGTGTTGACTAATTTCTCATCTAGGCTTTTCTATTTTTATCAGCCCTCTCCTATAAATGGTGACTAATTTTTTTAACTTTCTCTTTTTTTTTGTCTAGCCCTCAATAACTCAACTTTTCTCATAGAAACCTCTCTATACCTGTAACCATCTCACTCCTCCCCTGTGGTCTTGTAGGAAGTTGTGTCACATTTTGCCCAGACTATTATATGCATGTGTGTCCTTTTATCTTATTTCCACCTACTACTATGCAAGTTGCTTTAAAAAATATGACACAATCTCTAAACCATCTACCAGATCTCAACTCCATGTAAAAATAACCACCCAAAACAGACAATGAAACAATAAAAAATAAATTTCCTTATTTCACTCTTGCTTAAAGACTTAGTTTTTATATACCAGCAATGAATGGAAATATGGAGATCAATGTCATCATTTTTTAAAAAATTCTATTTCTTATACATACTCCAAAAATGAGAAAAATTACCAGTGGAACAGAAATTGAGGCAGTTGACAAATTAGAAAATACTTGGCTGGTACTAGTTAACTCTGGATTACTCCAGTATTTTTAGGGGCATTAGTAAACCATTGGAGATGTGTACAATGTATTTATATTTAAAAGGACAAAAAGTATAGTGCAACAATAATAATACTAAGGTTAGATACCAGCATTGATTCCTTTGACTTGTTAATTAGATGATTAACAGTGCTTAAAACTGATTTGACACCTGGAGCAACACATATCTGCATTAGGAAGAAGACATGCAACAGGACCTCAGTTTCTTAAATTGTTATTGTTTTGCCTGTTTCTTTGTATTTCTCTTTTAACTAGACTAGAAAAGCTGAAGTTTTTTTCAATAATAGTACATATAGTATATATTATTTCTACTTACATTAATATAACAATATAACTTTTTAAATATTTTTGACTAATTTGAAAAAGCAATGTCTAGACTATAAAATACATTAAGTTAATCTTGTGAGTTGGATGACTATATGTGAAATACAATAATATAATTATTAAGTATAAATATTTAATATAACAGATAATAATATAATAATTTATTAATGAATGTACATCACTCTAGAGGGAAGCCTCTAATGGCATTCTGCTGGATTCAGTTTTCATTTTGTCCTTTAAATATTCTTGTTTATTATTTCAAAAGGGAAATGCATAGCATAATGATTAAACTCGAGCAAAGCGGTGATGAATAATCTGGGTATAGGGTTGGGATGCACTTATTTTCTCAACAGGTTGGGAGAATGAACCATTCAGGTGAAACTGAATAAGAATTAATACAAAATCTTTTACTTAGCTAAAAATTGAGTTGCACACATACAGACTAATAGCAGCATATTTTTTAAAGGCTTGAGAATTTTAAATGACTAATTTTGTTGTGTTGCTATTACTTACTGTTATACAAGAAAGACCCATAGTGAGCTTTGAAGTTAGCAGAAGGTTGAACTAGTTTTAGCATAATGTTTTGATTGTAATAGATAAGATGATAGTTCCTGATTGTTCCACACTGATCAAATTCTCTTTCCTCTGGCTGTCTGCAGAATATGGGCATGTAGGTCCCCAGTATGGTAAATGATCAGTATGGTAAAGGTAGTGCAAACAGCTGTATCAGAGATGACTTAAGGAACTGGAAATGGCTAGTCTGGAAAGGAGACTTATAGGAAACATAACTGTCTTTGAATATTTGAATTGTAGTCATGTTGAAAACGAATTATCTTTATGCTGGGAGATTTCTCTAGAGGGTTGAAATGATTATACTACTATATCAGGAAGACTTCTGAACAAATAGAGCCATTCAAAAATAGGATTATCTTTCACTGATGTCTGGAAGTACCTGGTGATATTTAGACAGAGGCAAGAGATGTGTAGAGGGATTTAAACATGAGGGTGAGCTGGACTGCTATGGACTTGCAATTACTGTTTCAATCATTGCTTCAGTTCTCAGATTCCTTAATGGAATGGAATAAAGAACAACCTAGGCAATAAACTTGGATATCTGAAGTCCAAATTCAATTTTCTTCAGTTACTGACATAATCTCGGCAGCAAGAAAAACTGTATGAATTATTTAGGCAGTTCTGATAATGAAGAGTATTACCTGGAAACATTCCTTTAAGTGTAAAGAAAAACACTAAGAGAATAATACATTACCTTTATCACTAGGGGAAAGTTGAAATCACTATTCAAAACTTTTCTTCTTCTGTCTGATAATCTATAGTTAACATGTTATAGCTACTTGAAAGAAACTTAGACTGAGAGGTTTATCAGCTCTGTTTTATTTAGGATCAAACGTGGATCTGTGAAATCCTGTCCTCTTTCCTTTTCAGATCTGGCCTGTTTTGTACACTCTTTACATTTGGTGTTATACTGAGCTATTTTCTTAACTTATTTTTGAGCAAATGGTTTCTAAACTCAAGTTTCAGCCCTACTTTCTTGCTAGTTCTTCTAAGTTTGTAACTTAGAAGAATGAATGAAATATATTCATTATATTCATATATTTACATATATAAATATATGTTTTTTCACAAACTGTATTCATAATTCCCTATTTTATATCCTTTTCCTTATTCTGTGTTACCTGATTTGAAAGGAACCCGGTCTCTATTGTCTCCTAGGCTAATATCACAGCTCAGTAATCTGTTATAACTGAGATTCTGTGTTGTTTACAATTTACCTTTCTGTTCTCTCTTTCACCTTCTGTTATATATGATATTAACTAATTTAATCTTGTCATCTATTTTTACTTCATTCCATTAAATAAATCCTTTTCATCAAATTATAATGAAATAACTTGGAAGACTTCACAGTAAGGGGGAAAGAAGAAAACTATCTTCTTTTCTATCCTTCTTTCACTCACTGAAGTCTGTAAACAGAAAAATGTCTAAATTCATCCTGGCATTCAAGCATAGCATGAAGTCTGAATGTTCAGTGTCTAGAATGACTTGCTCCAGGAAATTATCAAGGGACCTTGGTTCCATTCTTCTCAAGGCCCCATAGTTTAGAGCACTTTTTTCACAAGTGTTCTTGAACCCTATTCAAATGCTGGAAACATTCAGCCTGTGAGAAAGGGAAAGTGAGAGAAACGAGGAAAATTCAGGGCAAGCAATTTCATCTACAGCAGAAAAAGGGGATTTGCATTCATATGCCATGACAAGACATTGGTCACATGGCCACATCTGACTGCAAGCAAGGTTGAAAAATATAGTTTCTAGATGAGTGGCCAAGGGAAAAAATTAGATTTTTGAGAATGCGATTGGCCGTGTTCTTCATCAAGTCTATTTTCCATATGTCTTTTTATTCTCTATCTTATGCATCGCCTTTATGCCTTTGCTCTTCCTAGTCAATCTGTTTGGATGTGTTTTCTGACATCAAAACTCAATTTGTCCAAACACTTTATGTAGAAATGCTACTTTCTCCTGTGGAGAACATGTTAGATCACTCCAGCTAAAAGTAATTTACTGAACTCTCATAGATTTTTTTTCTTCTGTACTTTCTTATCACTGAAACCTATATTTTATTAGTTATTTGGGTGCATGCCTGATCTCACCTACAAATTACTTGTTCACAGATAATAGTACCATTGCTTTATTAATAATTTTATCCCACTCCACTGAGAAGAGTGTGCTTCGTGTATCATTTCTACTCAGTATTCATTCAGAGTGCATGAGTAACATAGCTATTGTTTTTCTAAATTTGGGTTAAAAAATGAAAAATAAATAAGCAAGACACATAGTGGAAATATGTAGAATAAAGGAAGACCTTGACAGGGATTATGAATTATTCAATGGATAAATGAATCTGGATTTGAATTCAAATTATATTCATTTATTACTTTTGCATTAATGTCACAAGAGACTGCAGTGCAAGTTGAAATTTGAAGTTTAATTGAAGAGCAGGATTAGTTTGAACTTTGCAAATAATGGCAAAAATTCCTAGGAAAAATTCATACACAAAAACTCCTAAAACTTGTTTTTACTAGAATGAATTATAATAACCTAGATAATTCATTTTTGTATGTAGGAGTTTATTTATTCATTTAACAAACACCTACTGAGTGCCTAATGATGCAACAGGCATTATTATAGGTCTGCAGATAAAACATGAAAAGGGCAGGTGCTAGCCTCACTCTTTACCTCATCATATTATAACATGACATGAAATATAATGTGATATGATATGATACAATATGATGGAGGATGGAGAAGATGGACATTGAAGACATTAATATGCATATCCTCATCTTTTTTTGAATATTATCAGAACTAGTGAGCAGTAGCAGTTTTTTAGTACTCAAAAATAATTTCCATGACCAAAGAACAATTTAAGAACTATTAAAAAAAGAATTCTCAAAATGAAAATGTGAAAAAAAAAACACTATTCAGTTAAAATACTAAAGTCTTACAAGAGTTCCTTTAGATTTTTTTTTAAATTTATTTACTTTTAATTGAAGGGTAATTGCTTTACAGAATTTTGTTGTTTTTGGTCCTTGATCTTCCTTAACCTCAGGTATTTCCAGTATTGGGCTTCCCTGCTGGCTCAGTGGTAAAGAATCCATCTACCAATGCAGGAGACCCGGGTTCAATCCCTGGGTAGGAAGATCCCCTGGAGAAGGAAATGGCAATCCACTCCAGTATTCTTGTCTGGGAAATCCCATGCACAGAGGAGCCTGTCAGGCTACAATCCATGGGGTCACAAAGAGTCAAACGTGACTTAGTGACTAAGCAACAACAATAATATTTGGTATTAATTTTATTACAGAATAATCATTAAATATTATGTCACTGAGTTATAAGAAAGGGCATCATAAAGTTGCCATGTACATTAAGTTATTAAGATCTTAGGTTTACACATTTTATATATCTATTCTTTTAGTGCACTACTCTCTAAAGAATGAAAACCCTTATTTGGAAGCAAAACCAAGAATTAAATATTCACCAATTGGATACAGGCTAACCACATACACACACACAGAGGTATATTACATAGATATTATTTGTAAAAATAATCTCAATTAGAGAGAAATTTCTGTGACTGATTTAGGCCTTTAAATGGTCTTTCAGTCACAGGATTAATTTGGCTTTTATAAAAACTTTTAGGATAACCAACGAGTTCAGTCAGTTAGGAAAATATGAGGAAATTTGTGCAACTTACTTTTTGCCCTAAATTCAAAATGATATGAGCCCCAGACTCATGTGTGGGGATTACGCATATTGTCATTTGTGTTTTCTCCTATTCTTTTCTGAGCATCTGCAAATGATTTTTCAGTGGAAGTAGACTTGCAGATAAGGGGGAAAAAAGCAAAACACTTTTAGTGGTGATATATTTTCTAACAATGTCTACCACTAAATTTCACATTTTCTTTCATCTTTAAGGTTATAGGTATTTATTTCCCAGTGGTTATCTGGGCAAAGATAAATGCCAGGACACAAAACAGGAGAATGCACACTTTTAGGAGACGAAATTAGATCTGATTGAAAAAGAAAATCTATTTGTAAATTCTCAAGCATGGAATTTGCAGTGCCTATGAACTGTCTTTTCTCAGAAGGCAGAGCCTGGCTGTCCTGATTTAGTAAGTGGAAAAACTCATCAAAAGATAAGTGCAGGCTCTGCTCCTTTTGTACCTTTTATTCCTCTCATTATCTTTGGAACAGCCAATCCACACTCATCTCTGTTGCTGGAAACTATAGATGTATAGACTGATGGTGGCAGTGAGCTGTAGTAGAAAACAAGCAATTATCCTTTGATTAAAAAATAATTTTTTTAAAAATAAAAAGACTATCTTTGTCTATGTAATAAAAATACTTTTTCAATGATTTTTCCAACAGTAAGAAATAGATATTCAAGGTCTGCATACAAAGGACAAAACTTACCTTGATACCTCTAATACTCTAGCATTTGCCAAGAACCTAAGTTCTCAATCTGGGCTTCCCTGGTGGCTCAGAGGTTAAAGCGTCTGCCTGCAATGTGGGAGACCTGGTTCAATCCCTGGGTGGGAAAGATCCCCTGGAGAAGGAAATAGCAACCCACTCCAGATCTTGCCTGGAGAATCCCATGGATGGAGGAGCCTGGTGGGCTACAGTCCATGGGGTCGCCAAGAGTCAGACACGACTGAGCGACTTCACTAAGATCTCAATCTAGCAAAGACCAATCAGTGGGAAGAGAGCCAGTTTCATTTTATGCAACTTTGTTCCATTACATTATGGACCAGCTCCAGCTGGAGTGATTAGGAAGAAATATACCTAAATAATGAACACACACCTTTGGTTTTAAAAGTGAGCAAGTTTTAGCTATGCTGTAGAAATATGAACAATTAGCACATGATAATTAATACAATGAAAAGAAATCCTACATAATAAGAAAAGTGCCAAATTGTCAAGTATTTAAATTGTGGACATGATTCATAAACTGTGGTGTTATAAACTATGAATGGTGAGGCCATGACAATGATTAAGGCAACTTCTTTCTTTCTTTCTTTTTTTTTTCAAGTTTTCAGACCAAAATATGTATGGATACACAGGATGTTTATATGACAAAAACTGTGCTGAAATCCTTTCTGTTATACATTTTCCCATCTTTCAATTCAAGTCTTGACATGTTTGTTTTTTGATATTTTTATATTGCCAAGCATTGGGTATCTTTATTTCATATGCTTTGCTACTGTGGAAATACTATTTCCAGTGCATTTGATAATAATTTAAATAATGCCATTTTTTTTTCCGTGACTTGAGTGTATCTTAAATAGATCCTTTGTGAGTGAATACCTGAGGAGAAGTTTTCTTATGTTCCCTTTGTGAAGTCCTGTTTCTCTTGTACCTACCATGGTGGAAAAGGCATTGTGAGCACCCATGTTTATTAACAAGAGTGCAAGGATGAGCACTGGTGTAACTTCAGAAATCAAGGGTCTTCTAAGTCTATATTGTCCCAGTAACAGCTTCATGATAAAAAGAATTTGTTTGTCCTTGGGTCAGAATTTTAGTTTAGAAATATTAGCTCAGTTAACAAGCTAACAACACATATCATTAGAGTTGATAAAGGGGAATAATTGCTTCAGAATACTGTGCAGAAATGAGAATTACACCATAGGAAATGCTGGTATCTGGATACTGATAAGAAAGTCAAAGATTTGTAGTTATAGTTGACTCTTCAACAATTCGGGAACTTAATCTAAGTATAACTTAGAGTCAGCCCTCCATTTCCATGGTTCCTTTGCATCCTTGCATTCAACCAAGCATAGACACTGTAGCACTGCAGTATTTGCTCTTGAAAAATGCCCTCATGTCGACCTGGACAGTTCAAACCTGCATTGAGAGTCAACTACTTTATGTTTTCCTGGTCAGCATCCTGTTTTCAACCATGCTTCTTCTACTGTCTGTTTTCTGTCTTCCAAGTGAAGCTTGTTGAATAATTACTGAAATTTTGGAAAGAGCATCCAAAAGAGAATGTTATAACTGATTCTTAAAGTAATAGTTACCAGAACAATAATATACAAAATGAATTACTGTAAATTGCATTGTATTTTTTATTAATTTGCACCAACATCAGACACATTTGTCAGCAGTTGTGGTTTATCTTGATTCAGTACACACTGACCCTGTAACTTTTTATAGTGTCCCTAAATTTGCATACATCAGAAATTAATGTAAACAGATACTTCTTAGATAATAATCACAATTTGAAGAGAATGTTAGAATGAGGTAATTATAAAAGGAAAGATATTCTAATAAGACTAGTTATTTTACACTAATATCTTTATTTTTAAATGTGAATTTTAATATCCTACCGTTTTAATTGGCACATACGCTATTCATAGAATGCAATTTTTAAAACCATTATTAAATTGAAGCACAGGCAAATTCAATGTATTATCCAAAATCCCTCACCAAGTCAATGAATGATAATAAATGACTTGTTTAAGTGAATCTCAGTATTAAAAGACTTGATATTGAGAATCTCAAGATTAGTCAAATCTTGTTCTTAATGAACAGTATTTAAGATTGCTAAATTTATGGGACAGTAGTGATCTGTGAAGAAAATGATGCAAATTTCAAGCCTTCCACTTTACAGAGATTATTATACTTAAAAATGATATTCCCGTGTATTTAATTGTAACTAAAATGCAAATCAGTCTTCCTTTTAAAATTACTTACCTAAATTTTCTCTCCATCTTTCCAAAATTAAACTTACAATTTTGTAAAAACAAGTAAATTCTAAGGATATTATTTGTTCTATTTGTGATAATAAAAATTCCTCTCAAGCATTCATTCATCTATTCATTTGGTTAAAAAAATTGGTTGAATTATTACAAGAAAATCACAAATTATGAATACATTTAGTAAATAAATACAGAAATCCTAATTAGTAAATATACCAAGTATGTAAAGAGACAATTTACAAAACATGCAAATATCAAATAAACTTTGAAAAAATATATGATTTCCTAATTTTCAAAGTGATTAAATTAAAGTTAGAGTAAAATAAGTAAATCAGTAAATGCTTAAAAAATGAAGTAACCCAATGATTATGATAGAATAGCAAAATGGATATTTACATACACCACCACTGAGAATGCACCTTTATCTAGCCTCTTTATAAAGCATCCAGAATGGAGATCTGAAGCAGTGATATTTCTTTCTATTCAGTGATCACCATCCTCCTGACATGTACAATAAGACTATTAAAATCTGCATGAGCTATTTAATCATCACAAATGCTATTCCATGATAATAGGAATAGTAGTTATTTTCCAGTTTAGAGATTTTAAAAATGAGGCTGTAAGGAGTAAATAAAATTTCTCAAAACCATGAAGATGGTAAATAGGGGATCCATAATTTGAAAATAGGATTGTTTGACTCCAGACTTGGTTGATTGAATTTACCAGGTCATTATCTGTGGAGGATTTATAGATAAAGTCAAAACAATGTGCTATCTAGTTTAACGTAGCAGTATTGCCAAATTTTTTTTCTAAAAGTTTTGTTCTAGATCCGCTGAGGGAATGTAGCTTTGGCCATCAGCTGCAGTTTAAAAACAGTAGGATAGCCACAAAACTATACTCATTATGGAATGGTTTCAGGAAAACAAGGTTTATTTAGTACTAGTTACATAGATTTATATAAAACTCGTTTACATATGTTACAGAGTGATCAGTGTCCACATCTTTCTCTTGAATGGCACCTTCTTTCTGGAGTCTTGTAGATTACATTAAAAAATTTTAAATCATGAATTCCATTGAATCATTTGCATTCGTAATGACAAAAAGAACCAATAATTTAAGTATAATTATTGATAATCTATGGGATGGGAAAATATTCCAAGATGGAATTTAAAAGATATTTGAAAGTTACTTTTTGAGATATGTAATTAAATGTATAATAAAATAATAAATATATATTAAATATATTATTAAATATAAATAAATATATATTACATATTTTAGATGATTTTAATATATCAGAATTTCAGATATATTTTAATGGAAAAATGATGTATTTATCTATTAAAATATTTCTGAGGTGAAGACACAGTTGGATGTCATTAGTACTCTATATTTAGCTTTCCATTACCTGAAAATATTGAGGTTTTTGTATTAAACATTTCATAAATAGTTTAAAACATAGCATTAACAAATGTAAGTAAGTTACATTTATGAGAGCTATCACTATGTTACCTTGATTCTGCTGATAAAAGCGATATAGTAGTTTCAAAATTTGCAGGGAGAGTATAGAAACAATTAAAAGGTATATGTCTGGGTTTAGAGAATGTAACAAAGTGAAATAAAATATCTCTGGAATCATGTAAAGTAAGTATTCAAGTTTTTGTTTTGATTCTTGTAAGATCTTGCTGACTTACCTTGAATCATGAAATAAAAGATTATATTGCATAAATCTGGTATCATGAAGATAATTTTATTATTGCTAATATGATTCAGTAAGGTCTTGGATGTGGTTCAGAACATTAAAAAAAAAACAACGTTACCCATATCTTTTCAATAAATTTGCCTATCAGAAAAGATAAATTCAATTCTTATTGAAAATAAGCTCAGATAATTTAGTCTGAAATTCATCATATTTTAATCTAACTACTGGGATGAAAAATCACTTAGAAACTAACCTTTATTGAACTGAATGAATGAACCCAACCAGCTATTAATAATCTTTCCTTCCACTGAAGTAGCAAAAATTTTCTCTGAATTGCTTTTACCATTTCTCCATTTCTGTCCTGATTGATACTTTTGGACATACATATCAAGACAACTCATTGTAAGCTCACTGAGACCATATTCTCTGTCTGATTAATGTTTATATTTGTCTCAAGAGCCAAGCTTGAACCCACAAGGATCAGTCCTACAAGACTGCCACCCACTTCAGATACCATTCAAAAGCCCAGGTTTTTGCCTGGACTTCTCATCTACTGACTGTGAATCAGAGATTCCTATGGCCTCTTTGGGTTCAATTAATTTTAGAGTGGCTCACAGAACTCAGAGGAACCTTTTCTTATTGCATTACTGGTTCATTGTAAAAGAGTGTAACGCAGGAACAACAAGGTGGAAAAGATGCACAGGTTGAGTATGTAGCGGGGATGGGGTGCCGAGTTTCCAGGTCCGCTCTGGGTGAACCATTCCCTCTCATTCACCACATGTTAACCAACCTGGAGGCTCACCAAACCACATTCCTTTGGGGTTTTTATGGAGGCTTCATTGTGCTGTGACTAGTCACTCAGTCTTGTCTGACTCTTTGCAACCCCATGGACTATAGCCCGCCAGGTTTCTCTGTCTGTAGGGATTCTCCAGGGAAAAATAGCAGAGTGGATTGCCATGGCCTCCTCCAGGCATCTTCCTAATGCAGGGATTGAACCCATGTCTCGCACATTGCAGGTGGATTCTTTACCAGCTGAGCCACCAGAGAAGCCCAGTTTAAGGACTTCCTGATGCTTTACCTACCCATTATATCTAAGCTATCATGTTCAGCCAAGAAGTGGGCCGTGCCAAGTTCACTTTGGAAGAAGTGAAGTGTTAGTCACTCAGTTGTGTCTGATTCTTTGTGACCCCATGTACTGTAGCACACCAAGCTCCTCTGTCCATGGAATTCTCCAGGCAAGAATATTGGAGCGGGTAGCCATTCCCTTCTCCAGGGGATCTTCCTGACCCAGGGATTGAACCCAGGTCTCCAACAAGCCAGCAGATTCTTTGCCATCTGAGCGACCAGGGAAGTCCTGGAGGCTTCATTACAGAGGCATAATTAAATCATTGCACATTGGTGATTGATTCAATCTCCAGTTCATCTCTCCTCCCTGTGCAAGAAATCAAGCACTTTTAGTCCTACACTTCTATTCATATTTTGAGGAACCTGGCAGGCTTTAGCCCATGGGGTGGCAAAGAGTCAGACATGACTGAACAACTAACACTTTCACTTTCACTTCACATGGTAGAAAAGGTCTTGTTATGAATAATTAGACACCCACTTCATCTTTATGGCTCTGAAGCTATTTCAAGAGCTAAGGAAAACAATGTCTCTGTTTTTAATATGCTGTCTAGCTTGGTCATAGCTTTTCTTCCAAGGAGCAAGCATCTTTTAATTTCATGGCTGCAATTACCATCTGCAGTGATTTTGGAGCCCAAGAAAATAAAGTCTCTCACTGTTGCCATTGCTTACCCATCTATTTGCCATGAAGTGATAAGACCGGATGCCATGATTTTGGTTTTTTGAATGCTGAGTTTTAAGCCAGCTTTTTCACTCTCCTCTTTCACTTTTATCAAGAGGCTCTTCAGTTCCTCTTCGCTTTCAGCCATAAGGGTGGTGTCATCTGCATGCGTGAGGATATTGATATTTTTCCTGGCAATCTTGATTCCAGCTTGCTCTTCATCCAGCCCAGCATTTTGCATGATGTACTCTGCATATAAAAGAAAGTGTGAAAGTGAAAGTCGCATCTGACTCTTTGCAACTCCATGGACTATACTGTCCATGGAATTCTCCAGACCAGAATACTGGAGTGAGTATTCTTTTCCTTCTCCAGGGGATCTTCCCAACCCAGAGATTGAACCCAGGTCTCCCACACTGCAGGCAGATTCTTTACCGGCTGAGCCACAAGGGAAGCCCAAGAATGCTGGTGTTGGTAGCTGGTATCCCTTCTCCAGTGGATTTTCCTGACCCAGGAATCAAACCGGAGTGTCCTGCATTGCAGGCAGTTTCTTTACTAACTGAGCTATCAGGAATGCCCACTCTGCATATAAGTTAAATAAGCAGGGTGAAAATATACAGCCTTGGTATACTCCTCTCCCAGTTTGGAACCAGTCTATTGTTCCATGTCTGCTTCTAACAGTTGCTTCTCCACCTGCATATAGATTTCTCAGGTGGCAGGTAAGGTGGTCTAGTATTCCCATCTCTTGAAGAATTTTCCACATTGTTTGTTGTAATCCACACAGTCAAAGGTTTTTATTTCTCAGGAAATTCCAAGGATTTTAGAAGCTGTGAGCCAGTAACCATGGAGAAGGACCAAATATGTATTTCTTACAAATAACAATATTGCAGAGATAAGAGATTTTATACAATTTTTTAAATAGATGCATGAATGAAGAAATGATCTCTTTCTGGTCATCTCTGTTGTTCTGGCTTTAAAATCAGAAACCATAGCAAATTTGATTGGCGTCTGGGTTTATTACAATAAAAACAGCCTTGTGTGCCTTTACTTGAACTCACTTCCACTTGGCATGAGGAAGCATTGGAAGGATAGGAATTTATATTTGTTATTCCTGGCTCATAGAGAACAAATGTCCTTGAATGGTCACAGATTGCTAGAGACTCTGTAGACAAACATAGTTAATGGTAAAACTCAGCTTCTAAGTGATGTCATTGCCATAGATAGATTATTGAAAAGTGGATATTACCAGGAATGTTTGAAAATATTACCATGATTCTCTGGTCAAAAGCGGTAGCTTTTGTTAGATAATTTTTTTTAAAGAGATACTACTGTATAGTTTGAAATGAATAATAGCTTTAATATCTTTTTCTTTAAATCAGACTTGTTACATAGCAAATGTGGTATAAACATAAAATAATAATTGTCTAACAGATATTTATCATCCTGGAGTATTCCTGGGGTTCTCCTAGGAATGATTGTTAACCACTGTTATATATCCAAGTTACCAGATCAAACTTAAAAAAATACAAAAACATCTCCAACCTTCTTAGGTGCCCATTTTGATCTCCATACTTGTCATCATTAGATCCATTTATCAGCAAGTCTCTTGGTTAAGCAGAGATTCTGGGAGATGAAGTGCTAGTCTCTTCTTCCTGTAAGCATCTTTAATCTTCTCACTTAGCTTCACATAGGTGAGGGTTCCTCTCTCCCTTTTTTACCAGAGGGAAAAGGGCATCTTTCTCATTGTGAATTCTGCATTCATCACAAGACCTTCAAAGAGACTCTAGGGAGCAATTGGTGGATTGATGTTTAGTGGCAGTGGGGCTGGCTGTGTTTTACTCAGTAAACTTTGCGTGGAATTTGCTTCTGGCTTTCTGAATCCTTGCATATCTCTTCAGAATGCAGACTAGTTCATGAATTTCATTTTCAGCTATGAACCTCAATCATAATTCTCAGATAACAGAAAGAATTCCACTCAATATCATGCTATAACTATTTCCTAAAAACCAACTTGTCTTTAGAGTGATTACATTTGTTTAGGTATCCATATGTCTATACATCTACCATCATATAACAAGGGCCAATTCTCCTAGTACTTCAACAGACAAATAAAAAACAAGTCATGAATAGTTTCTAAAATGAAAGGACTTATAACAGGAATCTTGTCAGAGACCCTGTGAAACCTTCTCCCATATATCATACACACAGCTTGTCTGTATGTGGTACACACACTGGTCTTAGTAGTAGTGAATCATAGACGTGAGTTCAATCCCTGGGACAGGAAGATCCCCTGGAGGAGGGCATGGCAACCCACTCCAGTATTTTTGCCTGGAGAATCCCATGGACAAAGGAGCCTGGCGGGCTACAGTCCATAAGGTCACAAAGAGTCAGACATTACTGAGCAACTGAATCATAGGACCCTTGGAGAGGGTTCTCCAGAGTCCACCATAACAAGGTGATTGTTTTGCTTATTACAACTAATCTAACATGCTTCATTATCACTTAGTTCATGTTTTTATTATTATTTATTTATTTATTTTTGGCCATTCCATGAGACTTCTGGGATCTTAGTTCCTTGACAAAGGATTGAACCTGGGCCCTTTGCAATGAAAGAATGAGATCCTAACACTGGACCTCCAGGGGATTTCCTAGTTCATGCTTTTGGATTTTGATGTTTTTTTCCTTTGTAAATTCTTATTTTATATTTCCTTTTCCTTAAAATTCTACAATTTGATACTTCCAGTTTTACTTCTAATATAGTTTTTATAATCTCTTTTTATTCCTACAAATATATGTAACATTGTGAAAGTGAGATTCAGCAATTATTAAGTTAATGTGATCTGCATAGAGGAATCAAGCTACACCATATGATTGTTTTTGAAATGAATCTTCACTTAGTCCTCAAGAATGTATTATATGATGCGTTCCATCACCCATTATAGAAGAATGGCTTATTTTCTTGAAATGTATTCAGAATAAAATTATTTTTCACAGCTTTTTCATTTCTTTAGCTTCCAATAGCATTTGCTTTAAATGAAATGTTTTCAAATTACTGATGATGATTCCTCTATATATGCACAGTATTGTTAGCATAGTCAGTAGAGTTCAACTTCTCTGCAAGCAGGGAAGTGATTTTGTTTAAATAACAACAAAATCTAAAATTCAAAAACATTTTATATGAGCTAACCCCAAGAGTTGCAATTTCTACATAGTTTATGAACAAAAAGACTCACTAGTCTCATTGTTGTAAATGTCCATTTGGGGAATGGATTTTATCTTGGTGTTGCCAATACCATCTCATTAAAGCAGTAATCATTGTCACATTTCCATTTTCCAAATCACAAGTAGGTGCACATAGTCATTCTTTGTTAGGATACCTTTAGAAAACAACCTGCCACAAAAGGGTGTGAGTGTGAAAACTGCTGAGTAATTTTCTGAGTTTTTAGAAAGTAACCCACTAAGTTAAAAAGAAATGCTGATGATTAAAGAGAAGGCAAGGGCAATTCACTCCAGCACTCTTGCCTGGAAAACCCCATGGACGGAGGAGCCTGGTAGGCTGCAGTTAATGGGTCGCTGAGAGTAGGACGCAACTGAGCAACTTCACTTTCACTTTTCACTTTCACGCATTGGAGACGAAATGGCAACCCACTCCAGTGTTCTTGCCTGGAGAATCCCAGGGACGGGGGAGCCTGGTGGGCTGCCGTCTATAGGGTCGCACAGAGTTGGACACGACTGAAGCGACTTAGCAGCAGCAGCAGAAGCTGATGATTAGCTTGAACTGTGTAAGAAAGAAAAACTTATCCCATGGGAAAAAAGAGAGCTGAAGACATGTTGAAACTTCATTAGCTGTGGAAAGTAGCAAGTGCTACCCAGCTGTCTCATGAGCATTCACATGACTTTGGCACTATTCCAGGTGCTGCGGCCTCAGTTTTCCCTTCATAAAGAGCAGATGGTAGCTGTTGTGAATGCTTACAGAATTTTTATTGTTTTTGTTGTTGTTGTTTAGTCACTAAGTCACATCTAACTCTTTTGCGACCACATGGACTGTAGCCCCTCAGGCTCTTCTGTCCATGGGATGTCCCAGGCAAGAATACCAGAAGTGGGCTGCTGCTGTTTCCTTCTCCAGGGGATCTTCCTGACCTAGGGATCGAACTTGTGTCTTCTGCTTGGCAGATGGATTCTTTACCACTGAGCCACCTCGGAAGCCTGTGCGTTTATTGTATTAATGGCATTATAAACTTGAAAATTTTAAAATTATCTTATGCAAATGTTGTCTTTGTAAAATACCCTTTGAATCATCAGTGTTTGTCTGTCTTGTTCTGATGTGTCGGCGTTTCACAGACCACTGTGACCTTCACCAAATAGATGGGGAAGAGAATTAAACCAAAGAAAACAGCACTTCAGAAATGCCTATATTTTGTCAGCAATTAATTGTCTGTCAATTATTTGACTAAGATGTTCAAGGATGAAACACAAACTAAAAGGCTTGTTCAAGTTAGTAAGTAGATGAATCCTTTAAAGATACACCAAGAAAAAGTTATCATGAATTCAATATAAAAAAACATAATCTAATGAACTCCATTAATAAATTTAGAAAGAAAAACATTTAAAAATATGATTTAATTTTGTAAATATTAGTTCTTGTTAAGCTTACCTAATTGTTTTTCTTTAGCCATCACAGAAATGCTGGTTTCTTTTTAACCATTTATATTTTTAAATCCCATCAGTCCTCAGAATCATTATAGCATAACAGGGAACATCAGTGGTCCCTATATCTAGATATAATTTCTACATAAAAATAATTACCAGGAACCACATTTCCTAGTTGGATTGTTTGGTCACTTACCATAACTTTTTCCCATGCTTTATATAAGGGATGCCTCTTATTAGCTAACAGGAGATATTACAGTCATCTGTCCACTTCAGCTGATTATGGTATGTGTTTCTCATGACACATTTTTTCTTTCATTTTCCTAGTCAACTTGTGCTGTGCAGAAATGGATTCATTAGTATCCTTTGTTCATTATGTACTTTCAATACTGTTACAAGCCTTTACTTATTTATTATTTACTAACTTTTTTATTTGCTTATAAATCTCTAATAAGCACTCACTAACCACACTGATCTCTGCTTCCTCTGCCTTTTCTAAAACCAGCTTGAACATCTGGAAGTTCACGGTTTACATACTGCTGAGCCTGGCTTGGAGAATTTTGAGCATTACTTTACTAGCATATAAGATGAGTGCAATTGTGTGGTAGTTTGAGCAAAGAGGATTGCCTTTCTTTGGGATTGGAATGAAAACTGACCTTTTCCAGTCCTGTGGCCTCTGCTGAGTTTTCCAAATTTGCTGGTTTATAGAGTACAGCACCTTCACAGCATCATCTTTCAGGATTTGAAATAGCTCAACTGGAATTCCATCACCTCCACTAGCTTTGTTCGTAGTGATGCTTTCTAAGGCCCACCTGACTTCACATTCCAGGATGTCTGGCTCTAGGTGAGTGATCACATCATCGTGATTATCTGGGTCATGAAGATCTCTTTTGTACAGTTCTTCTGTGTATTCTTGCCATCTCTTCTTAATATCTTCTGCTTCTATTAAGTCCATACCATTTCTGTCCTTTATCAAACCCATCTTTGCATGAAATGTTCCCTTGGTATCTCTGATTTTCTTGAAGAGATCTCTAGTCTTTCCCATTCTGTTGTTTTCCTCTATTTCTTTGCATTGATCGCTGAGGAAGGCTTTCTTTTCTCTCCTGGGTATTCTTTGGAACTCTGCATTCAAATGGGAATATCTTTCCTTTTCTCCTTTGCTTTTCACTTCTCTTCTTTTCACAGCTCCTCAGACAACCATTTTGCCTTTTTGCATTTCTTTTCCATGGGGATGGTCTTGATCCCTGTCTCCTGTACAATGTCACGAACCTCCATCCATAGTTCATCAGGCACTCTGTCTATCAGATCTAGTCCCTTAAATCTATTTCTCACTTCCACAGTATAGTCATAAGGGATTTGATTTAGGTCATACCTGAATGGTCTAGTGGTCTTCCCTACTTTCTTCAATTGAAGTCTGAATTTGGCAATAAGGAGTTCATGATCTGAGCCACAGTCAGCCCCCGATCTTGTTTTTGCTGACTGTATATAACTTCTCCATCTTTGGCTGCAAAGAATATAATCAATCTGATTTCAGTGTTGACCATCTGGTGATGTCCATGTGTAGAGTCTTCTCTTGTGTTGTTGGAAGAGGGTGTTTGCTATGACCAGTGTGTTCTCTTGGCAAAACTCTATTAGCCTTTGCCCTGCTTCATTCTGTACTCCAAGGCCAAATTTGCTTGTTACTCCAGGTGTTTCTTGACTTCATACTTTTGCATTCCAGACCCCTATAATGAAAAGGACGTCACAGCGCCAATACTTTGGCCACCTCATGCGAAGAGTTGACTCATTGGAAAGACCCTGATGCTGGGAGGGATTGGGGACAGGAGGAGAAGGGGACGACAGAGGATGAGATAGCTGTATGGCATCCGCGACTCGATGGACATGAGTTTGAGTAAACTCTGGGAGTTGGTGATGGGCAGGGAGGCCTGGAGTGCTGTGATTCATGGGGTCGCAAAGAGTCGGACACGACTGAGCAACTGAACTGAACTACACTGAAAATAAAAACTGAGACCTTGACCATGATCTACTTTAGTTATGTGCTTCTCCCTCATCCCATTTCTTTTCTATGTTTATTTTTCTGTTAGTCTTTTTCATATAGTTTTAACTCATTAATATGTATGCCTTAAGTCTATGTTAATTTTTTTTTTCACCTCATAAAGGAAGTGGCCTGTGTTTTCATGATGCATTCTTAGGAAGTCTTTGTATCTGTCACAAATTTCACATGTAAACTAGTAGAACTATAGGAGGCAAGATATTAAAAGCATAATGATTTCCTTGAATTTGATCTGTGAACAAAATGCCCAGGCCTGTTGCTTCTTTGAAAGGGGAAACTAGTCAGCTTATTTCTGTTGCTTTGCAAAAGCTGGCTTTGTAAAGAGATTTACTTACTGAATTTTGAAATTTAAATGGTTCTATTCCTCTCTGGCCTAAGTATACTCTGTCTTGGTTTGAAATCTCACATGTCAGCACATACACATGATTGACAAGACAGTTCATAGGGTGACTGGATTCTCTAAAATATGCATTTATACTTATAATACACAAGTATCTAACCAGGGTAGAGAATGAGTGACCTGAAGCAGTCCGACAGCCCAGAGAGCCCCCGGGGCTCTATAGAAGGAAGTGATTCCTACAAGGTGATAGACAGCTTGCATTCAAACAGACATTGCTAGCTCACCAATAATTTTACTTTCCTACTATAGAATGCTCCATGGATAAGAAAATCCTTGTATGATATATGAAAATAAGTGATAATTTAAAATCTAGCTATTTTTAATATGGTGAAAATTAGACTTTTATAACGAACATTTTGAGGTATTACCAAAACTAAACGAAAGAGGGAAATCTTGGAAATGCTAGGAAGAAAGGTTAATTGTCAATCAATCTAAATTTATGAAACAGCAAGTGAAGGGTTAGTTTTTCTATTTATGGTACAGCTTCTAAGTTTAGAAATAAACTACCAAATACATTTTAAAAGTGACATTAAGCAATATTGGGCTCAAATAATTATCTGATATTTTTTCCATTATTCTGCTCCCTGAAGAGAGCATTATAAGACATGATAATGGAGCCAAAGTGCTGCTAGTAACATGTGAATATGAACAGCCATGAAGTGATAATAAACATTCTCATTTTCTGTGAGCCTGCTCCATACCACACTCTTTCACTATCTTTTATCATTCAACCCATACAATGCTATTGATTATGTTGTATAATTTTTGTTTCACATATGAAGAAATATTATTAGTATATTAGTATACTAATATATAATATATTAGTAACCTATCCAAGGTGTAAGTTTTGATAATGTACTGCCCACATTCCTGGTTATGGAAAATATGCTAAATCTTCTAAAGTCAGACCTAGATGGGTTAGACTTACATCTGGTTGAATGTGATCTACTGTGTCTCTTTTGGGACCAGAAACAGTAACCTGGTTGTACTGGAACATCTGTCAGGGAGATTTGAATAAGGCAGTGTTGCATAAGGCACTTACGTTCTTTGTTTTGAACAGGGTCTGTGATACTATTTGCTTTCTCAAGGTTTGGCTTAGGAAGAGATAAGTGAGAAGAAATTAGCAATCATTCAAACTGAGCAGTTATTTTTCATAGCATATTATAAATATAGAGACTTTCATAATTTGTAATGTTGTGAATTGATAATGAATGCATGGATCTTGTCAAGCACATTTACACATAAAAGTGATTCAGGGAAAAAAAAGAAAAAACTTCAGTGCTAATTTGGCATCCACATGTCAATTTGAAGAGCTGTTTTGGACTGTGGAGATCTCCATAGAGTTAACACCAAGCAGGAGAACAAAATGAACAGATAATGTGGCTTCTATTGACAATTTAAAGAAAACTTTGTTATCAAGCCCTCCTTAAAATGAACAAGTGGTTTTTCCAAGTTTTGAAAGAATCTGTCACAAAGCATTAATCAATGAATCATGCTTTTTTCTAATTAACCAGTTGTCATCAAAAGCTGCTCTGTTCGATGGACTTAATATTATACTTTATATTGCAACCATGTAAATTATTCCCCTATAATTGTATGAAATTGTATAAATCATGTGAAATGTGAAAAGTGAAAACCAACATTTATCAGTTTTTAGAAGTAAATTCTTTGAAAACATATAAATATTTATTTATTTATAGTTACTGGTCCATAATTTCTATATCATAATTATGATATGGCTTGATATGATAAAGCTGAAGCATTGCTAAAAAAAACAATAGCTAACTTAAAAACTGTTGTAAAGTGATTAAATCTATGTAGCCATACATTTTTCATTTGGAGATTTCTTCCACTCAATTCTCCTTGAATTTATGTTATACAATAACTAGGTCTTTCCTGGTGGTTCAGTGGTTAAGAACCTGTCTGCCAATGCAGGGAACATGGGTTCAGTCCCTGGTCCAGGAAGATTCCACATGCTATGGGAAATTCAACCCGTGTGCTGCAACTGCTGAAGCCTGTGGACCCCAGAGCCTGTGCCCCACAGCAAAACAAGTCACCACAAGGAGAAGCCCATTCATTGTACCACAACTAGAGAGTAGCCCCTGCTTGCTGCAACTAGAGAAAGCTCACATGCAGCAACAAACACCCAGTGCAGCCAAAAGTTTAAAAAAAAAAAAGAAAGAAAAAATACTAAAATAATTGGAAAAAGCTTATTTTGAAATATATGAAAATGAAGATTTTACAGGTATTAGAAAAAAAATTGTACCTTAATGGTAATCATACCAATAGGCTGCTACATTTGTCACCAATACTGAGCAGTGAAAGTAAAAATTGCTGAGGAGTGAGAACACTCAAACGCATCTTGGGGCTAAAATATATCTCTGGCACTTGTCTTTATAATAACACACTGTTTAGAAAACGAAGTCTCAAGAACTACTACAGGATGAAAATAGATGCCAACCACTCATTGCCTGCTGAGATTCGCCAGTTTGAATGGAAAGTAAAGAGTAGTACTTGTGGGAAAATGAGGTAAATATGAATATGGTAACAGATGGAAAGCCACTGTTATTTTGACTTCTGTGATGCACTCATGAGCTCTCAGCTTTGTCTAAAACCATCTGTACTTCTCTGTACATACATGGTGGACTTCTACACTGTGTGAGACAAGATTTAAAGCAGTTCTCTGGGGTAAATTTTTGAAATGTGAGCTCTCAGAAATAAGAATGATTCTTAACATTGGAGCCGCTCCACATTCCAGGTCAGCTTTGGACATGATGTTGATGGGGCACGAAGAGTGAAAAGAACTAATAAAAGCAGCTACAAAGATCATGATTATGGTGATTGTGTGTGTCTGAAGCAAACTCTTGCTCATCAGTGTTTCTGACTGAAAGATTGACAAACGCAGGCCAATGGGTATAAGGGAGGAGGAAGAACAACATGGAACATATAAAATATGTGGTCATTGAGAGTAAATGTCATATGGAATAGCAGTAATACAAGCCAGCAGATTATATTTAAAAAAAAAAGGCTTTGAGAGGTGTTTTAGAATTGTGGAAAGGGAAGGATGGGTATCAATAAAAAGATTCAAAAGGATGTTTCCATGGTTATAGTTGCCATGATATGAAAGAAATATAAGTCAATCGCTTCAATTTTTTTTAAAACTTGAAAGTATTCCATGAAGTACCAGTTCAATATTGTAAAATAATATTCATCATATTGTAAATCGGAAAGGAAAAAATTCTTTAGAATACAAAGGGTTGAGATAGCTGAAAGGGAAATTGTAGTAATATCCTCCTTTTTTTTTTTTCATTATCCTACATCTCATCCTTCAGCAGATCTTCTTGGCTATACCTTCAGAATATATCTACAATCTGACTGCTTTTTCACTACCTCTGCTAGTAACATCCTGATACAAGCCCGGAGTATCACTGTAGCTTTCTAGTAGGTCTCCCCAGTCCACCTTGTTCCTATAGTCTATCAATATAGAAGTTAGAATGATCATAAGCGGGTATGTATTGAATGATTGAATGCATGAATGAATGAAAGGAGAATGAAGAGAAAGATATCATGATATGTTTTTCTTGTTTCACAATCTGGAAACTTAGATTCAAATTGTTTTATAAAACAAATTAGCATGCTTTTACACTTGAAAATTAGAGAAGTCTAGATTTGGTAGCGTTGGAATGAGCTGGAGGCTAATGCGCTCTGTGCCAAATGAGGAAGGTGAGATCCAGTGACACAGGCAGGATGGTGCATGTCATAGTTTTATTTAGATCTGGGACTAATTTACAGCCCAGTGTTCCTTCCAGTATTCCATGCCGCTCCCAATATGAAAATGATAACTATTGGTAAGGAATTGATTGGCATCCTGTGTCATTCAACATGCTGTGTTGTAAAAGGTTTTATAGCAGAAACTTTATCTTAGGGAAACTTCCCTCCATTCCTTTCTTCCTAAAGGAGTGTTATTCCTGAGACAGTATGATTTTTCAATACCTGAGAGTTAAAGCTTCCAGAGTTAAAGTTTCCCTTGTTTGCTTTTCACCTAGAAATTATAATGCCTCCAAGGGCTACCTGGGGAGCCACACTCCATTCACTATTACAACCTTATGATAAATTCTAACTACATGAGTGTTAGTCATTCAGTTGTGTCTGACTCTTTGCAACCCCATGGACTGTAGCCTGCCAGGCTCCTCTGTCCATGGCATTCTCCAGACAAGAATACTGGAGTGGTTTGCCAATTCCTTTGCCAGGCAATCTTCCCAACCCAGGAATTGAATCTGGGTCTCCAGGGAGACTTCCCTGGTGGCTTAGATGATAAAGCGTCTGCCTGCAATGCAGGAGACCGGGGTTTGATCCCTGTGTCGGGAAGATCCCCTGGAGAAGGAAAGGGCAACCCCCTCCAGTACTCTTGCCTGGAAAATTCCTGGTAGGCTACAGTCCATGGGGTTGCAACGAGTCGGACACGACTGAGAAACTTCACTTCGCTCCTGCATTGCAGGCAAAATCTTTACCGTCTGAGCCACCAGGGAAATCTGAATTCAACCTACAGAGTCTGTTAATTCACTGCAATATATTACTAGAGATATGTTAACTAAGACCTACCACTATATTATAGTCCTTGTATATCTTTAACATTATATAAATGTGGGATAACAAAATCATTATGTGTTTTCAGCCATTTATTTCTGGCAGTTCATATATTTACTCATATACAGTACTCATTATTATTTTCTTTTTATATTCAGAAATAATCTATGCTACTTCTAGTGAAATAGTGTTTTAATTTTCATCAACAGAAAAATAACCCTGATATGGTAAGACCTGGACCTTCCCAGGTGGCACTAATGCTAAAAAATCTGCCTGCCAATGTAGGAGACACAAGAAACACAAGAGATGTGGGTTTGATCCTTGGATCAGGAAGAGCCCCTGGAGTAGAAAGTGGCAACCCACTCCAATATTCTTGCCTGGAAAATTCCATGGACAGAGGAGCCTTGTGGGCTACAGTCCATGGGGCTGCAAAAAGTTGGACATGACTGAGCATGGCATTGCAAAATTACTAAGTCAAGTATAATTTCAGAGCTCTAAGTGTTCCAGTGCCTTTGAAGCCCTTCTACCTAGGATAGAGGAACTAAGAAAAACATTCCTTCTCTTTTATGTGCTTTATCTGGTAATAAAAAGGCCTTAAGTGATTATATGACTCTGGAATAATTTGATTACTTTTCTCTGTAGGTAGAGAATGGTTATTTTTGCACCAGATCTATTTTACACTCAAGGCACAGAGGAAACATTGTTCTGAAAGTTCAGGGTATTAGTGTCTGTTACAACTTCTTCCTCTTGGCTATTAACATGTTGGACAAAATACTTTGCATCTGTAAACCTTGTTTTGCATCATGGGCAGCCATATCATTAGCAAATTTCATTTCCTGTAAACTGATGCATCATGTAAACACTGTCCATAAAAACCTCTGATAGTCTATTCAGTTAATGTTGGTTTTAATATTTCTAAGTGGAAACTGTTTTCTGCACACTGGAAATAGTACTGGTTCTTTGCCAAGTCAGATTTCCTCCTACGCTTATCACTTTCTATGTGGCAAAGGGAGTAAAAATGTAGGAGGAGTAAGGCTAGCATCTTTTGTTAGTATCACATTAACTTAGGCAGAGAATTGGACCTCTTTAACTCATATTTGCAATGGCAGTGTCACTACTTATGTACCTCTAGATTTAACGTTAGAACGTTCTTATATAAAGACTTCTAATATCTTAGGATTTTTCTCTCATTCTTTATCCATTTCTATTCTCAAATACTATGAGATTACCATTATAATAGCAAGATAATTATTACTATTGGAACAATTCTCAAGGGTGCTTTTCCCTATCAGTGTAAAAAAGAATAATATAATCATCCTATAATGTGAGAATTTTCACAATACTACATTGTCCTAATTACTACAGGGGGATTTACAATACCTCATTCTTCTTAAAGATTCCTATTTGGGCAAAAAAAAAATAAAACAACAACAACAACAAAAATCTCACATTCTTCTCTTTCCTAGTTTGCCTTCAATTCCAGGTTTCAAAAGCTACAGTGGTTATTCAGGAATCAATATTGGTGCATGCTAAGTCGCTTCAGTTGTGTCTGATTCTTTTCCACTCTGTGGACTGTAGCCCACCAGGCTCCTCCGTCCATGGAATTCTCTAGCCAAGAATACTGGAGTGGATTGCCATGCCCTTCTCCAGGAGATCTTCCTGACCCAGGGATTGAACCCGCATCTCTTAGGTCTCCTGCATTGGCAGGCAGGTTCTTTACCACTGGAGCCGCCTTGGTAGACTAAGTTTGTTTTTTTTTCCTGTTATGGGGATGATAGTTAAGTGTATTTTGTATCTTCATCATTTTGAAGAAAATGTGAGAAAACAGTATTTTTTCTTTTACATAATATTAATGTCATATTCAACATCTACACTGTATTCTCTTGACAGAAAATATTGGATTGTTAGTATTTGCTGCTTGAAATATTAATTCTTATAATCATTTTTTACCAAGTAATACAAGAAATTAGGAACTAAATGTCAGTCTGTTGTCAAATATTTTATTTTAGACAAACTAAAGGCTTCATTTTCTTAGAACTGTTGTTTCTTAGATATAAAAGACATTTGATGGGAAAAATTAATTTGACATGTTAAAATAGTCCCCCAGAGCTTAAATGCCTTAACCAGAAACAATTTTAGTTCAATGTGTGCAGTTCGTAGATTAACTGTGAACACTAACATATTAGGTTCTTTTCTATGGAAATGTTTTATTCTTTATATGTATTTATGCATTAATTTTACATGTGCTAAAGGTTGACTGATATTTAAAGAAATTTCCATTAGAAACTTTTAAGTAAATATTAAGAAAGGAAAGGCATTAGTTATGAGATAGTTACTAAATAATTAAAATTGTATGCTTTTTTATGTAAAGGAGCCACATTTAAAAAATATTTATGCTTCAGTTTTGTGTAAGGCCTTTGAAAGGAATGAACCTGAAGCGAGAGAGAACAGAAAGGATGTTATTGCATGACCTTTGAAAGATAAGATGTGAACCTGAACATTGTCAAGGGCTGTAGAAATGGAGCAGACATGATTTGACTTGAGAGAGATTGTGTGAACTGGAAGCAATAAACTGGTGGTGGTAAGATGTTTCAGATTTTTGTGTGATTATCTCAGAGCATGGTACATCACTGGGGGAGGGAGTATGGGATGTGTTATAAATAATTACTGTCTGAAATCACTTGTTTCTTGTGTTGTGTGAATGTTTTTCTTTACTGATGAGATAGAGTGAATGTTTACTGGTGGATATTTAGAAAAACATTTCACCAAAGGGAATATTTGCATCATTAAATATTTATGTCCTGTTTGGAAAAGTGAAAGTCACGCAATTTTGTCCGACTCTTTGCAATTGTCCTTTGTGTAGTACAATAATTGCTGGTAAGGAATAAACCTGTAATTAAAATTAGATGCCACGAGGAGGCAGGAGATCCTTTAATAGTCTATACAGTTTGCAGCTTTGAGTCTAGAGACGAGAGCATGTTGTCAGTGTGTACCTTACCTTACTGGAGGACCTAGGTTTTGAATTGACGCAAACCTCATTTGAAAAATAAAGAATTGTGTTTAGCAGTGTATATTATCATTTGAATCATCATGCTACTCTATATCTCAATAGGAAAGTGGTTATCAATTTTGAAGTATTTCTGAGTTTATATCAAGTATTCATCTATTTGACTAATAATTAGGATAATTATTATGTTTATATGCAGTGTACCTTGCAAATTCAGTTTAATTGAGAAAAAGTGATCATGTTTATTTGACTGTTACAAGAAAGAGCTTATGTAATGACTCTTACTCTCAAAAATCATTGTTTTAATGTGAGCATGGTAGATATTTCCTTTTGATGAGACCAAGTATAGGGAACTACAGGCAAAGTTAACTTGCCTAAAAGAGCCAAAGGTGACATTCTCTAGAAATTAGCTGCCATTTCAAAGGCTTCAAGATGCCAAAAAATCCCTAGCACTTCAAAGCTGTGTCTTTTCCTCATCTATTTAGCATGCTGTGGCATCCACTGGTGAAATATTCTCCACTGAATTCCAAACTCACAGGAAATTTTTTCAATGCATTCTTTGAATTCATTGTTGCTAGATAAGTACTGCCCTTGGATATAAAAACATATATAAAGCAATATTTGTAAATATAATTGCATTTAAGCAAAAGTAGCACTGAAAGCATTATTTGATATTGCGTAAGTATATTAGTTTTGGCCACCAATATGTCCATCTAGAATATATTCAATATGTTTGTGTTTTGAAAAATAGAAAGTTTATCCCTGAAGTTTGATTGCCTTAGCATATGGAAAACAAAATTTCTACCCAGTCAACTGCAGCTATTTAAAGATGAACTGAACTTTACTTTCGTCAGAGAAAATATGAGGGGTTGAGTTTTGCCTTAGGCATTGTGAACTAAAATACCAGAAGTGTTGTCCATTTTAAAAACAAAACCAATATGTTTCAGCAGCACTGAGTTTATTTTTAAGTACCTTAAAAGCCGCAGGATGTTGTGGGAAGGTCAGTGGTCTGGGAATAAGAATGCCTGAACTGAGTCCTCTTACTATTTAGCTGTTTAACCATGGACAGACACCTTGAGACCTTCAGGGACACAATTTTGTTCTCTTTAAAAGAAAGATTGTCTGATGTTCTCTCAGGCTACTTGGTGCCACGTGTATGTCTGACAATCTATGGAGTATCACGGATGGTTTCTTGGTGGAGCTGGGCAAGATCCTCTCACACACAGAATCTATGAGGATTTCTCTCTCTTCACTTATAAATGAATGAATATCATTCTCATATCTCAGACAAAGGATTAGTACACAAAAGCAAAAGTTGCTATAGTGGGGGAACATGAGTCAACTATCAGGTATGATTTGATGTACAAAATTAAAACCCAAGGTAGAAATCAAAGTTGAAAGCCAATAATTATTTAAGTCAGGTAAAGCAAAAAGTCAGAGTTAGGGTCATAAATGAAAATTTGGATGAGGACCTGAAAAATCAAAAGAATCACATATGGACTCTGTTTGAGATATTCAAACATAGTAGGAGCATGCTTTCCATATTAGGCCTTCATTCTTCCTTCCATTTCACAAATTTCACAAACTTTCATTTCATCAGTTCAGTTCAGTCGCTCAGTCGTGTCCAACTCTTTGCGACCACATGAACCACAGCGTGCCAGGCCTCCCTATCCATCACCAACTCCAAGAGTCCACCCAAACCCATGTCCATGGAGTCGGTGATGCCATCCAACCATCTCATCCTCTGTTGTCCCCTTTTCCTCCTGCCCTCAAACTTTCCCAGAATCAGGGTATTTTTCAAATGAGTCAGCTCTTCGCATCAGGTGGCCAAAATTTCAGCTTCAGGTGGAGTTTCAGCTTCAACATCAGTCCTTCCAATGAACACCCAGGACTGATCTCCTTTAGGATGGATTGGCTGATCTCCTTGCAGTCCAAGGGACTCTCAAGAGTCTTCTCCAACACCACAGTTCAAAAGCATCAATTCTTTGGCGCTCAGCTTTCTTCACAGTCCAACTCTCACATCCATACATGACTACTGGTAAAACCATAGCCTTGACTAGATGGACCTTTGTTGGCAAAGTAATGTTTCTACTTTTTAATGTGCTATCTAGATTGGTCATAACTTTCCTTCCAAGGAGTAAGTGTCTTTTAATGTCATGGCTGCAATCACCATCTACAGTGATTTTGGAGCCCCCAAAAATAAAGTCAGCCACTGTTTCCACTGGTTCCCCATCTATTTCCCATGAAGTGATGGGACCAGATGCAGTGATCTTGCTTTTCTGAATAATTAAGCCAACTTTTTCACTCTCCTCTTTCACTTTCATCAAGACGCTCTTCAGTTCTTCTTCACTTTCTGCCATAAGGGTGGTGTCATCTGCATATCTGAGGTTGTTGATATTTCTCCCAGCAATCTTGATTCCAGCTTGTGCTTCTTCCAGCCCAGCATTTCTCATGATGTATTCTGCATATAAGTTAAGTAAGCAGGGTGACAGTATAGAGCCTTGACGTACTCCTTTTCCTATTTGGAACCAGTCTGTTGTTCCATGTCCAGTTCTAACTGTTGCTTCCTGACCTGCATACAGGTTTCTCAAGAGTAGGTCAGGTGGTCTAGTATTCTCATCTCCTTCAGAATTTTCCATTTCATTTCATTTCCATTTCAAATGAATTTTCATTTCATACTTGGTACTATTTTAGCTTCCAGGGTTATTTAAATTAAAATCATGTTTTCTAATATCCAGAAGCTTAAAGTTCTTTCAAATCAAATTTCTAAAAACTGAACAGAGATTTATTGAGTATTCCTTATGTGGCAATCTTTGTATCAAGCACTTTACATATATTAATTAATTTAATATGTGTGACTTTATAATCTGGATGCCATGATTAAACTTAAAACCTGAGTATTAAGGAGATTGCTTGTTGGCAGAACTGTCTATCCATACCTGTGTCCAAAGGTCATGTTGTTACAGCTTTTAATATTTTTCCCCACTATAAAACTATATGAAAATGTCCACATTTGTTATTGAAAATGTATAATGCATGATTAGGGAAAAGAAGGCTAATTTAAAAATATGCCACTTCATGCTAAATGATAAACTCTATGTCCTTCAGATTTCTAGACACACTTATATAGAATTTACCCATATAAAATCAAATTATTTTCTTCACCTGGGGATATGTTTATATCTTTATATGTCAATAACTGTTCATAAGATTAGATTCAGATAATATATATGATATTTTATTATGTAACCCCTGATAAGTAAGCACTAAAAATATCTTGCCTTGAGAACCCTGTGAACAGTATGAAAAGCCAAAAAGATAGGACACTGAAAGATGAACTCCCCAGGCCCGTAGGTGCCTGATATGCTTCTGGAGATCAGTGGAGAAATAACTCCAGAAAGAATGAAGAGACAGAGCCAAAGCAAAAACAACACCCAGTTGTGGATGTGACTGGTGATGCAAGGAAAGTCTGATGCTGTAAAGAGCAGTATTGCATAGGAACCTGGAATGTTAGATCCTTGAATCAAGGCAAATTGGAAGTGGTCAAACAGGAGATGGCAAGAGTGAACATCGACATTTTAGGAATCAGTGAACTAAAATGGACTGGAATGGGTGAATTTAACTTAGATGACCATTGTATCTACTAATGTGGGCAAGAATCCCTTAGAAGAAATGGAGTAGCCATCATAGTCAACAAAAGAGTCTGAAATGAAATACTTGGATGCAGTCTCAAAAATGACAGAATGATCTCTGTTCATTTCCAAGACAAACCATTCAATATCACAGTAATCCAAGCCTATGCCACAAGCATTAATGCTGAAGAAGCTGAAGTTGAACGGTTCTATGAAGACCTACAAGACCTTCTAGAACTAACACCCAAAAAAGATGTCTTTTTCATTATTGGGGGCTGGAATGCAAAAATAGGAAGTCAAGAAATACCTGTAGTAACTGGCAAATTTGGCCTTGGAGTACAAAATGAAGCAAGTCAAAGGGTAACAGAATTTTGCCAAGAGAACGCATTGGTCATAGCAAACACCCTCTTCCAACAACACAAGAGAAGACTACGCTTGGACATCACCAGATGGTCAATACCAAAATCAGGTTGATTATATTCTTTGCAACCAAAGATGGAGAAGCTATATACAGTCAACAAAAGCAAGAGCGGGAGCTGACTGTGGCTCAGATCATGAACTCCTTATTGCCAAATTCAGACTTAAATTGAAGAAAGTAGGTGAAACCACTAGATCATTCAGGTATGACCCAATTCAAATCCATTATGGTTATACAGTGAAAGTGACAAATAGATTCTAGGGATTAGATCTGACAGAGGGAGTGCCTGAAGAACTATGGATGGAGGTTCATGACATTGTACAGGAGGCAGGGATCAAGACAATTCCCAAGAAAAAGAAATGCATAAAGGCAAAATGGCTGTTTGAGGAGGCCTTACAAATAGCTGAGAAAAGAAAAGACGTGAAAGGTAAAAGTGAAAAGGAAAGATATACCCATTTGAATGCAGAGTTCCAAAGAATATTGAGGAGAGATTAAAAAAAGCCTTCCTTAGTGATCAATGCAAAGACATAGAGGACAACAATAGAATGGGCAAGACTAGAGATCTCTTCAAGAAAACTAGAGATACCAAGGAAACATTTCTTGCAAAGATGGCACAATAAAGGACAGAAATGGTATGAACCTAACAGAAGCAGAAGATTAAGAAGAGGTGGCAAGAATACAGAGAAGAGCTAAACAAAACGGATCTTCATCACCCAGATAACCACAATGGTGTGATAACCAACCTGGAGCCAGACATCCTGGAATGTGAAGTCAAGTGGGCCTTAGGAAGCATCACTATGTAAAAAGGCTAGTGGAGGTGATGGAATTCCAGTTGAGCTATTTCAAATCCTAAAAGATGATGCTATGAAAGTGTTGTGCTCAATATGCCAGCAAACTTGGAAAACTCAGCAGTGGTCACAGGACTCGAAAAGGTCAGTTTTCATTCCAATTTCAAAAAAAGTCAATGCCAAAGAATGCTCAAACTACCGCACAATTCCACTCATCTCACATGCCAGCAAAATAATGCTCAAAATTCTCCAAGCCAGGCTTCTGTTCTGTGTGTGAACTGTGAACTTTCAGATGTTCCAGCTGAATTTAGAAAAGGCAGAGGAATCAGAGGTCAAATTGCCAACATCCTTTGGATCATTGAAAAAGCAAGAGAGTTCCAGAAAAACATCTATTTCTGCTTTATTGACTATGCCAAAGTCGTTGACTGTGTGGATCACAACCAAGTGTGGAAAATTCTTAAAGAGACAGGAATACCAGACCATCTGACCTGCCTCCTGAGAAATCTGTATGCAGGTCAGAAGCAACAGTTAGAACTGGACATGGAACAACAGTTTGGCTCCAAATCGGGAAAGAAGCACATCAAGGCTATATGTTGTCCCTCTGCTTATATAACTTCTATGCAGAGTACATCATGCCAAATGCTGTACTGGATGAAGCACAAGCTGGAATCAAGATTGCCAGGAAAAATATCAATAATCTCAGATACACAGAGATGACACCACCCTTATGGCAGAGCATATTGATGATAGTGAAAGAGGAGAGTGAAAAAGTTGGCTTAAAGTTCAACATTCAGAAAAGTGTCATGGCATTTGGTCCCATCACTTCATGGCAAATAGATGGGGAAATAGTGGAAACAGTGGCTGACTTTATTTTTTGGGCTCCAAAATCACTGCAGATGGTGATTGCAGCCATGAAATTAAAAGATGCTTACTCCTTGGAAGGATAGTTATGACCAACCTAGACAGCATAATAAAAAGCAGAGACATTACTTGTCAACAAATATCTGTTTAGTCAAAGCTATGGATTTTACAGTAGTCATGTATGAATGTGAGAGTTGGACTATAAAGAAAGCTGAGTGCGGAAGAATTGATGCTTTTGAACCGTGGTGTTGGAGAACTCTTGAGAGTCCTTTGGAGTATAAGGAGATCCAACCAGTCCATCCTAAAGGACATCAGTGCTGAATATTTGTTGGAAAGACTCATGCTGAATCTGAATTCCAATCCTTTGTCCACCTGATGCAAAGAACTGACTCATTGGAAATGACCCTGATGCTGGGAAAGATTGAAGGTAGGAGTAGAACGGGATGACAGAGGATGAGATGAGTGGATGGCATATCCGACTTCATGGACATGACTTTGAATGAAGTTGGTGATGGACAGCAAAGCCTGGCATGAAGCAGTCCATGGGGTCGCAAAGAGTCTGACAAGACTGAGTGACAGAACTGAACTGTCTGAAAAATATACTTAAATTGTTCTAGTGCAAAATGTTCTAAGTTTATTTCCTTTATATTTAAACCTTCATGAATATCCTTATTTTATTATTTAGGATATTCAGGATAAAATTTTATAAATTTTTAAAGAGCTTTGTTACATTTTGACAAATTGTTCTCCAGATAATTTTTTTTTAACGTTTTATACCCCTGGCAAGTATGATGCCTCTTTTCTTATGTCTAAGACTAGATTTTAAATATATGTGCATAGTTCATTCCTTTTGACAATTTGTAAGTTTTTATATTCACAGATTTTCATTACTCAGATTAAACATTTATGTCTATGTTTTAGAGCCAGTTAAAGTTTTTAAAAATTAATTTTGTCTTTGAACTTGTCCATTTTCTAATGGAATTTTTATTTTATTTTTTGATGTCAGACTGAATTTTACTGATGAGCTGTTTCTTGTTAATGGAAGAAAACACATTTCAGGTAGAGAGCAAGTATACCAAGCATCCATAAATAGGAAATAAAATTTAAATTTGCTAATAACAGATGTATTCTAGGTCCATCCTTTTCCCTCATTCCTGCCCCAGTTAGAGAATTTCTTCATGTGTTTAATCAGCCACCGTAAATTTAATCTCCCCAATGTTTCCTGAAGCTCTGCCTCCCTCTCTTTTCTCCCCTGCTGCCACTACTGTTAGCTCAGGTTCTCTTTCACTTCTGTGGACCATCGCAGTAGCTTTCTTTGAGCCTCCAGCTTTGCCTTATTCACACTGTTCTCAATATGAGCTTCATGAAACACATATCTAGACCATCATGGAGTTTTAGAAATTTGCTTTGTGTAAGTCTTTTACATATAATGATGTTAACTCTTTATTGACTTTATATTACAAGTCCCCTTGCGGTTTGTCCTTTACCTTTTAACTTTCTTCATGATGCTTTTTCACATTTCAAGTAGGTTAGTAATAATGTAGCCAATTTATTTTCTTTTTTATTCTGCCTTTGGTTTCAAGGAGGTTTACTTTATTTTTTTAGTATTTTTAATTAATTTTTATTGGAGTATAGTTGTTCTACAATGTTGTGTTGGTTTCTTTCAAAGAGCTTTATTTCAAAATGTTAAAGTCCTTGCTTTTTCAGAAATTGTCTTGGAGTACATTTATGGTTTCTTTAAATGCCTAAAGCCAACATTTAAAGCAATATTATTTATAAAACAAGAGAGAGTTGTCATACTCATGGCTGATGGTTGGAATCTGTCTTACTCCATGGCTTGGAGAGAGACCTCTGGTGCCTTAACTCAAAATGAAGGGGACTGGAAGCTCAGAGCAGAGCAGAGCTGCCCACCGTCAGGGCTGACTGAACCTTTGCCCTGTGGTCTGTTCCAGGCCCTGATCTCTCTCCCTCCTTTTATCTGCTTTATCCTCATGCCTTGCTTCCTGGTCATTCGTTACACATGGACTTTCTCCACCTGGTCTGTGTGTATTCTTCTCTGAACACTTCCCTAAATGAACCTCTTGCCTTCTCATGCTCAATTATACAAACTTATACTTGGCTCGTAAATTTGCCCAAGAATACTATCAACAACAAAAATAAACAGTCTTGAGGATTTTTTTTTTTTTTTAATGTAGCAGAGATTCTAGTAAGCAGCCTTTGGGTACAAATTCACTGAATCTCAGAACCATTCAACAATGTTGTTGTTCAGTTGCTAAGTCGTGTCTAACTCTTGTGATCCCATGGACTGTAACCCACCAGGCTCCTCTGTTCGTGGCATTTTCCAGGCAAGAATATTGGAGTGTGTTGCCATTTCCTCCTCCATGGGATCTTCCCCATCCAGGTATCAAACCCGAGTCTTCTGCGGCTCCTGCATTGGCAGGCTGAGTGAGCCACTTGGGAAGCCTGATATTATTAAAATTCTTTCCAGCTAAGGAAATGGAGACACAGGATTTTAAAGTTGCCCAGCTGGTGAGATAAAGGAAAACCCCACAGCCCCTCTTTCTATACTCCTCCAGGGTGATCAAGTTCCCCATGCCTTGCCTGACTCTTTGCTGATGCCATTTTTAGGTAGTGACCTGCTAATGTACTAAAGCTGCTCTGATCATTCCATCCTTAACAACCACTGGCATTAACTGAACCAGGCTTGCCTCTGTAGAGGCTGTAGAACCAACAGTCCACTGCCTCACTTCTGTAAATAAATTACTTATGTTGATTGAGAAGGGTTTTGTAAGGGTTTATTGTAAGGGTTTTTTGTAAGGGCTTATTGTAAGGGTTTTGCCTTACAAATTATTTTGTCGTCCAGTGACTAGCATGGCAGGTCTCACAAAGTAAGCACTTGATAACTGTGTGACAGAAGTGATGCGTACACCCTAAGAATTAAACATTCTATGTTCAAAATTTAGCTTTACCTTTTAGTTTTTGGCAGACATAAGAAATTGTTTAAGCTTTATGATTTTAGTCATAAAGTGGGTATAGTATATGATCAAGAAAAAAGGATAAAAATCTGAGCAGGTGACAGCCACAAAAATGTATATGATATTTTGACTTACAGTTTCAGATTATCAAGGAATTTCAAGTGCTAAGTAGCTCAGTCGTGTCTGACTCTTTGTGGCCCCGTGGACCGTAGCCCACCAGGCTGCTCTGTCTTTGGGCTTTCCCAGGCAAGAATTCTGGAGTGGGTTGCCATTTCCTTCTCCAGGGGATCTTCCTGAGCCAGGGATCAAACCCAGGTCTCTCATGGCTCCTGCATTGGCAGACATGGTCTTTACCACTAGCACCAACTGAGAAACCCCAAAGAACTTCAGTTGCTTTAAATCATCATTTCGCTTTTTAAAAATCTTAATATATTTTAGTTTAAAAAAGTTATGAATACCTGTATATGTATGGCTGAGTCTCTTCACTGTTCACCTGGAAATATCACAACATTGTTAATCGGCTATACCTCAATACAAAATAAAAAGTTTAAAAAATTTAAAAGCCATTCTTAAAAAAGAAAAAATTATAGGGTAGCAGTTTGATAGGATAGTATGCAGTCATTACTAATGACATTAAAATATGGAAGATCGTAGGAGATGAATGTTAAGTAAAAAAAATGAAAACTAAAGTTATGTATATGCTATTACTATGTCTGAAGTATATATATATATATGTATATATATATATAATAGCTAAAATATACATATAGGCATAGCTCAAAGATGAATAAGCAATAATGGAACCATTGTGTTGGAATAATGGGATTATTTATATGCTTTCTCCTTTTCTGAATTATCATTAGTTTTGATATATTACATTTACAGACTTACAGGTAAAACAATACTGTTCCCCAATGTCCCTGATGTAACTTACTATATTACCTTGAATAAAAAGGATTTCATTCAGTATTCACTGAAAATATAACAACACCATAAACATTTTATTTGTGGAAGCCTGATCTTAAAGCTCAACTTTCAGAAAACTAAGATCATGGCATCTGGTCCCATCACTTCATGGGAAATAGATGGGGAAACAGTGGAAACAGTGTCAGACTTTATTTTTGGGGGCTCCAAAATCACTGCAGATGGTGATTGCAGCCATGTAATTAAAAGACGCTTACTCTTTGGAAGAAAAGTTATGACCAACCTGGATAGCATATTATCCATGGCTGATTCATGTTGGTGTATGACAAAGACCACTACAATATTGTGGAGTGGTTGGCCTCCAACTAATAAAAATAAACGAAAAAAAAATAAAAACAGCATAAAAAAATAAATAAAAAATAAAAGCAGAGACATTACTTTGCCAACAAAGGTCCGTCTAGTCAAGGCCATGGTTTTTCCAGTAGTCAAGTATGGATGTGAGAGTTGGACTATAAAGAAAGTTGAGTGCCGAAGAATTGATGCTTTTGAACTGTGGTGTTGGAGAAGGCTCTTGAGAGTCCCTTGGACTGCAAGGAGATCCAACCAGTCCATCCTAAAGGAGATCAGTCCTGGGTGTTCATTGGAAGAACTGTTGTTGAAGCTGAAACTCCAATACTTTGGCCACCTGATTCGAAGAGTTGACTCATTTGAAAAGACCCTAATGCTGGGAAGGATTGGGGGCAGGAGGAGAAGGGGACGACAGAGGATGAGATGGCTGGATGGCATCACCGACTCGATGGACACGGGTTTGGGTGGACTCTGGGAGTTGGTGATGGACAGGGAGGCCTAGCGTGCTGCAATTCATGGGGTTGCAAAGAGTCGGACACGACTGAGTGACTGAACTGGACCGGACTGGATCTTGTAACAGACTAAAACTTATTAGGAAAGAGATATAAATGATTTTTCAGCTACTGTCTTCCAATTTAGTAAATTATTATCCTAATACAAAATTGGAACTCTTATGGAATCCAAGAATCATTGTATTTGTCAAGCCTTTTATGTTTTCTGCATTCATAGAGTTTATTACTAAATTAATTCCCAAAGAGTAAATATGCCACTAAAATGATTCAGGCAGTTTTAAAATTTGGAGTTATGTGAGAGTTAACTGTGCAAATTATCTAGTATGTTATTTTATTTTGTTGAATAAATCAATTTAACCAAGAAGAGGTGTTTCTAAATGAAAAGTAGAAAGCATTTTGCTAAAGAAGTTCTAAAAATGAGAAAAAGGCTGCCAGGATTATTTTTTAAATAAATAAGCATTTCTCTAAATTATATTACTTAGATTTTTTTCATATGTTGAATTTCCTCCTTGTTTTGCTTTAGCTGATTTTAAAATATGTTTAACTAGTTTAATATAGAGTGGATATAAGGCAATGTATTTTTAAATGTCAAGATAATTTTATAACTTTCTCTCACTACTAAGTGATTTAGCACAGACTGTGTTAAAATGATAATGACAACATCCAGAGTCTGTTACTAAAAAAAAAACAAAAAAATCCAAAAACTCTCCATTAATGCCATTAGTCATGGGAAATAGAAAAATGCTCTAAAATCTCTCCCCTTCTCGTCTGGCTTCTATTCTGAGAGCCATCTAGCTTTACCTGGAGAGATAAAAAAAGAAAGAAAAAAAAAAAACCCTCACTCGTTTTTGCACTTGTTGTTGTTCAGTCACTCAATCATGTCCAACTCTGCAACCCCATGGAGTGCAGCACGCCAGGCTTCCTTGTCCTTCAGCATCTCATGGAGCTTGCTCAGACTCATGTCCATTGAGTCAGTGATGCCATCCAGCCATCTCATTCTTTGTCATCCCCTTCTCCTCCTGCCTTCAATCTTTCCCAGCATCAGAGTCTTTTTTTTGCACTATCACTCTATAATATTTTGGGATACTAAAAGAGTGGTAACAGTGATTTGGAACCTCCTCCCCAATACTACCCCAGGTGGAGAAGAATAGTAATTTTTCCTTACCACTCCACTACAACCTTGAGATTGGACTTGTAAACAAATCCACCATTGCTGATAAATCATAACAGAAATTCACTTCCTGAAACTTTCTATTATAAACTTTAGGAAAAAATAATGTCTTTGTAGCTGAGTATAAAGTCAACCTTGATTTGATGCTTTAATTAATTGATACCAATTTGGCACTGGAAATACCTTCTCCTGGGAGAGTTTTTCACTCATCTTGATCGACCTGCCACCTGGTAGCCCTTCAGTGAAAGTTCCATTTAAACTAGAGAAACTGATCCCATGGGAAACCTCATAAAAATCTGCTAGCTGACACTGTGATAGAACTGAACATTAGTGAACCTGGTTGTAGTGTCATTATTTTAATTTCTTTCATACAAAAGAGAGACAAGGGGAGTATGAGGGAAAATTCTGTCTACCTTTATGGGCATTAAACTAGGGTGCCCTTCTCATATGACAAGAAGATGCTAATTTCATCCCATTTCTAATTCAAATTAAGTTCAATAAGTCTTTTGAGAATTATTACCTCAATATATTTGAGTATATTATGACATCATGTAAGTCATTGTTACGTGATTTTTATATTTGTCTGAACTATTATGTATATATGTATACACACACACACACACACACACACACACATATATATATAGCAATCAAATAGAACAGAATCATATTTGTTTCCAGAGCCTTCCTCTGGATATAAAACTTGAAAGAAAAATCTTTTTTTCAAATTTTCAGTCCTCAGTATGAAGCAGATTTGACATTTCAAAGGTAATTTTAAGTGATTATTATTTGCATAGTAAATTCTCAAGATTCCCTATATGCTCAGACACTTTGCAGTGAGCTAAAGTCATTTGAAAAAGCAATGCACCTGGCATTTATATCCTAAAGAGGTGCCAAGCTTAACTAAAATATACTTTAAAGATTTTCTCCATTGGTTTAATTTAGATTTTAATGCTATTTTTAACTCCTTAGTTAAAGGAAAAACTAACCATGAGAACTTCAGTTTATGAGGTCAGGTGAAGCTCTACTAGGCATGGATAGGATTCCAACATACTTTTTTTTAGTTGATTTATTAAATATTGTTTAGATTTGGATTAATTTTGGCCTCAGCGGCCAACCCTCATCACAATCAGAGTTACTATCCATACAAGTCTTTACTTGAAGAAGCTTCAGAAAGGAAAAAACTACTTACTTCACTCAGTCGTAATTAAGAGTTTTCTGTTGTGTGGGGACCAGTCATTGGCGCCTAGCTTTTCAACTTAGAAATAAGATGAAGGGCAACAAAACCAACATGAGCCTCCATCAACTTTGGAGCTGCCAGAATTCTAGTCAGTTTGTAATTCTCTTAAAGAACAAATACTTGTCTCTTTCCCTTTGTTGAGATACATTTTCAAGATTATGTATAGGCAAGACCTCAGAAAATTTCACAAGGTATCATGAAGTTGGTTTGAAACCATCCTAAGATTGCTTTTGTCACTGTCACTCACCCAGAAATCTTTGGATTATTGGACTTTTCCAACACTGGCCTGGTTGCCCTCACCCTTCAGCTCTTTTCTCCTGTACCAACCTAATAGCAATGCAAAACCCACATTGCTTCCACTCTGTAAGCTATAACCTTTGTAAGCTACTACCCTCCATGGCTCTCCATTACTATAAGACCAGATCCAGTTTCCTCAACTGGTTTCCAGTGTTTTTCACTTTCTGCTCCATCTTTATATAAAAATTTTATTATGTGACAGATACTCTATGAATAGAGTTTTTAGTTTAGCATATTTTAAGTATTGAGTTAAATTTTATTTTATATGAGATGTTTTAACTAGTTAATGGTTAAAATAATATTAAATTATATATACACACACACACACACACACACCCCATATATATGAGTTAAGCTCTGTTTCTAACTACATGCCCATAGGCAAATACTCATTAAGTCATCATCACAGCCTCATTTGTCCCTCATTTTACAGATAGGAAAACTGAGGCACAGGAAGCTAAATGCCTTTCTCAAGGTCAAAAAGCTGATAAATGGGAGAGTGAGAAGGCATCCCCAAGCAGTGTGGCTCTGAGAGACTGTCCATTTCCCCACTGCATTATGGCATTATGCTGCTTCTTCAGCTCCTTCACAATATTAAAAATTATGCCAAGCTATCAAAACCTTTAAGTGATGCCCTCATTCATGCCATTATAGGGCATATTAATGGTGGGAGAAGGATGAAAGGTGACAGTCTCGTTTCCCAGAGCCCTTATTCAGAACTTTATTGCTTGTCATGCTGCAAGATTCATGTCTCTCCATTTCCAGATTTTCCACTGCTTGAAGCTTAATTGTGTTTCTTTTGCATTCCTGTAGCACATATACTTCCTATGTAATTTGATCACTCAGCTGCCCATATAGTCAGTCATGGATACAAAGTATTGCTGAGTCTGAGGAGGATAAAGGAAACCTTCCTCTGAGCTCTGTTGCTTTTTTTCCCCTCTCTAACTACCAGCCTTGTCTTGGCTTTTCCTTTTTACCATTTTGGCAGGCATTTATCATAAATCTCTGTGGCTTTTTTGTAGAGAAAGTAGTAATTTATGATCTTGGTGCCGCTTTGAAGAATAGAGTTACCTCCTTAGTGGCACCCTCACTATACCTCTTTAGTCATAATTGCTCTGGTTCACGGTCACTGAGTTGGTGGTTTGTCCTAAACACTTGGCCTCTTTCCTTCTAGCAGTGACTCAATTGCCCTTTCTCTTTTCTACAATTCCCTCAATCACTTATGTTGTGCAGAGGAAAGCACAAGCTTCAGAAACTGAAATTAAAGATATCTGTCAAAAGAAAGAAAGCATATGTATATGTATATATACATATATATAATTTTATGTTTAATGTGGTGTTAATATACGGAATTAGAAATATATCATTAATGAATCAAATGTATCATGTGTTTGCATATGTATACACCCACATATTTCAAAGGATTAATTTGAAGACTTCCCTTTGAAATATCATTTTTCCATGTTATTATAAGATTTTTTCTTTTTTTTAACTGAAGGAAAATTGCTTTACAATGTTACGTTGGTTTCTGCCATACAATAATGCAAATCAGCCATAATTACACATATATCCTTTCTTTCTTGAGCCTCCCTCCCCCACCCCCATTCCACTCCTCTAGTTGATCAGGTACTTTGTCATTCATACAAGAGGAGCATGCTTGTTCTCAAGTTGAAAAGTTGAAAACTAAACTACTCAGTTTGTCTTACAGTAATTATTCTAGTGAGAACTTGTGACTAATGTTTTAAAATTCTTAGGTTATGCACATTGGTGGTCTGTCCTAAATATTCCTCTCAACCAAACATTTGGTCATTAAATTGAACTTTCAAATACAACATTATACTTTAAGTTGAAAGTAAAAGTGAAAGTCACTCAGTAATGTCCAACTCTTTGCAACCCCATGGACTATACAGTCCATGGAATTCTCCAGGCCAGAATACTTGAGTGGGTAGCCTTTCCCTTCTTCAGGGGATCTTCCCAACCCAGGGATAGAACCCACATCTCCCGCATTGCAGGTGAATTCTTTACCAGCTGAGTCAAAAGGGAAGCCCAAGAATACTGGAGTGGGTAGCCTATCCCTTCTCCAGGGTGGATCGTCCCTACCCAGAAATCAAACCAGGGTCTCCTACATTGCAGGTGGAATCTTTACCCACTGAGCTATCAGGGAATCCATACTTTAAGTTATACCCATATAAACTAAAAGGATACCATTCTATAAGAAATGATTAGAAAAACCCTAGAATTTCCTTTCTATTGCTGGAAAAGAGTCAAAAACAATAATATGAGGATTAAATGATATGAAAATTACTTTGCACAATGCCTTGCATATAACTGGTGGTCATAAAAGTGTATATTTTATTTAATAATACTGTGTATATGTTCTTGTCTCCAGAAGTTTGCTTGGAAATTAAGTGCTCTTACAGAGTGTCTCCTTTTCATCTTCTTGCTAAAATGAATTTCCCTCTATTTCAAAGTTCACCTTAATCACTGTGTGAAGACTTGGCTGAATAGTTAGTCTCACATACATGAAACCAGGCTTCCCAGGCGGCTCAGTGGTAAAGAATCTGTCTTTAATGTAGAAGACATGGATTTGATACCTGGGTCAGGAATATCCCCTGGAGAAGGAAATAGCAACTGGTTCCAGTGCTCTTGCCTGGAAAATTCCAGGGACAGAGGAGCATGGAGGGCTGCAGACCCCTGGGTCGCAAAGAGTCAGACATGACTGAGTGACACACGAACACACGAAACCATGTTTACTTTCATTGTTGTTGCTCAGTCGCTCTGTCATGTTCGACTCTTTGTGACCACATGGACTGCAGCACGCCAGGCTTTCCTGTCCTTCACCATCTCCCAGAGCTAGCTCAAATTCACATCCATTGAGTTGGTGATGCCATCCAACCATCCTGTCCTCTGTCATCTCCTTCTCCTCCTGCCTTCAGTCTTTCCCACCATCAGAGTAATTTCAGTGTCACATCTTTTTGTCATTTCATACTGTTCATGGGGTTCTCAAGGCAAGAATGCTGAAGTGGTTTACCATTCTCCTCTCTAGGGGACCACATTTTTGTCAGAATTCTCTACCAAGACCCTTCCGTCTTGGGTGGCCCTACACAGCATGGCTCATAGTTTTTTTGAGTTAGACAAGGCTGTGATCCATGTGATCAGTTTGGTTAGTTTTCTGTGATTGATTATTTTTCATTAGGTGCCTCATTTGGATGATATATAATATGTATATATTGTACTACATGCAGTTAGATGGACTGCTATATTATGAACTGTTACTGTTGTTTTAATTTTGGGATAGCTGTGCCCCATCTTTTTCCACCTTAGTTATGAACAGCCTAAACACAGGAGCTGACTTATAGTCCATACAGTATTCACCATTATACTCCATGCCTGGGGGCAAGCATTCATGTGATTTTTTTCAGGAGTTTGTACATATATAATTCTCAAAGGAATGTTTGTTTTTCTTTTCCAGTGAAATGGGGTAAGGAAATACAAAAGCAATTTTAATAGAAATTTGCTGAAAACTGTTATATATGATATAATGTTTATTATTGTTATTATTATTTTTGGAGTTCTATACTCACCTTCTCAGGAACTGTTTGATGACTGAATATTCCTGCTCTTTTCCATGACTTAGAGTTTAGCATATTTATTTCTCTGACACATATACACGAAATTTCTTTTTTAAAAAGTTCTTCAAAGTTTGTTAGCAAACCACAACCATACATAAATGCTTCAATTCTGCAAGTCCAGCTTCGTGTGCTCTGAGCATCTGAAGTTTGAAAAAAAGTGGAAGTGAAAGTCATTGAGTCCTGTCCAACTCTTTGTGACCCCATGGATTATACAGTCCATGGAATTCACTAAGCCAGAATACTCAAGTGGGTAGCCTTTCCCTTAACCAGGGCATCTTCCCAACCCAGGGATCGAACCCAGGTCTCCCGTATTGCAGGTGGATTCTTTACCAGCTGAGTCACAAGGGAAGCCCAAGAATCCTGGAGTGGGTAGCCAACACTTCTCCAGCAGATCTTCCCAACCCAGGAATCCAGCTGGGGTCTCCTGCATTGCAGACGGACTCTACCAACTGAGCTATCAGGGAAACCCTCTGATGTTGATATGTGACTAATATATTAAATCATTTTAGGATGAGAGGTGGAAAGAGGAGAAGCCAGAATAATTGTTTAGTACTGAAATCACCTAGGCAAAATTGTCACTTACTTTAGTCAATTATTCCCATTTAAAGAAACGTTCCATTATTCATTCAGTTCAGTTCAGTCACTCAGTCGTGTCAGACTCTGCAATCCCATGGACTGCAGCATGCCAGCCTCCCTGTGAATCACCAACTTCCAGAGTTTACTCAAACTCATGTCTGTTGAGTCGGTGGTGCCATCCAACCATTTCATCCTCTGTCATCCTCTTCTCCTCCTGCCTTCAATCTTTCCAAGCATCAGGGTCTTTTCAGATGAGTCAGTTCTTTACATGAGGTGGCCAAAGTATTGGAGTTTCAGCTTCAGCATCAGTCCTTCCAATATTTGAATATTCAGGGCTGATTTCCTTTAGGATGGACTGATTGGATCTCCTTGCAGTCCAAGGGACTCTCAAGAGTCTTCTCCAACTCCACAGTTCAAAAGCATCAATTCTTCAGCCCTCAGCTTTCTTTATAGTCCAACTCTCACACCCATACATGGCTACTGGAAAAACCATAGCCTTGACTAGATGGACCTTTGTTGACAAAATAATGTCTCTGCTTTTTATTATGTTGTCTAGGTTGGTCATAACTTTTCTTCCAAGGAGTAAGGGTCTTTTAATTTCATGGCTGCAGTCACCATCTGCAGTGATTTTGGAGCCCCCCAAAATAAAGTCTGTCACTGTTTCCACTGTTTCCCCATCTATTTGCCTTGAAATGATGGGACCGGATGCCATGATCTTAGTTTTCTGAATGTTGAGTTTTAAGCCAAATTTTTCACTCTCCTCTTTCACTTTCATCAGGAGGCTTTTTAGTTCCTCTTCACTTTCTGCCATAAGGGTGGTGTCATCTGCATATCTGAGGTTATTGATATTTCTCCCGGCAACCTTGATTCCAGTTTGTGTTTCATCCAGCCCAGTGTTTCTCATGATGTACTCTGCATAGAAGTTAAATAAGCAGAGGGACAATATGCAGCCTTGAAGTACTCCTTTCCCAATTTGGAACCAGTCCAGTTCTAACTGTTGCTTCTTGACCTGCACACAGATTTCTCAAGAGGCAGGTCAGGTGATCTGGTATTCCCATCTCTTTCAGAATTTTCCACAGTTTTTTGTGATCCACAAAAGGCTTTGGCATAGTCAATAAAGCAGAAGTAGATGTTTTTCTGGAACTCACTTGCTCTTTCGATGATCCAACGGATGTTGGCAATTTGGTCTCTGGTTCCTCTGCCTTTTCTAAAACCAGCTTGAACATCTGGAAGTTCACAGTTCACACACTGTTGAAGCCTGGCTTGGAGAATTTTGAGCATTACTTTACTAGCCTGTGAGATGAGTGAGATTGTGAGATAGTTTGAGCATTCTTTCGCATTGCCTTTCTTTGGGACTGGAATGAAAACTGACCTTTTCAAGTCCTGTGGCCACTGCTGAGTTTTCCAAATTTTCTGGCTTATTGAGTGCAGCACTTTCACAGCATCATCTTTTAGGATTTGAAATAGCTCAAATGGAATTCTATCACCTCCACTAGCTTTGTTCATAGTGATGCTTCCTAAGGCCCACTTGACTTCACATTCCAGGATGCCTGGCTCTAGGTGAGTGATCACACCATCATGATTATCTGGGTCGTGAAGATCTTTTTTGTATAGTTCTTGTATTCTTGCCCCCTCTTCTTAATATCTTCTGCTTCTCTTAGGTCCATACCATTTCTTTCCTTTATTGTGCCCATCTTTGCATGAAATGTTCCATTATTGGTATCACTTATTTCCAGAATTATCATGTTGGTAATTATCCTTTGGGTCCCTGAGCATACAACTTCCTATTCCCTCTTGGGAGGGTTATTAGTCAGTGACTCTTAGATTGAAGTTGTAATTTTAACAGGAATTTGTGTTTTTAAGCATAACTCCTGGCAGAATTGTATATTTTTAAAAATTACCTCAGGCAATTTTTAACATCCAGGAAATTTGGAAAACATTAGTATGAAGTTGTTATCTTTCTTGTCTGCTCCCTTCATTCCTAGTTACAAATCCTTGTGGACATCACCTACCACAATTACTGGTTTTACTCGGAGCATTTCTTATGAGCTGGATATAGAGGTGGCAAGACAGAGTTTATTAAGGTTCTTTTAATGGCAAAGACCTAAGAGGGCTGTTAGCTGGTGAATTGTCTTCATCACTTACAAGATATTTCTAATTAGAACAATTTACTGTCCTTGATTAAATGCATAGGGTTCCCACAGATTTCAGTTTAGAGACTGTTTCTGAAAGCACATTCCTCATGTATGAATTTCTTTTGTTCCTTGTTGTTTCAGTCTTTTCAAAGTGTTCCTCTTTGAAAGAATTCGAAATTGGGTTTCTGGGAAAAGCGAACAGCTTTGAACTTCAGTGGTATCATTCACTTCACATGAAAATAAGAAAACCAGTGTCATATATTGCTCAAATCTTTTTCATTAAGTATCTTCCTTTGGTCTTTTTTTTTTTCCTTGTCTTTTTTGATGCCTTCTTGTGGTTGTCTGTAGTCTTCAATCATCACAGGTATTTGTGGGCTGGAATATATTTGAGCCACTGAGCACAGAGTCTGTGAAGGAGCGCACGCTCTCAGTTGGAAGCCCCTTTCCTGAGAAATAAATGTACTGCAGAAAATTTAAATTGCTTCTACTTTTTGGACAGTGCTTTCTTTTTATAAAACTAAGATACGCTCTTTGTTGTTATTTCCAGCTCTGAATTCCGTCTGTTCTAAGATGTTTACAGTTCTCTTTCTTATATCTAGTTTGAGTCAGAAGTTGGACCAGATGTTCTTCCTGGTGTATCTGCCTGGATGGATTGCTGGTTTTGTGCCTCTGTCTCACAGTGTTTTTTAACTTAAGCTGCAGGCAACTATGATAGTACTTAATTTTGACTCTCTCATGGCATAAATAAGAAACTCGGGTTATTCCGCTTAGACTGCATAGTTAGCCTCCTCCTATCATCCTCTTAGTTGGTAGCTGGTGCCATGTAGCCGTCTGAGTAGGTGCTAGTGACGAAGTATCCACTTGCAATGCAGGAAACATAAGGAGACATAGGGTTCGATCCCTGGGTTGGGAACATCCCCTGGACGAGTACATGGCAATCCTCCATTGCCTGGAGACTCCCATAAACAGAGGAGCCTGGCAGGCTACAGTCCATAGGGTCGCAAAGAGTTGGACAGGACTAAAGCGACTTGGCACTCACTCACAGCCATCTAAGTAGAGAGATTTCTTAAAACACAGAGGTACAGTTGATAAGCGGCTCTACGCTTGCGTGACCAAAGTGTATTATGCCATCAGATTTGGGAAGCGAGATTCCAAGATTTTCCTTTTTTGTTTGTTTTTTAAGTGAAATCAGAGGCATTGCCTTTGTAAAATGTGAAGCTCTGTTAAGTGAACATAGTACATCTTTCTTATTTAAATATTGCTCATTAATGTTGGAACAATTATGCAGATAATGAATATATGCTCTCAGTCCAGCAAGTGGGATAAAAATCACTTTCTTGGGCTGCCTGTATCTCTACTCATGAGACTTGTGTGCCTCTAAAGTTAGCTGGAGAGATGTTCCAAGTGAGCAGATATGGATCAGTAATGCCCATTTTATCCTTTGTACTAGTCTCTTTGAGAGTTTCTGCATAGAATCACGGCCTCCTGGGTTCTGTTTTCAGAGCACTGGAGAATGCCATTATGTAATATCTCATCTTCCAAAGAGGGTGCACCATTGAATTAGCTGCATGGTGGGTCCCGGATTACCCAAATATGATTGCTAGATAAAATATTATTTACTGTCTTCTGCTACTTGCACATAACTTTCTTTTTTGTCTTTCGTTATGAATGTTGCATGGATTTCGAACTCTTTCCTCTTGTAGTGTAATTCTTTCCTCTGTCCTCTCTTTGTATTTCATCTCAGTGAACAACTCTAATGTATCAGTTTTCTAGAAATAGACAAAAATGTACCAAATTGTAAACATTGCAATATAGTGCTTGCTTTTTTACATATCTCCTTTCAGTTTTAACACATTTCCATTATTTCTATTTTATTTTCAAATCATTTCAAAGTCATTTCCTATCTTCTACTTAGTATTTTTCATAATTTCAGGCAGAGCAGAAACAATATTTATTACATGTGATTTAGGATCACTTATAGAGAATAAAAGGTTATAGCATGCCAAACAGGAATGAGATGCCCTCAGAACATGTTCTGTGTTAGGCATGTCTACAAAAGAGTGTTAAAGATCTCTAAGGAGTCAATTTTAATACTGACAATGGGTAAGAATGAAGAAAATGGCATGATCATTTTTTCATAAAAGATCAGAATCAGAGCAAGTGAAAATATCTTATTTTGTAATTTTTAAGTTCAAGAAAAGAGATTCAAATTTATAAATATCCACTCTATATCATACAATCATAAATTCTCTGTTTTTTTTTAAATTATGAAAATATCATGTTTACCAGAAAGTTTGTTTGGGTTTTCTACATGTTATGGAAAAATCAGAATGAAATTTTTGGCTAGCTTAATACTTTTCTCTTTTTCCTACCTTTTCCTGCTACTCTAAAAGTAATTCTGCTTCTTAACATTTTCAACAGACCTTGCAGAAGTAGTTACCATAAGTTATACTAGTTCATTTTATTATTCTTAATTTCATAAAATTTTTGACAAGAGCAATAGTATTTGAGACTTACAAAATTATGAAATAATTACATTTAAATTTCTTGAGATTTTTTTCAATTTTTTTCATTTCACTTTAAGGGTTTGATATACCCTTTCTAACAACTTTCTGCTGTTGAAACACACACACATACAAACATAGAAAGCAGAAAATAGAAATAATGGGAAAAAGGAAAGGAAGGTAGATAGATTAGATAGAAAGATAGATAGATGGATGGAAAACACAATTCTGTAGAAGAAAAAATGAAACTGGCCATTAAACAGTGCCACAATCTAGGAGGGATTCTTTTCCCTTTAAAATGGTACAGCCCAGTCACATTTGGGCTTTGCTGGTAGCTCAGCTGGTAAAGAATCTGCCTGCAATGCAGGCGACCTGGGTTTGTTCCCTTGTCTGGGAAGATTCCCTGGAGAAGGGAAAGGCTACCCACTCCAGTATTCTGGCCTGGAGAATTCCATGGGCTGTATAGGGGTCGCAAAGGGTCCGACACGACTGAGCAACTTTCACTATGCCTTTCAGTCACGTTTATTCTTGGAGATTCAGTACCTAGACCGTGGACAAAACCAGGTCACTGTCATACTCCCAGCCCCCACTCTCTGCCAGCTTTCTGTACTCCCAACCCCCACTCTCTGCCAGCTTTCTGTATGTTTTCTTCTTGGGAAAGTCAGAGTTATTTCCCTTTAACCTCTCATTGGTAAGTCAGCAACTCAAAGATAACAAGAGAATTTAGAAAAGGGATGGAAGACATTGCATAGCCTACTTGAGGTTTATTTCCAGTACATAATGTTTTGCATAATAGTAGAGATAGGCTGAGCCATGATGGTTTAGAGATTTTTCTGGTCAAAGAATATAGACTGCCTCAAATTCACTAGGATGTAAATGCTTCTCCTGGTTAAAGAACTGTTGGAGGGTAGAAGAAAATAAACTTTCATCCCACAAAGCCATACTAGATACATTTCTGGCTATTACTGAAAATTGAACTGGAAGCTCTGCATATCAGCCCTGCCATAAAGTAGAATATTCTTTCAGTTCCAGAGGACAGTGGGAATAAAAAGATTGATCCACACATATCTTGCTTCCGTTAGAAGACTTTTCTGAATGTCATTAACTTTGGATATCAGCACAAGATATCAAAATTGGAGAGGGGCAGGTATTATGTGAAAAGATGGAAAAAATTTAAAAATTATAAAAATAGGTAATATCTTTTGAACCACTTGGAATAATAATGTACTTGTGAAAATAATTTTCTGTAGTAACAATGAATGATTTTTAGAATATATCTACTAACTATTATCATTAAAAAAACACCACAAATTAATAAAAAGGAAAATAAAATTGATGATATAACCTGAGACTAGTAAGTCAAAATAAAAGATCAAACATATTTTATAGACTGATTCAAGCCAATATGAAATAAGGAAATAAGCTAAAGTTTTCAAGTAGCAGATAAAAACAAAAACAAAATAGCATAACTAACTCCAAATATGAGAACATGAACAGTAGAGTTAACAAGTACAGAAAATCAAATAAGCAATATAGAGAAATATTTGTTGTTGCTATTGTTATTCAGTCACTAAGTCACGTCCAACTCTTTGTGACCACGTGGACTGAAGCATGCCAGGTTTTCCTGTCCTTTGTTCTCTCCCAGAGTTTGCTGTCATTCATGTCAATTGAGTTGATGATGCTATTTAACCATCTCATCCTCTGTCATCCCCTTCTCCTTTTATCTTCAATCTTTCCCAGCATCAGGGTTTCCAGTGAGTCAGCTCTTTGCATTAGGTAGCCAAAATATTGGAACTACAGCTTCAGCATCAATCCTTCCAATGAACATTTGGGGTTGATTTCCTTTAAGATTGACTGGTTTGATCTCCTTGCTGTCCAAGGGACTCTCAAAAGAGTCTTCTCTAGCACTACAGTTTGAAAGCATCAATTCTTCAGTGCTCAGCCTTCTTTATGGCCCAACTCTCATCTGTACATGACTACTGGAAAAACTATAGCTTTGACTTTGATATACAGACCTTTGATAGCAAAGTGATGTCTGCTTTTTAATAAGTTGTCTAGGCTTTTGATAGCTTTCCTTCCAAGGAGCAAGCATCTTTTAATTTCATGGCTGCCAGTCATCATCTGCAGTGATTTTGTAGCCCAAGAAAATAAAATCTGTCACTGCTCCCATTTTTTCCTCCCCATGAAGTGATGGGACCTGATGCCATGATCTTAGTTTTCTAAATGTTGAGTTTTAAGTCAGCTTTTTCACTCTCCTCTTTCCCCCTCATTAAGAGACTCTTTAGTTCCTCTTCACTTTCTGCCATTAGGGAGGTATCTTCTGCATATCTGAGGTTGATATTTCTCCTGGCAATCTTGATTCCAGTTGTCATTCATCTAGCCTGGCATTTCGCATCATGTACTCTGCATATTATTTAGATAAGCAAGGTGACAATATACAGACTTGTTGTACTCTTTGCCAATTTTAAAACAGTCAGTTGTTCATGTCCCATACTAAGGCTTCTTTGGAGAAAATATATTATCTCCTCCCTTTCCATTGTTTTCTAAATTATTGTTTATAGTCTTCCAAACCACTTGTCACATAGCACCCTGAATTGGAATTACTTGTCTTCATGTATTAATTCTCAATTATATTTTAATATAGAATTTAATGAGTTTGCATTAGTGTAGTCCTCACTGCATTGATCAAATATTTGCAGAAAGCATAGCTTCTAAAATATATGCTGATTGCTAATATATGATTAATATTTTCTCCTCTGGGAAACCACATACAAACAAGAAATACTAAATCTTTCTACTCCAGACTGATAATATCATGTTAATGCAGTTACTGTTCATACAGTTTACCTAACTGCACTAAGTCAGCAATCCCGAACCTTTTTGGCACCAGGGGCCAGTTTCTTGGAAGACAATTTTTCCATGGGCTTCGGGAGAGGATGGTTTTGGTATGATTCAAAGCACAGTAGGATTTGATCTTCTTAGAAAATCTAATGCTGCTGCTGATCTGACAGCAGGCAGAGCTCAGGTCATAATATGAGCAATGGGGAACAGCTGTAAATACAGATGAGGCTTCTCTTGCCTGCCACTCCCCTCCTGCTGTGTGGCCTATTTCCTAACAAGCCACAACTGGTACTGATCCAGGCCCTGGGGGATTGGAGACTCCTACACTAGGTAACCCAGTCCTTTTCACCATATACTTCACTATAATTTGTATGTGCTTTATCAGAATATTCCTTCATTCAACACATCAACTATTGGATTCAATCCATTATTGTATTAATCGTATGTCAGCTTTGGTTCTAAATATCTCACTATACTGAAATCTAGAATATAATTGTATCCAGAGTCTACAGATAGCATAGCATTTTTTAGGATGTGTTAAGTGGTTTTCTTAAATTTACTTGTTCAGTAAGATTAATGCTATTTTTTAAGCAGAACACATTCACAAACTAAGGGCCACCATATTTCTACTGCTCTTCTTAAAACATTAGGGAAAAACTGCTCTTGAAGTGTTTAGACATCATATTTCTTTCTTCAAAGAGGTGACTTCCTTTAATCATTTGCATTATTTTATCTCTCACATAGGGACATTCTAACTTGTCATTTGTCTTCTGATTCATCCCTCACCCTATAGTTTTACATTTCTCTAACTATAAACTTGACACAACTTCTTACTGACACTGACTCAATTATCTGTTTTAGTATAAATGTTTTAATCCATTCTTGAAGACTTTTCCATGATCACTTAATATTCTAAAATGCCCTCCACTCTAAAGCCTTATAAAAGGCTCCTCCTTCTATCATCTTCCTTTTAGTTACATTTGATAAAAATTCATTTAACCAACTTCACATTTTATTTTCCATATCCCATTGTCACTAATAATCTAATATTTAATCTGTGATTCAGTTTCACCCATCAATGTAAAGAAACAAAGCAAAAGCTCCATGTTTCTGTGGCTTATATTCAGGATTCTAACTTTGCACATCAAAATTCTTCATAACTTATATTATTCAATATTTCCTCATATCCTTTTAGATTAATCTATATAATATACCACTCCTTAAGGTACTTTTACTTCTATGCATTCTCAAAGCATAGAGAATATATATTCATAAACACCTTATATTCCTTTTTGGTTCATTATTTTATACAACAGGAATGTTATACTAATAATGTGCTTTGTCTTTCTTGTTTTAACATAATGTCCATGCTCTGTACAACCTAATGTTTTAAAAGTTGTTAAATGATAGTATTTTCCTCATCCTTTTAGACTATTGAACAAAGCTGAAAGAAAAGATGTATGTATGCTTTTTCAAACACACTATTTTGTATCCACTTCTCCATTGTCCTTATTAGTGTTCCTTTGTCAATGCTATCTTCCCAACATTACCCATTGCCACGTGTTGATGTATCCTGATTCTTCACATTTTATCTTTTGAAATCAACTTTGCTTGGAGGAGTGTGAAATTATCTTACTCAGAAGAGTGAATTCCAAATCTGAGAAGATCCTGAAAGATACCATTTTTTACCATTTGTTACTTCAGGCGGTCATTCAACACACTTTCAGGTCTTTTAATTTCAAGCATCATAATAGATGCCCACTAGCAAGCTCTCAACTGAAGTCTTTTTATGGAGACACCACTATTGAAATTGAGAAATGATTATGTAGCTCAGAGTATCCAGTACATATGTAAAAGATTGCTCTCACTGAGTATGAAACCTATACACAGAGTTAAAAACAACAGGAGAATGAATAATAATTTTCATTGATCCCTTAAGGGCATTAAGTATTATAGAGTTAGCGTTTTGATAGTCTTGGTTCTACATTTTAGATATTTATATTTTAAAAAGAAATTGGAGGTTGTAAATATACCACAAACCATCATTCCTCATTCTAAAAGCAGAATGTAAAACTTCATGATTTATGGTAAACAATACTACTGTTTATCACCCACCTTCTCCTTCATCATAAATATACATTGATGCAGTTTGGAGGGGAAGAGGAATTCTGTCACATGAATTTCATTTGCTCTGTCTGACATAAGAAATTACAGTCTGCTGCCTACCACACTCTCCCACCTCCCTGGATGAAATAGAGGCTTTGATCAGTCACATGGCTCAGCCATCTGAAGAACAAAGCAGCTACATTTATTAAGCTAGACCTCCCTATTGGGGCCTGTTTCTCAATTCTAGGAGCAGAGCGGGCATATAGCCTATCCAATGACAAATCAAAAGATTTTCGAATACTGTAAACAGTAATTTTAGCATGACATTTAACATCTGTTACCTCATCTTTTTAAAGGCTTATCTATGTGGCTTTAATTTTCTGTGAGATTAAAAGCCTTGCAGAAGCAGAGATAGCCTTTATTGAACTATTAGCTAATAATACCAATTCACTATGCCTGATGGATGTCAATACTGACCCAAAGGAAGATCTTGTCAGATGTCCCCAACTCTTTCCAGTTCTTTAGCTCCTTTTATATATTGACTAGGGATTAGTCAATTATTTAGTTGTTACCAAAGTATTGAAATTATATAAGTCTACAACTAAAGCAACTTTTATCAGAATGACAGGTCTAAAATTTAGTTAGCCATATTATGAAGATCTTTACTCTTTGGAAATTTCAAACCTTGTGCTTTTCAGATTGGCTCATAGATGAGGGAATTAGAGGGAGGTACAGTTAGGAGGGAAGAGAATAGTAAGCATGTTGAGAAATAAGCAAAAGACATCTAGAAAGCTCAAGATTTGCTTAGTATTTACCATGTGAAGGAGTTATTTTTTACTGAGTAGCAAAACTACCCCCAAAAGTTGTACCTTATACAGATTCACTATTTTTCAGAATTCAATTTAGGTCTTGAAATTGTCAAAGACAAAAGATCTTAAAATTAAGTTGAAACTCTATAGCATCTGTTTGTAAGGAAGATTTTTATATTTTAAATTAAGAGGACAAAAACCAAGAGGACGTAAGACATATGAGAAACTTAGAGTAATCAAAAACGAAGCTCAGGCCCTGTCTGCAGTTGATCACACTTGAAGAGCAGAGTAGCCTTTACTTAAAGTTACTCTTTTGACATTTCTTCCATTGCCATAGATGTACCTAGTCATAGAGTGCCCAATAAATTGTAATAATATTATTATATTATTATAGGGCAAGAATGTGTGAAATACTTTAAACTTTATTAGAGAAAAGGACATTATCATAATTTTTATTGCTCAAAGTAGATTAACTGTTATAACAAATTAACCCTAGGATGTTAGTGACATAATATAATAGAACTATATTTCTCACTAATATAACAATTACTACAATGTACTTGTAAAGTTGGTGGCCTTCTACACTGTGATCCATGGACTTAAATGCCTTTAATTTTATGTCTCTACCATTCTCTCAACATTGGAGATTTTTTTTAAACTGTATTTTTGGCCTTTAACCAGAAGATAAGAAATAAGATGTATGATGAAGATATAACAGTTCCTTAGCTATTTCAGTTTAGAACTGACATGTTCACGTCTGCAAACATTCCGTTATAGAGAATTAGATATTTAGATGCAGTGAGTCTGGGGAAAATACCCTTAGCTGGTCTTGTACATTGCAGCAACATGTATCTTTGTTGGAAAGAGAGCACAGATAGCATGGTGGAAATTCTACATAATTCACAAGCTGTCTAATCTCTTTACAGGCATCTTCCATCTGTGGGGTGTGTGTGTGTGTATGGTGGTGGGGAAGAAACACAGAGAAACTTTTAACTTTCTTATGCATACACACCACACACGATAGCATACTCAAGACTGCTTTGTCCATTTTTAAAGAATTGTTTTAGAAAGTTTTCTTTTTAGCGACTAAAACACATATCTTCTTGAATCCCTTGTTTCCTAATGTGTACCTTATTGAGCAAATCTAATACTTTTCTGCATCAGCATTCTTCAAATATTCTTCAGACACAAAGAAATTGTGTCTCCCTGTACCCTCAAACTTATACACAATATACACTATGACTTGTATCATCATTCTCCAAGTATTGCTGAGTCTTTCAGAGGTCTTCTACTATTTCTGTGTGTTTCCATTTGTCCAGTATTTTCTCTGCATGAAATGGCAAGTATTTTATTATAATATATGTTACTGAGTTTTCATTTACATGGGGGAGGATAAATAAAACCTATTAGCCAGGATCAAAATTTCATTACATGAAACAGGTAGATACCTAATGTATCCATAGTCAATTCTATGTAGATACCAAAAGATAGATGCATATGGAAATCTGTGATTAAAATTTTCCTCATGACTCTAGGTTTTTCGTCTATTATCTGCATCCATTTCTCCATCCTGGTAGACTGGTTGACACGTTTGTTGTCTTCAAAGGTTCCTTTAGATTAAGATTTGAAGGAGGTTTCAATAGGAAGTTCCATTTTGCCTTTTCCCCAAACCACACCTTGCCATCTCTCTCACTTTTCAAAGACGTTCCCAGGCTCCATTTTAATGCCAGATATGTATAACTGAAATTTGCAGAGTGACCAGAAAGTTTCAAAAAAAAAAAAAACCCCAATATTTGCCCCAGTTCAGATTCATATGATCACTTTATTCCTTCCACAAAACCACTAAAGCTTTTCCCTTTATCACAATGATTCCCATTGGATATTTTAAAGAAATTTTAATAAACTTGGTCCAAATCAGAGACCTTCCTCCCTGGGTTGGAGAAGTTGAGCTTAAGGTTCTAAAGTGCACTGTTTTAGTAAGTCTTTAGAATTTACAGGTAGTAAGCCTTATTTCAGTGATTAAGGAAGGCGATTTGGAGGGGTTGTAACAGTGAAGAGATGTGGTACTTTTTTCTAGCATGGCTGCCGTCTTAGCATCTCTTTGTGGTAAGCTATAGTTACGAACAGATGTGTGTCTCTCACATCCCTCTGATGAGTTAGGGAGCAAACCAAGTTGAAAACACCTGCCCTATCCAAATGTTCATTCAGTGGTGCTCCAGGTAACTAAGATTTTTGAATTTGAATTCTTAAGTTCATTTAAAAAGCAAGACCTTCAGTTCTCTATGCCTTTAGACTTTATTATGAATTCCAATAGCAACCATTTGAAAAAAAAATTATTCACAAGTTTTGCAACTGCTGTGCTTCCCTTCAGCTTGAAAATATGTTACCCTTATTCATATTTACTCACAGAACATTTCTTCCATTGTTATAAAGGCTGTAAGTAATCATCCTTTAGTTTAGGTTAAGATTACAGTGTCTTAATTCTAAGACAAAAATGTATTAATAGTGATAAATGAAATATAGATAATCTCAAATGACAGGTGGTAAAAGAAGATAGCATTATTTGACACTGATATTTTAAAATTTTGCCTTTATATTTGTTGTTATTTAGTTACTAAATCTTATATAACTCTTTGGACAGATCCCCATGGATTGCAGCACTCCAGGTTCCTCTGTCCTCCATTGTCTCCTAGAGTTTGCTCAAATTCATGTCCATTGAGTCAGTGATGCTACCTCACCATCTCATCCTCTGCTGCCTCCTTCTCCTTTTACCTTCCATCTTTCTCAGCATCATGGTCTTTTCCAATGAGTCAACTCTTCACATCAGGTAGCCAAATTATTGAACCTTCAGCCTTAGCATAAGTTCTTCCACTGAATATTGAGGGTTGATTTCCTTTAGGATTGACTGGTTTGATCTCCTCACACTCCAAAGGACTCTCAAGAGTCTTCTCCAGTATTATAATTTGAAAGCATCAATTCTTCAGCACTCAACCTTCTGTATGGTCCAACTTTAACATCCATACATGACTACTGGAAAGACCATAGTTTTGATTATATGAACCTTTGTTGACAAAGTGATATCTGTACTTTTTAATATGCTATCTAGGTTTGTCACAACTTTTCTTCCAAGGACCAAGCGTCTTTTAATTTCATAGCTGCAGTCACCATCTGCAATGATTTTGGAGCCCAAGAAAATAAAGTCTGTCACTGCTTCCAATTTTTCCCCTTCTATTTGCTGTGAGGTGATGGAATTGAATGCCATGATCTCCGTAGATGGTTTTTCTGGAACTCCCTTGCTTTCTCTATATATGGGCTTGCCAGGTGACATAGTGGTAAAGAATCCTCCTGCAACGCAGAGGGTGTAAGACACATGGGTTCGATCCCTGAGTTGGGAAGATTCCCTGGAGGAGGAGATGACAACCCACTCAAGTATTCTTACCTAAAGAATTCCATGGATGGAGGAGCCTGGTGGGCTACAGTTCACGGGGTTGCAGAGTCAGACAGGACTGAGCATGCACACACTCTACATATCAATGAGAATATAGCAGAAGATTACATCCCAATTTTTGACCCAGCAGCTCCCCTCTGCAACTTACTTTAGGCTGGAAATAGATGATGCTCCTTTACACGGGTTGTGAGATACACCTTTTCTCCAATTGCCTTGACTTAAGGTGTGTTTAAAAGGTCTTTGCTCAGAGGATGCAAAAAGAGAAAAGTGACAGATCCACACAACTGTGTTTAAATACACTGGGAATCTAATTTTTGCTACCAAGTGTTAGGAAGCTCTATTTAAATAAAGTGCCAGTCAACTTCAAAAATACTAAGAGCTATTTACCCTCAAAAGATCTTCACAAGAAGATACGAATTAAGAACATATAGGTTATCAATAAGGATTATAAAAATATGAAACAATTTGAGTTTATGAAACCCTGTTGAAAATAGTAATTGTTCTTAAGTCACCATTTTTTTTTCTTTTTGCATAAGAAAACCCATGCTTAGAGAAATACTCTCGTGCAGTTCTTAGAATATTTTTACAGTGAATGAAGTAGTTTGTAAATATTAGCCTAGGCAGTTCTGTTTTTGCTTTTCAGAGTTGTATGTATTTAGAAATCTTGAAACTTATAAACTTTCTGCCATCTTCCCTTTTATCTTTTGTGATTGTTATTTGTAAGATAATGTTAGTGACTTTGAAAATGTGTTTAAGTTTCTCAGGTAAATCTAAATTATTGAAGAATGTAAACTAGATGACTTCAAAACTCACTTCTATTTCTAAACAAAAAGTTATGCTCCTTTGTAATAACACTCCCAGTATGGAAAATCCTCATTGGTCCCTACTATGAGAAAAAACTGTTCAAGGCACAAACATTAGTTAAGTCCTGTCATAAATCAATTTATAATTTATAATGTCCTCAGTTAAATCTGACTGAGTTTCTATAACAAAGTCCTCATTTATTCCTGTTTTAAGACCATATACAATATGGATTTAAAATATGAAATGTACTTTTGTGAGTTTAGTGGAGTGTTTAAATGGAAGTGAACTCTTGAACATAGATAGGGCTGGGATTCCAAATGCAAAGAACAAAGTAAGTGCCAAGAACCTTCACATTGTAAAGAAGGGTACTGGACAACTGTTTCAGGACAGGCAAAAGCAGTGGCAGAATACCAGTTTAGTGCATCTTAGCTATTCATCTACTTCCCATATACATAAGAAGCTGAAGAACCAGAGTTAAGATCCCTATGAATAGAACTGGGGAAATGCTTCTGTCTCACATCAAACTGAGTGAGAGGAGTTTTAAGATGTCGCTCACAGATCTTGTCATGGATCACCTCGCGTCTAGAAGAGCCCAAAACTCTAATATTTGTTTCTATCTGAGCAATTCACAGGCAATAGTCTTTGGCTTGAGCTGCTGACTTAACTGTTTACTAAAGAGGTTATATGTTGGGAACGAAATCACTTCTACTGATGGTAGGAACAAAACTCCTCATTTCCCATAAACTATAACCAATTACAGAAGATGGAGCCTGTCCAGAGTGAATTTAATAGGGCTTCTTTTAGAAGTGCTGTCTAGAAGGGCAGTCTCTGTGGAGTGGGCTGCCATATGTCCTGGTAGAGTGCTGAGGATTGACATCAGAAGTGGCCACAGCTCCAGGCACTGTGAAGAATCCCGTGTAACCCGCAGAAGCATCCAAAATGAGACAGCATTTATACTGGGAACCTACCATAGGAGAGAGACCCACAGCCAGACG